>NC_089838.1:272917067-273277067 GCF_035609145.1 Eleutherodactylus coqui
GGCTTCTACATCATTGTTGTTTGGTTTTTTTTTGCCTTCTTCTGGATCAACATTGGGGAAGTAATAGGCAGAACTGGATGCACATATGTCTTTTTTCGGCCTTACATACTATGTTTATATGTTAATGCTCCAGAGTGGGAGGTTGGGATCACGGTGGCTGCTTAGTTACAATTCCGACCCAGGTACATCACAGTGAAAAGGTTGGGGACTGATGGTATGGGCTGGCTGTTGTTCACTGGTGGAGATGTCATGGTGCGGTGTAGGGGTCCCCTTGTGAAGAGAGTCCAAGAAATCAGACATTTTAACTTAAAACTCACATTTATTCAACTTTTAGGTGGTGTGAGGGATCAGTGTCCTGTTACATTCCAGTCAACAAATGCCCATTCTGCAGGTTGGTGGCTATTCAGTGCTATTGCTTTTCTGACTGCTCCCGTACTGCTGATGTGGATTTTTCACCTGGGTCCCGAAATACTTTCAGCCAGCACTTTGTCTCATTTATTCCCTCATTTATCCTATTTAGGGAATGACCCGTCAAGACCTGAGATGGTACATCCCTTAAGTCAGCTGTCTGGTACAGATCACCACCAGAACTGCCTCACTTCTCCACTTTATTGACCATAGCAATGATGTATATAACTTTGGCTTCTCTTATCAGCTTGATGCTGATTGGCTAGGGGAATAAGCCGACTAATTCGGTTGTTCTAAATCTAAAACTAAAATCTATTGTGTAAGAACCACCAACTTCAAACCTGGGCATGAACATACCTAGCGCAATAAAATTAAACCATTACAATTAATGTATTGACCATTTCAGCATCTGAGTCTGGTATATGTTACTTTAGGAGATGGAGGTAGATCAGTACTATAAAATAAGTGCATTAGTGTCATCAGATAAGTGCAACAATAAAAGTCGATAAAATACTTATATCATAATAAATAATGCAATATTTTACTTTTCAATAAAACATTTCAAGTTAGAATGGCACATTTGGCCCTGAAATACAATTTTCATTTGGTTTACAAGAGCACTTAGCCCCCCCCCCCCCCCCTGAAAAAAAATTATTTTGATTTACGCTTATCCTTGCTTTTTAACAAGGTGGGCATGACAGGAGCAGCAAAAAAAACAAAAACAGTTCAACACTAAGGTTGGGCTCACACGACTAGGTCAGATTCCACATGCTGTGAGCCTGGCTGGTGACCCTGTATACCTCACTTAACTGTATTGCTGATGACTGTGAAGGCATGCAGTTGGTCATGCACAGTACAGTTTGTTTTTTGGATTTTTTGGATTTCCCACACCATTGCTTAGCAACGACGTGGGTATCCACAACGCATACGCAACGTTAATCCATGTGGAGTCTGCGGTAAAATTGAGTATGCTGCAATTTTTCTTGCGCTCGCAAAATACACAATTTGTATCCGCGAATATGAGGGAAAATTCGAAAATGCAAGCCTTTCAATGTCCACATTTTACTGTGGATTGTCCGCACGGACTCCAATTGCGGAATCTGTAATTTAAATTGTGTCCTGTGAGACCAGCCTTCTAATGGTAACATGGCTAGTCTACCCAACATTGGATTAAACAGTCAGTCATTAAATGTTTCTTTTATCAGCAGCTCCTCCTGCAATCTCATGCATCATTCCTCTTGCTCTCTACCTTTCAGGAAACCCTCTCTCCTGCATTTCTATATTGACCACTGGGGCCACAGAGGGATTGATGTTAACTAGAAATGAGCGAGCATACTCGTCCGAGCTTGATGCTCGTTCGAGTATTAGGGTGCTCGAGATGCTCGTTACTCGAGACGAGCACCACGCGGTACTCGGCTCGATTAAACGAGCACTGACCATTGAATTCAATGGAGCCGGCAATACAGCCGGCTCCATTGAAAGCAATGGGCTGCCGGTGAGCGTGGGATGAATTTTCGGGAAGGGCTTAAAAATATAAGCCCTTTCCTGCAATTCATCCAGAAATGTGTAAAAACAAAAAAATATATATACTCACCTGGTCCCGGTAGACGGAGTTCAGCCGCGGCCGGCGACAGTTCTCCTGAACTGCTCTCTGTAGTATTCAGCAGCCGGGGATTTAAAATCCCCGCCTGCTGAATGAGCTGCCTCTGATTGGTCACAGCCTGACCAATCAGAGGCAGCTCTCACTCATACCCATTCATGAATTCATGAATGGGTGTGAGTGAGAGCTGCCCTTGATTGATCCCTGCGCTGAGCCAATCAGAGGCAGCACTCACCTATTCATGAATTCATGAATGGGTGTGAGTGAGAGCTGCCTCTGATTGGTCAGGCTGTGACCAATCAGAGGCAGCTCATTCAGCAGGCGGGAATTTTAAATCCCCGGCTGCTGAATACTACAGAGAGCAGTTCAGGAGAACTGCCGCCGGCCGCGGCTGAACTCCGTCTGCCGGGACCAGGTGAGTATATATATATTTTTTGTTTTTACACATTTCTGGATGAATTGCAGGGAAGGGCTTATATTTTTAAGCCCTTCCCGAAAATTCATCCCGCGCTCGCCGGCAGCCCATTGCTTTCAATGGAGCCGGCTGTATTGCCGGCTCCAATGAATTCAATGGGCTAACATCGTTCTTCTCTGCCACAGCTGTTACAGCTGTGGCAGAGGAGAACGATCTTTATGCTGACAGTGCAGGGGGAGTCTCACTCTTGCCGCTATTGTGGCTGAATAGTGGGACCTGGGAACCTGAAATGCAGCCCAGCATGTTGCCCCTCGCCTGCCCTATCCGTTTGTGTCGTTTCCAGCACATTTTTGGGTTTTGCAGATTTTCACCAATGAAAACCTTAGCGAGCATCGGCGATATACAAAAATGCTCGAGTCGCCCAATGACTTCAATGGGGTTCGTTACCCCAAACGAACTATCGAGCATCACTGAGACTTCGACTCGAGTAACGAGCACTCGAGCATTTTGGTGCTCGCTAGAGATGAGCGAACGTACTCGTCCGAGCTTGATACTCGTTCGAGTATTAGCGTGTTCGAGATGCTCGTTACTAGAGGCGAGTACCACGCGATGTTCGAGTTACTTTCACTTTCATCTCTGAGACGTTAGCGCGCTTTTCTGGCCAATAGAAAGACAGGGAAGACATTACAACTCCCCCCCTGCGACGTTCAAGTCCTATACCACCCCCCTGCAGTGAGTGGCTGGCGAGATCAGGTGTCACCCGAGTATATAAATCGGCCCCTCCCGCGGCTCGCCACAGATGCATTCTGACATAGTTCAGGGAAAGTGCTGTCTTGCTGGAGTTGCTATAGGGAGAGTGTTAGGAGTTATTTTAGGCTTCAAGAACCCCAACGGTCCTTCTTATGGCCACATCTGACCGTGTGCAGTACTGTTAAGGCTGCTTTTAGCAGTGTTGCACAATTTTTTTTTTTTTGTATATCGGCCGTGCAGAGCATTGCGTCCGCAGTCTGCAGTCATTGTACAGAGTATAGGGCCAGTACTGGTGAGGCAGGGAAAGAGATATTCAGGCTATATAGGCAGTGGGCTTTTTCCAAAAAATTGATCGCCGTCATCCCGCCAGAGGGAAAGAGTATACATAATATTATACGCTGCCTACAGTATCTATCTGCTGGGGGTAGTAGTCGTAATTAATACGCAGCTAAGCGTTACAGCAGGCTTGCGCAAAATTGTTTCCTGGATCTGCTGTCTCTGTTACATGATCGCCGTCATCCCGCCAGAGGGAAACAGTATACATAATATTATACGCTGCCTACAGTATCTATCTGCTGGGGGTAGTAGTCGTAATTAATATGCAGCTAAGCGTTATAGCAGGCTTGCACAAAATTGTTTCCTGGATCTGCTGTCTCTGTTACATGATCGCCGTCATCCCGCCAGAGGGAAACAGTATACATAATATTATACGCTGCCTACAGTATCTATCTGCTGGGGGTAGTAGTCGTAATTAATACGCAGCTAAGCGTTACAGCAGGCTTGCGCAAAATTGTTTCCTGGATCTGCTGTCTCTGTTACATGATCGCCGTCATCCCGCCAGAGGGAAAGAGTATACATAATATTATACGCTGCCTACAGTATCTATCTGCTGGGGGTAGTAGTCGTAATTAATACGCAGCTAAGCGTTACAGCAGGCTTGCGCAAAATTGTTTCCTGGATCTGCTGTCTCTGTTACATGATCGCCGTCATCCAGCCAGAGGGAAACAGTATACATAATATTATACGCTGCCTACAGTATCTATCTGCTGGGGGTAGTAGTCGTAATTAATATGCAGCTAAGCGTTATAGCAGGCTTGCGCAAAATTGTTTCCTGGATCTGCTGTCTCTGTTACATGATCACCGTCATCCCGCCAGAGGGAAACAGTATACATAACATTATACGCTGCCTACAGTATCTGTCTGCTGTATCAGCTCAGCATTTTAAAAAAATAGAAGCAAAATACTTAAGGCCTACTACTGGCCTTTGGCCACTTGACTGCTTCTGCGCTGTGAATTCCACTAGCTCAGTCATACGCACCTACGTCTCACTACAGGCGTGCACAAAATTGTTTCCTGGCTCTGCTGTGCGTTCCGTAAGGGAAGTCAGCCTCCAACCACAGGCCAATAAGCGGCACATTTAATTACAGCGTTCTGTTTCTGCACTACTGGTAATACAGCATGCTGAGGGGTAGGGGTAGGCCTAGAGAAAGTGGACGCGGGCGAGGACGCGGAGGCCCAAGTCAGGGTGTGGGCACAGGCCGAGCTCCTGATCCAGGTGTATCGCAGCTGACTGCTGCGGGATTAGGAGAGAGGCACGTTTCTGGCGTCCCCACATTCATCTCACAATTAATGGGTCCACGCGGTAGACCTTTATTAGAAAATGAGCAGTGTGAGCAGGTCCTGTCGTGGATGGCAGAAAGTGCATCCAGCAATCTACCGACCACCCAGAGTTCTGCGCCGTCCACTGCTGCAACTCTGAATCCTCTGGCTGCTGTTCCTCCTTCCTCCCAGCCTCCTCACTCCATTACAATGACACATTCTGAGGAGCAGGCAGACTCCCAAGAACTGTTCCCGGGCCCTGCCCACAATGGCCAGCAATGGTTCCTCTCCCACCGGAGGAGTTTGTCATGACCGATGCCCAACCTTTGGAAAGTTCCCGGGGTCCGGGGGATGAGGCTGGGGACTTCCGGCAACTGTCTCAAGAGCTTTCAGTGGGTGAGGAGGATGATGACGATGAGACACAGTTGTCTATCACTCAGGTAGTAGTAATTGGAGTAAGTCCGAGGGAGGAGCGCACAGAGGATTCGGAGGAAGAGCAGCAGGACGATGAGGTGACTGACCCCACCTGGTTTGCTACGCCTACTGAGGACAGGTCTTCAGAGGGGGAGGCAAGTGCAGCAGCAGGGCAGGTTGGAAGAGGCAGTGCGGTGGCCAGGGGTAGAGGCAGGGCCAGACCAAATAATCCACCAACTGTTTCCCAAAGCGCCCCCTCGCGCCATGCCACCCTGCAGAGGCCGAGGTGCTCAAAGGTCTGGCAGTTTTTCACTGAGAGTACAGACGACCGACGAACAGTGGTGTGCAACCTTTGTCGCGCCAAGATCAGCCGGGGAGCCACCACCAACAGCCTCACCACCACCAGCATGCACAGACATATGATGGCCAAGCACCCCACAAGGTGGGACGAAGGCCGTTCACCGCCTCCGGTTTGCACCGCTGCCTCTCCCTCTGTGCCCCAACCAACCACTGAGATCCACCCCCCCACAAAGGACACGTGGACAAGCACAGGCGGGCAGGGCCACTATATCTCCCTGACGGCACATTGGATGAATTTAGTGGAGGCTGGGACAGAGTCAGAGCCTGGGACCGCTCACGTCCTACCCACCCCCAGAATTGCGGGCCCCAGCTCGGTTGTGGTATCTGCAGCGGTGTATGCTTCCTCCACTAAACCACCCTCCTCCTCCTACGCAACCTCTGTCTCGCAATCAAGATGTGTCAGCAGCAGCACGTCGCCAGCAGTCGGTGTCGCGCGGCGTGGCAGCACAGCGGTGGGCAAGCGTCAGCAGGCCGTGCTGAAACTACTCAGCTTTGGAGAGAAGAAGCACATGGCCCACGAACTGCTGCAGGGTCTGACAGAGCAGACCGACCGCTGGCTTGCGCCGCTGAGCCTCCAACCGGGCATGGTCGTGTGTGACAATGGCCGTAACCTGGTGGCGGTTCTGCAGCTCGGCAGCCTCACGCACATGCCATGCCCGGCCCACGTCTTTAATTTGGTGGTTCAGCGCTTTCTGAAAAGCTACCCACGCTTGTCAGACCTGCTCGGAAAGGTGCGCTGGCTCTGCGCACATTTCCGCAAGTCCCACACGGACGCTGCCACCCTGCGTACCCTGCAACATCGGTTTCATCTGCCAGTGCACCGACTGCTGTGCGACGTGCCCACTGTAAGGAGAATTTATGTGTTTATCAAAGAGAAGACGATCCCAGATCTCGTGCAGAAGTCTGGGCCCAGGAGAAATACATATCACATGAGCCTGTGCGGTATCAGATGATTTCTAATTTATTCTAAGGTGGTCAGAGCATATATAGCATAAATGACATCACAGCAAAAGTATATACCTCCAATACATAATAGGCTGAAACAAAAATGATTAACATAAGTTACACCTCTTAAGGTGTATCTATTACATACAATGAGACCGTTATGAATTCAGGAGAAAGGAATGCATGTAATGCCTTACAGTCCTACCCCCTGTAGTCTTATAGTTTCCTGTCTATAGATATGCACACATGGGGGGTCTAGTAGACTCTCATCTTTAATCTATTTTCCTGAGAAGACATGGAGGCCTATAGAAGGGTTTAGTTTAACCCCTTCACTACTCATACTAGTATCATGCTCTACAATGCAATATAGAATAATTAACTGATACATTGATCTACAATTTTCTTAACATTCCCCACTTTAGATCAATACATCAACACAGTATAACAGTAATACACATATATAATGACTCTACTACAGACCCCCTGGCTCAGGCCCGAAGCTTTATTACCAGGACGCCTGGGTTTACACTTCAAGACTAAGTATGTAATTATTTCATATAAAAGCATTACATTGATATATATATATATAAAGTCATTCCACCAATTGTACCCAAAATTAGGCCCGCCCCCAAGAGAAGCTTGGCCTTGATTTATTATGAGATTGATGTTTCTTTCTTCATATATAAATGATTGTCCATCAGGATATAAAATCTTACTTATCGAAGTGTCCATCAGTTATTACAGCGATCCTCCGGTACAATCAGGACACACTGGAATCAAAATGTCACACTTCAAAATCATCAAAGTAAAATGGCGCTTCCTTCATACAACTTTTACCCATCACTTGTCAGAAAGAGGTGGTCACCAGACCCAGTTAATCATCCTGTTCTTCGTCATCTTGTATATTTTGAAACATAGTTTTGGTGATGGAAGTGTTAATAATAATAATATTTTGTAACAGTCCTCGGATACAGCAGCAACCGCAGAGTACTAGAATGGAGGCAAATACTGACATAGAGACTAATGTGGAGTATATGACTTGTGACCAGTGTCCGAACAAGTTTTCCAACCAGTCTGTGAATGGATAGTCTATTCCAGAGTTATCAGCTAGTTCATTTTATTATGCATTTAACCCTTCCAGTGCTCAGGTATCATCTGGTGCCGTGTTATTAGGAATGAAAGTACAACAATATCCTCCAATCATTTTACAAACTCTGCTAGTAACATAACAAGAGCCATTCTATTTTGCCATGCAATGAGTGTGAGGTATGTCCTAGTTGTTTCTCTAGGCCCTTGATTGCATCTCTTGTATAATTAACAAATCTCTGTTGGTTATAATATATATATAATTAATCCAGTCTACATCTTTATCCACTGTTACCCACCATACAAGAAGAGACTCAAAGCCCCTGCAGCCATCCGATTTCTCGCCCTACACTCGTCCGGTACCCCCCCTTGGGACCCCGATGGGTCAGAGGAACCTTTGGGAGAGGTGTTCCTAGTTCTCCAGATACGGCCCTTGCTGTTGCCCTCGGAGGTCTTTAGGTACACAGGCATTATCAGTTGTACCAAGCACAATCCCGTTAGGGGCTGAACCTGGCACCTGTTCTAGGCCCGGTCACCACACAACCATCACACGTCTGTGCGTGCTCTCTGTAGCTCAGGCCATATCCCAGAGACAGCGTGCCCTTTACGGTTCTCCTCTCCGCACAGTATCCCTTAGGCAGTCTCCCGTAGTCTGCCTTGGTCCCATTACCAGGTAGCGCGAAGCAAGTATAAAACCAGGATCAGAGGCAACAGCAGGTATTTGGTCCCTGCTCACAGGTGGAAACAGCAAACTCAATGTATAGCATGGATCACTTATCTGTGGGGGGTAGGTACAGTTAAGAAGCTCAATCACTAGAGATGAGCGAACGTGTTCGTCCGAAATTGATAGCCGTGCGGATATTAGGGTGTTCGGGATGTTCGTTATTCGTAACGAACACCATGCGGTGTTCGGGTTACTTTCACTTCCTTCCCTGAGACGTTAGCGCGCTTTTCTGGCCAATTGAAAGACAGGGAAGGCATTACAACTTCCTCCTGTGTCGTTCAAGCCCTATACCACCCCCCTGCAGTGAGTGGCTGGGGTGATCAGGTGTCCGCCGAATATAAAAGTCAGCCCCTCCCGCGGCTCGCCTCAGATGCCTTGTGAGTTAGATGAGGGACAGTGCTGTTTGTACCGGAGCTGCTGTAGGGAAAGAATTGGTAGTTAGTGTAGGCTTCAAGACCCCCAAAGGTTCTTATTAGGGCCACTGATAGCTGTGTGTTGGCTGCTGTTAGCAGTGGCAATTTTTTTTTTTCTCAAAATCGGCTCTGCAGAGCGTTGCACCCGGCATTAGGGACAGAAGTGTTGCATAGGCAGGGAGAGTGTTAGGAGTGAGTGTAGCCTTCAAGAACCTCAACGGTCCTTTCTAGGGCCATATTTAACCGTGTGCAGTACTGTGCTGGCTGCTGTTAGCTGTGCTGCATATTTTTTTTCTTCTCAAAATCGCCTCTGCAGAGCATTGCACCCTCCATTGATACTGCAGGGAAAGAATTGTGTAGGCAGGGCCACAACACAGTTATTATTCATTGAATATACGCAGTGCGGCCTTTTGCTTGTAAAACAAGTGAAAAAAATTCTATTTGACCTGCCTCTGTCCGTCCTAAGGGCTGTGGACACGTGTCGGCTGCGTGTGCAACGTTTAAAAATCAGACGCACCCAGCTACGTTTTACTGCTGGCTTCGCCATTTGCTTTCCTTAATTGGGAAAAAAAATACCTGCTCTGCCAGAGTTATAATAACTCTGCTACCCTCAAGTTCTGTGCCACATTAGCAGGGCCACAGCACAGTTATTAAACTTCTCATGTTCATTGAATATACGCAGTGCTGCCTTTTGGTGGAAAAAAACTGAAAAAAATTCTATTTGTCCTGCCTCTGTCCGTCCTAAGGGCGGTGGACACGTGTCGGCTGCGTGTGCAACGTTTAAAAATCAGACGCACCCAGCTACGTTTTACTGCTGGCTTCGCCATTTGCTTTCCTTAATTGGGAAAAAAATACCAGCTCTGCCAGAGTTATAATAACTCTGCTACCCTCACGTTCTGTGACACATTAGCAGGGCCACAGCACAGTTATTAAACTTAGATTATTCATTCACTAGAGGCAGTGGGGCCTTTCGTTTTCAAAAAAGGGAAAAAATTATATTTGGCCTGCAGTCTTGCGCCAATTTATTTCCTGCCTGTGAAATCAAATCACTGGTAATACAGCATGCTGAGGGGTAGGGGTAGGCCTAGAGGACGTGGACGCGGCCGAGGACGCGGAGGGCCAAGTCAGGGTGTGGGCACAGGCCGAGCTCCTGATCCAGGTGTGTCGCAGCCGACTGCTGCGCGATTAGGAGAGAGGCACGTTTCTGGCGTCCCCACATTCATCGCCCAATTAATGGGTCCACGCGGGAGACGGTTATTAGAAAATGAGCAGTGTGAGCAGGTCCTGTCCTGGATGGCAGAAAGTGCTTCGAGCAACCTATCGTCAACCCGCAGTTCTGCGCCTTCCACCGCTGCAAATCCGAATCCTCTGTCTGCTGCTCCTCCTTCCTCCCAGCCTCCTCACTCCACTACAATGACACCTGCTCAGGAGCGGGAACACTCCCAGGAACTGTTCTCGGGCCCCTGCTTAGATTGGGCAGCAGCGGTTCCTCTCCCACCAGAGGAGTTTATCGTCACTGATGCCCAACCATTCGAAAGTTCCCGGGGTCCGGGGGAAGAGGCTGGGGACTTCCGCCAACTGTCTCAACAACTTTCTGTGGGTGAGGAGGACGATGACGATCAGACACAGTTGTCTTGCAGTGAGGTAGTAGTAAGGGCAGTAAGTCCAAGGGAGCAGCGCACAGAGGATTCGGAGGAAGAGCAGCAGGACGATGAGGTGACTGACCCCACCTGGTGTGCAACGCTTACTCAGGAGGACAGGTCTTCAGAGGGGGAGTCAAGGGCATCAGCAGGGCAGGTTGCAAGAGGCAGTGCGGTGGCCAGGGGTAGAGGCAGGGCCAGACCGAATAATCCACCAAGTGTTTCCCAAAGCGCCCCCTCGCGCCATGCCACCCTGCAGAGGCCGAGGTGCTCTAAGGTCTGGCAGTTTTTCACAGAGACGCCTGACGACCGACGAACAGTGGTGTGCAACCTTTGTCGCGCAAAGCTCAGCCGGGGAGCCAACACCAACAGCCTCACCACCACCACCATGCGCAGACATATGATGGCCAAGCACCCCACAAGGTGGGACGAAGGCCGTTCAGCGCCTCCGGTTTGCACCCCTGCCTCTCCCCCTGTGCCCCAACCTGCCACTGAGATGCAACCCCCCTCTCAGGACACAGGCACTACCGTCTCCTGGCCTGCACCCACACCCTCATCTCCGCTGTCCTCAGCCCCATCCAGCAGTGTAGTTCAGCGCACCGTCCAGCCGTCGCTTGCGCAACTGTTGGAGCGCAAGCGCAAGTACACCGCCACGCACCCGCACGCTCAAACGTTAACCGTCCGCATAGCAAAATTCATCAGTCTAGAGATGCTGCCGTATAGGGTTGTGGAAACGGAGTCCTTCAAAAGTATCATGGAGGCGGCGGCCCCGCGCTACTCAGTTCCCAGTCGCCACTACTTTTCCCGATGTGCCGTCCCAGCCCTGCACGACCACGTCTCCCGCAACATTGTACGCGCCCTCACCAACGCGGTTACTGCCACGGTCCACTTAACAACGGACACGTGGACAAGCACAGGCGGGCAGGGCCACTACATCTCCCTGACGGCACATTGGGTGAATTTAGTGGAGGCTGGGACAGAGTCAGAGCCTGGGACCGCTCACGTCCTACCCACCCCCAGAATTGCGGGCCCCAGCTCGGTGGTGGTATCTGCGGAGGTGTATGCTTCCTCCACTAAAGCACCCTCCTCCTCTGTCTCGCAATCAAGATGTGTTAGCAGCAGCATGTCGCCAGCAGTCGGTGTCGCGCGGTGTGGCAGCACAGCGGTGGGCAAGCGTCAGCAGGCCGTGCTGAAACTACTCAGCTTAGGCGATAAGAGGCACACGGCCCACGAACTGCTGCAGGGTCTGACACAGCAGACCGACCGCTGGCTTGCGCCGCTGAGCCTCCAACCGGGCATGGTCGTGTGTGACAACGGCCGTAACCTGGTGGCGGCTCTGCAGCTCGGCAGCCTCACGCACGTGCCATGCCTGGCCCACGTCTTTAATTTGGTGGTTCAGCGCTTTCTGAAAAGCTACCCACGCTTGTCAGACCTGCTCCTAAAGGCGCGCCGGTTCTGCGCACATTTCCGCAAGTCCCACACGGACGCTGCCACCCTGCGCACCCTGCAACATCACTTTAAGCTGCCAGTGCACCGACTGCTGTGCGACGTGCCCACACGGTGGAACTCTACGCTCCACATGTTGGCCAGGCTCTATGAACAGCGTAGAGCTATAGTCGAATACCAACTCCAACATGGGCGGCGCAGTGGGAGTCAGCCTCCTCAATTCCTTTCAGAAGAGTGGGCCTGGTTGGCAGACATCTGCCATGTCCTTGGTAATTTTGAGGAGTCTACCCAGGTGGTGAGCGGCGATGCTACAATCATTAGCGTCACCATTCCTCTGCTATGCATCTTGAGAAATTCCCTGCAAACCATAAAGGCAGCTGCTTTGCGCTCGGAAACGGGGGCGGTGGAAGACAGTATGCCGCTGGATAGTCAGGGCACCCTCCTGTCTATTTCTCAGCGCGTACAGGAGGAGGAGGAGGAGCATGAGGAGGATTAGGAGGAGGGGGAAGAGACAGCTTGGCCCGCTGCTGACGGTACACCAGCTGATTGCCTGTCATCCTTTCAGCGTGTATGGCCTGAGGAGGAGGAGGAGGAGGATCCTGGCAGTGATCTTCGTAGTGAAGACAGCCATGTGTTGCGTACAGGTACCCTGGTACACATGGCTGACTTCATGTTAGGATGCCTTTCTCGTGACCCTCGCGTTGCACGCATTCTGTCCACGACGGATTACTGGGTGTACACACTGCTCGACCCACGCTATAAGGAGAACCTGCCCACTCTCATTCCCGAAGAGGAAAGGGGTTCGAGAGTGTTGCTATACCACAGGACCCTTGCGGACAAGCTGATGGTAAAATTCCCAGCCGACAGCGCTAGTGGCAGAAGGCGCAGTACCGAGGGCAAGGTAGCAGGGGAGGTGCGGAGATCGAGCAGCATGTACATCCCAGGCAGTGCAACAGTCTTTAAGGGCCTGGCCAGCTTTATGGCTCCCCACCAAGACTGTGTCACCGCTCCCCAGTCAAGGCTGAGTCGGCGGGAGCACTGTAAAAGGATGGTGAGGGAGTACGTAGCCGATCGCACGACCATCCTCGGTGACGCCTCTGCCCCCTACAACTACTGGGTGTCGAAGCTGGACACGTGGCCTGAACTAGCGCTGTATGCCCTGGAGGTGCTTGCTTGTCCTGCGGCTAGCGTCTTGTCGGAGAGGGTGTTTAGTGCGGCTGGGGGAATCATCACAGATAAGCGTAGCCGCTTGTCAACCGACAGTGCCGACAGGCTAACACTCATCAAGATGAACAAAGGCTGGATTTCCCCAGACTTCTGTTCTCCACCAGCGGACAGCAGCGATACGTAAGCAATACGTAGGCTGCACCCGCGGATGGAAGCTACGTTCTCTCTCACCATCCAAAACGGGGACATTTCTGCTTCATCAATCTGTGTCTAATATTCCTCCTCCTCCTCCTGCTCCTCCTCCTGAAACCTCACGTAATCACGCTGAACGGGCAATTTTTCTTAGGGCCACAAGGCTCACTCAAATAATTTTTCTGAACAATTTTTATAAGTTTCAATGCGCTTAAAAGCGTTGGAACTTTAACTTGAACCAATTTTTCGTTACACTGGGCTGCCTCCAGGCCTAGTTACCACTTAAGCCACATTAACCAAAGCGATTCACCTGTCATCTTGGTTGGGCATGGCCAATTTTTACTGAGGTACATTAGTACTGTTGGTACACCAATTTTTTGGGGCCCTCACCTACAGTGTAATCATAGCAATTTGTATGTTCTTCGCCTGCACTCATGGTACAGAAAGGTGTGTGGGGTTGGCCTACACTTTAGCTACATAAATGTAACTTGGGCCTTGGCTATACTAAGGCTACTGAAATGGAACTAAGACTGCGCTCCCACTATACTGCTGCTTCGGAATTGTTACTGGGGCCTGTCTTGAGTGCTACTATTGCTGACATGGAACGAAGACTGCGCTCCCGCTATACTGCTGCTTCGGAATTGTTACTGGGGCCTGTCTTGAGTGCTACTATTGCTGACATGGAACGAAGACTGCGCTCCCGCTATACTGCTGCTTCGGAATTGTTACTGGGGCCTGTCTTGAGTGCTACTATTGCTGACATGGAACGAAGACTGCGCTCCTCCTATAATGCTGCTACTGATATGTTAGCGGGGCCTGTCCTAATGCTACGGCTGAAATGTTACGAATTCTGGGCTCTGCCTATACCGCTACTAATGGTATGTCTCTGGGGTGTGGAAACAGAGGCTTCCCAAAGACATGATGGCGGCGAGGCCATTTCCCACCAACGCGGTTACTGTTAAGGTGCATATAACCACGGACACGTGGAGAGGACACGTAGTGCCTCAAAAACATCCCCCTTCTCCTCCAACAGGGAAAACATTCTTGGCAAATGCCTTTGCATTGGTTCGTCTGGTGGAAGTCCAAGAATTTCACCTTTACCGACACAACAAGAGAGCCCCCACACCATCCCCCCGCCACGGCCCACTTAATCCTGGCCGCATTCCGAAAACCAACAAAATACAACCGTGCTACTAGGTCCGCAGTCACCACCACATTACCACCAACGCGGTTACTGTTCAGGTGCATATAACCACGGACACGTGGAGAGGACACGTAGTGCCTCAAAAACATCCCCCTCCTCCTCCAACAGGGAAAACATTCTTGCCAAATGCCTTTGCATTGGTTCGTCTGGTGGCAGTCCAAGAATTTCACCTTTACCGACACAACAAGAGAGCCCCCACACGATCCCCCCGCCACGGCCCACTTAATCCTGGCCGCATTCCGAAAACCAACAAAATACAACCGTGCTACTAGGTCCGCAGTCACCACCACATTACCACCAACGCGGTTACTGTTAAGGTACATATTACCAGTCTGACTGGGGCATGCAGACACCTTGACAGAATGAATAGTGTGTGGCACATAGGTTCCCCATCGCTATGCCCACGTGTGCAGCTCCTGATGGCGGTGGCACAGGATTATATTTCTCATTGCTTCTGTACAGCATTGTGGGCTATCGCCCCGCCCCTTTTAAAGAGGGTCGCTGCCTAGCCGTGCCAACCCTCTGCAGTGTGTGCCTGCGGTTCCTCCTCATGGCAGACGCACTTATAAATAGACATGAGGGTGGTGTGGCATGAGGGCAGCTGAAGGCTGCGCAGGGACACTTTGGTGTGCGCTGTGGGGGGGAGGGGGGGGGGTTGGGCAGCATGTAACCCAGGAGAAGTGGCAGCGGAGTGTCATCCAGGCAGTGATTGTGCTTTGTTGTAGCTAGTGTGGTGCTTAGCAAAGGTATGCCATGCTAATGAGGGCTTTTCAGAAGTAAAAGTTGTTGGGAGGTGGGGGGGCCCACTCTTGCCGGTATTGTGGCTTAATAGTGGGACCTGTGAACTTGAGATGCAGCCCAACATGTAGCCCCTCGCCTGCCCTATCCGTTTCTGTGTCATTCCCATCACTTTCTTGAATTGCCCAGATTTTCACACATGAAAACCTTAGAGAGCATCGGCGAAATACAAAAATGCTCTGGTCGCCCATTGACTTCAATGGGGTTCGTTATTCGAAACGAACCCTCGAACATCGCGGGAAGTTCGTTTCGAATAACGAACACCCGAACATTTTGGTGTTCGCTCATCTCTATTAATCACACATTTTACGTTCATCACAGCTTGAAGACTTGTCATTAACTTTTATCTATCGTGGGGTCAAGTCTTCCTATCTCATATAATTATTAACATTCTCTATACACAATATTTACTGCATAACATTAAGATTTACACAACTACTACTACTCCAATCATCTGCAGTCACTTGATCCTCCAACGTTAACAACCCCCCCCCCTCAGGAATTTCTCTTATCAAGGAGAGGTGATGGAGTATGATAAACAGAGCTTTAGCTGTGTCTGCCTCCTACAGCTAACTGCAGTATCCTTGTGCTATCCTTCCCATAATAGGGACACTCAGCTCTCACATTATCAACAACTTCATTATTATTTTTCTCTTAATGACATTATCACATTGAGAACACCATTTAACAATCAAACTCACTGCAAAACAATCACAGAACTGACATGTACAAATAACAGCAAGAATGGATGTTCCCTATTCACACAGGTTTATACTAAACTTCATTCCTCATCATCTTCATTACAGGTCTCTTCATATCAAGCAAGCAGAGCATTGCTAGTCAGTCACATACCCACTCCCCCTCCCTTTTTCTCACAGAACTCTAAAGCTGAAAAGTGGGGGCGAGGGTGAAACAAGCATTCCAATGTAACAGATGATTTAACCATTTGTGAGCTGACCCCAGCACACAGAGCAGCACTCAGGCCATTGTCTGTCATCTTCATCTAATACTACTGTAAACTTTCATTCCCTCACTGTGTGATCCCAGGACTGTCTGCATCATGTAATCATCCCTTCTGTCCTGCTGCCTACTATCCCTGGTCCTTGTCAGCAACACCGTCACCCATAGCAACCTGTCACCTCACTACCGTCACCCATAGCAACCTGTCACCTCACTACCTGACACTTATCTGAAGGAGACCTTACATATTCCTCGCTAGACTAAATATCATACTGAGCCTATCTTATAGCACACACCTAAGGTAGACAACATATCATCAACACACAGAAGACAGTGATGGAGGCTTCTGACTATTCCTACACAATTC
The DNA here is from genome assembly GCF_035609145.1 of Eleutherodactylus coqui. NCBI lineage: Eukaryota > Metazoa > Chordata > Amphibia > Anura > Eleutherodactylidae > Eleutherodactylus > Eleutherodactylus coqui. The sequence goes on from NC_089838.1 coordinate 272,933,556, forward strand.
AGAGAAGGCACTAATCACTGGTGTTGTGTACTACAAGTGCAAGCATTGGGATGCCAGGTAGAAGGTACAGCTATGGGATGTAAGGAGCCAAGATGGCGCCTGGGCGGCGGCTGAAGGTCTTACAGCAGGTACTAAAATGGCCGCAGGCCATGACTGGCACTAAGATGGCCGCCAGGGACGTGGCCTGACTAGGAGTACGATCAAGCCAGGCAAGCATCTAGCCACGCCTTACCCCTTTGTGTGCAATGCCAACAAGTCCCTCATCTGACACACATCTATAATAATCTTTGTGTATAGCGCCAACATATTCTGCAGCGCTTACATAGACAGGGGGGATACAGAAAGACAAAAGTACAAAAATTACAGAACCACGGTTACATAGTAATCAATTGATGGAAACAATAGGGGTGCGGGTCCTGCTCCAACGAGCTTACATACTACAAGTAATGGGGTGATACAGAAGGTAAAGGGCTGGAGATGTGCACAGTATGGCGGGGTGGAGATGTGCACGGTATGGCGGGGTGGAGAATGAGGCGTGCTATACACATAGACAATGGTCAGACATTTAGCTGTGTGACGGCAGAAACTGTGTGACTGCAGGAGCGGTTTATGATGGCTAGCAGGGATTGCAGTCAGTAGGTCAGGGAGCAGATCTACCAGTATGGCGCTCGTCACTCCTTCTATAGAAGTTACACTCAGAGCTCTCCCAGCCTCCCCCATGTGTCGGACGGCGCCCCCTCCTGGTCTTATACTCCCTTCTGCATTGTTTAGCACAAATAATACAAGACAAAAAAATTTTTTAGAGTAGTTTGTAAACCCCTAGGCTGCGAATACTGTCCATATGAGTGCCACCATCCCCCCTGTTGAGACATGACACAGGCCATGGCTCAAAACTGCTGCACATCTGAAGAACAATTTAGGTAAGATAGCTTTTTTTTTTTTTTTTTTTTTTTTAACAGAGATGTACAGTCCATCTACAAAGAGTGTATTCAGCATCCACAAGAGATACCTCCTGCAGATCTGGTCTGAGTAACACCTTATGTGCCATCTCTCCTAGACAATTGTGTAGAGGACCGTCTGAAGAAATGGGCAGTAAGGTAGATGGATGGAGCGTAGTACATCCCTAAGTTGTCAGGTGTGGCTGTGAGCAGTAGTGTCATGCAGGGGGATGTCTAGGAGGACTAAGATATGAGTATAACTAACTGCGTGCGGTACTCAGTGTGTGGGGGGACAGCACTATAGTGGCAGAAGGTCTGACTACCACTTGTACACAGGGTGGGAGCGCTCGGCCACTGGATCTAGTCTGCAAGAGTAGTATGCCAGCGGTCTGTTTCCCACCGTGTTCCTGAGTTAACACAGAGGTCATATATCCTTCCCTTGAGTCAACAGTTTGCACAAAGGGCTTGCTGTAATTTGGGAGGCCCAAGACAGATGTGCCCACCAGAGTCTGTTTTAATGTAACAAAGGCTTCTTCAGAGGACCCATCCCACTGGATCTTATCAGCTGCAGCCAGAGGTTCATCATAGATGAGTCTGGTAAAAAGCGCTGTTAGAGATGCAGAATTTGAGATCCAGGAGCTGTAGAAGTTTGTCTGTTACGATCGTGTGGGCAGGCAAAGCACGGAACCCACATGATCATGACCAAAGGGGATGCACACAGGTATCACCAGGGTCACACGGGACTCACACCGGTTTCAGGCAACTGACCCTGTGCTACAAGGGAGGATGACAGTGGCCCTACCTAAGCGGGGACATTGCCCTAATAAGGGCAGCCCAGCGGTCTCCGGATCTGGGCCTTAGCTGATCCTAGGAGCCACGCACCAGAACAGGACGCATTCACATGCCACATGACAGACCCAGAATACACCGCACACAAAATGCAACCACTAGTAACAGATTGGAAGCTGAATATAAATACCAGGTATTAGTTGATATGTTGTACAATATGTTGAAAGCTAGTAGGCCACTTCATGGCTCCTGGTTATACTGCTAGTCCCTACACTAACCAGGAGTCCAGCAGAACCGGACACCGTTCACACCGCACGCTGCAACAGGACAGGACACAGATAGCAAGACACACAGCAAGCTAACACGAAACTGACAGAATATAAACGAACAAACGGACATGAACCAAGTCACACTGCAACCCTCACCAGACAAGCATTCATGACTGCTCGCCTGAGGGGCCATACAGACTGACCAGGGGATTGGCTAGCAGACAGTACCACACCCAGCCAGCTCAATCATTAACCCTGTGAGTGCTGTGCTGCTGGAAACACAATAGAACAACATATCTCAGCAGCACACGTAACATTGTCATTCCCAAAGAGGACATCATTTGCTCAAGGTTTTGGGACCTCCAGAATTGCTTGCCTACCTTCATCTGACAGGTTATACCCCAAATATTTAACTGTTTGCTGACAATATTGGAGTTTCTACCTGTTTACTTTATGGCCTTGCTCATAAATAAACCTCAAGAGTGTGACTGTGTCCCCCCCCCCCCCCCCCACAATTCTCTCCACTGTCTGCTGCTGGCTACCAACATACAGTAGTAGCTGACTACCTCTAAGAGGCTGGAACTGGGCTAAGTGTACTGACATAGCCTGGGAGAAAATTGTTGGAGGTTCACAGCAGCCCTGAGGTACTCTGGTGAAGGTATACCTAATTTTATCATAATATCTCATCACAACACATTTACTGGACATATTCGAGACTACATAATCTGACATTTCACAGGCTTATTTGTCTCTAGGTCTGTTATAACTGGTTCAGAGAGGGATTCCCTGTGGGTCCGGCTATTAACCCCTCTTACCAGGATATGACTATTACTACATTTAACATTGGCTACATATTGGGATGTATTAATGCCCTGGTGGCTCCTGAGCCCACCAGGAAAGTAATCATCCGCCCATTCACCTGGAGATCTATCTCAGGCAGTGGAAATTGCCATGAGATCCTCCAAGTGTTGTACATCAACCCCTCCTAGTCATTTTTCCCCAAGGTGGCTGAGAACATTGTTTCTCAGGGCACTCTCGGGTAAAATCACTAGACTTCCCATAATTCCAACACACATTTAAATCCCCGAGCTGCATCCCGCCTCTGCTTCTTCCTCTGTCTCTGCTTTCACATCCTCTCGCTGTCCAATGACCTCTCTGACTTTCTTGAACCATCATATCACATTCTTCTCCCCATATAAAAAACCCCTCACTTTCTCACCCTTTTCTTTGTAACACTTTTCTGCATGTTTTGCATATTGCAAAACATCCTGCAAGGATCCCATCCTCAGGGTAACCATGTACCTCATTATATAACCTCCTATTCCCTTCTGATTATACTATAGAAGGGATCTACCATCTCCTCCTCACACATTCGCTTCATGCAATATAAGACAACAATACAAATAGTACATTATGTTAGTAGGCGGCCGCCCTCTTTATATTCTTAATTACTCTATAACATAATATCAAAGAGAAAGTAATAGAAAGATAAGAAGTAAAGTTCCTGGATACCCCTGTGTCCCATGACGTCATCTAACCGCTTTTTACGTGTCGCACGGAGTTAATTCTTTCCTGTAGCCTTCTCACAATGGCTATGGTCTCACATAGACTACTGCTATTGCCCCTTTGGCAACCCATTCGTCTATACTTCTCATTTACCTTACACATTTCACATAGACTACTGCTATTGTCCGTTCGTCTATGATTGCCTCTCATTTACAATACACATTGTAAATTCTACTAACACTAAAGTATACAGAAGAAGAAGAAGAGAGAAGAGAAGTTTAACCATTGTTATACTTACTACACATTATCTGGGAGGCTTCTAAATTCTCCGGCTAGTTCGGAAAAACGTCACTGTTTCAGACAGGATGCCCGACTGGCCTCTAATGACGTCTAATCAAGACGGAGGTCTTTTAATGATCGGAGAGTACTTCAGACCCACCTTTTCACAGCCAGGCTGTCCTCTCCCTCTGCAGTGAGTGATTCCGGCTCGAAGGACCAAAAATGTAAGGAGAATTTATGTGTTTATCAAAGAGAAGACGATCCCAGATCTCGTGCAGAAGTCTGGGCCCAGGAGAAATACATATCACACCAGCCTGTGCGGTATCAGATGATTTCTAATTTATTCTAAGGTGGTCAGAGCATATATAGCATAAATGACATCACAGCAAAAGTATATACCTCCAATACATAATAGGCTGAAACAAAAATGATTAACATAAGTTACACCTCTTAAGGTGTATCTATTACATACAATGAGACCGTTATGAATTCAGGAGAAAGGAATGCATGTAATGCCTTACAGTCCTACGCCCTGTAGTCTTATAGTTTCCTGTCTATAGATATGCACACATGGGGGGTCTAGTAGACTCTCATCTTTAATCTATTTTCCTGAGAAGACATGGAGGCCTATAGAAGGGTTTAGTTTAACCCCTTCACTACTCATACTAGTATCATGCTCTACAATGCAATATAGAATAATTAACTGATACATTGATCTACAATTTTCTTAACACCCACACGGTGGAACTCTACGCTCCACATGTTGGCCAGGCTCTATGAGCAGCGTAGAGCTATAGTGGAATACCAACTCCAACATGGGCGGCGCAGTGGGAGTCAGCCTCCTCAATTCTTTACAGAAGAGTGGGCCTGGTTGGCAGACATCTGCCAGGTCCTTGGAAACTTTGAGGAGTCTACCCAGATGGTGAGCGGCGATGCTGCAATCATTAGCGTCACCATTCCTCTGCTATGCCTCTTGAGAAGTTCCCTGCAAAGCATAAAGGCAGACGCTTTGCGCTCGGAAACAGAGGTGGGGGAAGACAGTATGTCGCTGGATAGTCAGAGCACCCTCCTGTCTATAACTCAGCGCGGACAAACTGATGGTAAAATTCCCATCCGACAGCGCTAGTGGCCGAAGGCGCAGTTCTGAGGGCCAGGTAGCAGGAGAGGCACAGAGATCAGGCAGCATGTACAGCACAGGCAGGGGAACACTCTCTAAGGCCTTTGACAGCTTTCTGGCTCCCCAGCAAGACTGTGTCACCGCTCCCCAGTCAAGGCTGACTCGGCGGGAACTCTGTAAAAGGATGGTGAGGGAGTACGTAGCCGATCGCACGACCATCCTCCGTGACGCCTCTACCCCCGACAACTACTGGGTGTCGAAGCTGGACACGTGGCCCGAACTCGCGCTGTATGCCCTGGAGGTGCTTGCTTGTCCTGCGGCTAGCGTCTTGTCAGAGAGGGTGTTTGGTGCGGCTGGGGGAATCATCACAGATAAGCAATTTTTCTTAGGCCCACAAGGCTCAGTCATATAATTTTTGTAAACAATTTTTATACGTTTCAATGCTCATTAAAGCGTTGAAACTTTCACCTGAACCAATTTTTATTTTAACTGGGCTGCCTCCAGGCCTAGTTACAAATTAAGCCACATTAACCAAAGCGATTAATGGGTTTCACCTGCCCTCTTGGTTGGGCATGGGCAATTTTTCTGACGTACATTAGTACTGTTGGTACACCAATTTTTGGGGGCCCTCTCCTACAGTGTAATCCAATTAATTTTTTGCCCACCTGCATTAAAGCTGACGTTACATCAGCTGTGCTGGGCACTGCAATGGGATATATTTATGTACCGCCGGTGGGTTCCAGGGAGCCACCCATGCTGTGGGTCCACAGGGAGTTGTAACTGCATGTGTCCACTTCTAAAGAACCCCAGTCTGACTGGGGCATGCAGTGTGGGCCGAAGCCCACCTGCATTAAACATGACATTACCTCAGCTGTGATGGGCAATGCAATGGGATATACTTATGTACCGCCGGTGGCTTCCTGGCACCCACCCATGCTGTGGGTCCACACGGACTTCACAATATGGAGTTGTACCTGCCTGTGTCTATGAATTAAAAACCCCGGTCAGGTTGGGGCATGCAGTGTGGGCCGAAGCCCACCTGCATTTAATCGGACGTTACCTCAGCTGTGATGGGCACTGCAATGGGATACATTAATGTACAGCCGGTGGGTTCCAGGGAGCCACCCATGCTGTGGGTGCACACAGAATTCCCATTGCGGAGTTGTACCTGCCTGTGACTATTTATAAAAAAACGCGGTCTGACTGGGGCATGCAGACACCTTGACAGAATGAATAGTGTGTGGCACATAGGTTCCCCATTGCTATGCCCACGTGTGCAGCTCCTGATGGTGGTGGCACAGGATTATGTTTCTCATTGCCTCTGTACAGCATTGTGGGCTATCGCCCCGCCCCTTTTAAAGAGGGTCGCTGCCTAGCCGTGCCAACCCTCTGCAGTGTGTGCCTGCGGTTCCGCCTCATGGCAGACGCACTTATAAATAGACATGAGGGTGGTGTGGCATGAGTGCAGCTGAAGGCTGCGCAGGGACACTTTGGTGTGCGCTGTGGACACTGCGTCGTGCGGGGGGGGGGGGTTGGGCAGCATGTAACCCAGGAGAAGTGGCAGCGGAGTGTCATGCAGGCAGTGATTGTGCTTTGTTGGAGGTAGTGTGGTGCTTAGCTAAGGTATGCATTGCTAATGAGGGCTTTTCAGAAGTAAACGTTGTTGGGGGGGGGAGAGGCACTCTTCCCGCTATTGTGGCTTAATAGTGGGACCTGGGAACTTGAGATGCAGCCCAACATGTAGCCCCTCGCCTGCCCTATCCGCTGCTGTGTCGTTCCCATCACTTTCTTGAATTGCCCAGATTTTCACAAATGGAAACCTTAGCGAGCATCAGCGATATACAAAAATGCTCGAGTTGCCCATTGACTTCAATGGGGTTCGTTACTCGAAACGAACCCTTGAGCATCGCGATAATTTAGTCCCGAGTAACGAGCACCCGAGCATTTTGGTGCTCGCTCATCTCTAGTGCTCGCTCATCTCTAATGTTAACATTAATATTTAAGGGAGAGTCAGCCTCCTGATCCTCAGCTGCAGCCTCAGCTATACGTTCAGCATGTGGCAAGTCAACCATGGTGTTGGATGTGAAACTAGAGGGAGCATCAGCCGCAAGGTTTAGAAGTACAGTCTCTGGTGCTTCTGCAGTTGGTTCAGGGTCTGGTTCTGGAAATGGCGGCAGTATCGGCAGTCTTGGCTTCAGTTATGGCTCTGGTTCTTGCTCTGGCTCCTGCACAGGCCTATGGGGTTCGTTTTGTTGCTCAGGCACATAGTGCGGGTACTAATAGGGGCTCACTACACCTGCTGCCCAGAGGCCTCTATCCTTGTATCTTTGTCAAATACATGGGCTCACCTGGCTGTAGGTTGTGCCAGTAATCAGACTCGCAAGGTTGTTTCATGGACCTCTTGTTTATGAAATATCCATCCCCAGTCTTGTTCTCCCAGATATATTCGAACCCCTTAGCCTTGTAAAACTAAAGTACAGATCCTCTTACTTTCTCATGGAGGTCCTCCCTTTTCTCCTGACAGATTTTCTGATGTCTCTAGGTCCTCTGAGTTAATGGCAGGGTCTGGAGGAGGAAGCAGCCTCTGTGGCCTAGCCTCTGCTGGTGTATCCGCCATTCCAGCCAGGGCAGCGGCAGGTTCAACCTCTGAAACAGGCACATCTAGTGCAGGCCCTGGCTCTAACAGTGGCATCGGTGGTGCTGGTAACTCAGGTCGCTAAAGGGATAGTGCGGCCTGTAAAATAGGCAATTGTGGTGGCTCATTCTGAGCGGGGAAGGCTTCTGCAGCTATGGCCGTGAAACCATTATTTGTGCTATTCCAGCCTCAGAAGCATTGCGTTCTATGTACTCTGACATGGCCAGGTACTTTGACCGTGGCATGGGTGGCAGCAGCCTAGCTGGAAAGACATGTATATGACAGCAGGTGTTCGGGCATGTTACCTAGTTTGCAGAGAATAATGTAAGATGGAGAACGTGGTCTCTCTGGGCGGTCGGCAACAGCTTTGGGCATCCGATAGAGGAGAGGTGCTAATGGGTCTTTCTCTTGTAGGTCACCTGACACGGTTAGCAATGGATAGCCCTGTGCACTCCAAATCTTCCTTCACTATTACACTCTGTGGTGCACTTCCTGGTGCCAGGATATTAGAACATGCCCTCCAATGGGGTGATTCCTTAATCACAAAATAGTGTTGCACTGCCTGACACCTCCCCCTTCTTCAATCACAGTAATGCATAGTTAGAATTACGTGGACGGCTCAGCGCCATCTGCTCAGTCTGTTGTGCAGCTGAAATTTGAAACCTGGCCAGCGCCATTTGAGGCATCTCTGACGCATTAAATACTTTCATAATGGTCTCGAGGTGACATAACCACAGCGGTAGAGTGCAGTTTTCTGTCTTTTTCTGTATTAATTGCATACATCCCTTCTTGTCCAGTATTAATGCACAATAATGTCTCTACAATAGAGGTTTTGACTGTTAGGCCTCGGTCACACAGGCGATTTTCCGTGCGATCTGCGCATGCGCATGCGATGTGCGATTTTATAAAACCATTGCTTTGCAATGGTATCGGACACATGAGCGCTTTTTATGCGCCCGTCCGATAAATTATAGAACAGAAATCGCAGATCGCACTTATCTGCGATCTGCGATTCCTGTTCTCTTCTCTATATGCGCTCAATGGGGCCGGCGGCAGCAACGTCGACCCCATTGAGAACATATACTATACAAGTGATTCTCCTCTTCCACAGCTGTAACAGCTGTGGCAGAGAAGAATAATGTTTGACCATTAAATTCAATGGAGCCGGCAATACAGCCGGCTCCATTGAAAGCAATGGGCTGCCGGCGATCGCACGATGAATTTTCGGGAAGGGCTTAAATTTAAAATCCCTGCCTGCTGAATGAGCTGCCTCTGATTGGTCACAGCCCTCACCAATCAGAGGCAGCTGCCCCTAATTGGTCCCTGTGCTGAGCCAATCAGAGTCAGCACTCACTCACCCATTCATGAATTCATGAATGGGTGAGTGAGAGCTGCCTCTGATTGGTGAGGGCTGTGACCAATCAGAGGCAGCTCATTCAGCAGGCGGGGATTTTAAATCCCCGGCTGCTGAATACTACTCATAGCAGTTCAGGAGAACTGCCGGCCGGCCGCGGCTGAACTCCGTCTGCCGGGACAAGGCGAGTATATTTTTTTTTTTTCACTTTTTACACATTTCTGGATGAATTTCAGGGAAGGGCTTATATTTTTAAGCCCTTCCCAAAAATTGATCGTGAGATCGCCGGCAGCCCATTGCTTTCAATGGAGCCGGCTGTATTGCCGGCTCCATTGAATTCAATGCGCTGGACAGCGCTGAACTGCTCCGGCCCGTTTCTAATGAAACACGGCTAGGAGCACTTTTTTCGAGCGATTTTTCAGCCCCGGTCACGCGATTTGCGGATGCGCATCTGTCATGCGATCCGCAAATCGCGGGAAAAAACGCCCGTGTGACCGAGGCCTTATACAGTCTTTTTCACTGAATCTCTTATCGCTGAATTCTTTTAACCCTTTTCAATCCAATTTCTATCCTGGTTTTCCTAGGTGGCTTACTCTTTTTCTGTTGTTATACAACGGTGCTATATGCTGGCTAAAGCCAGTAGTGCATGAGGCGATACATGGGATAGGCTCCGACAGCAGAGAGGCTGGCAATATACAGTAAGAGAACCCCGACGGATGTCTTCTAACATCGGAGCTGTACAGCCTTAAATCATAATGTCTTCACAGGTTAGACAGTGGATTGGAAAGGGTTAAGCTCCAGTCTTCTGTTTCAGCATATACTTTGCTGTAATTCCACTTTTAAAGGACAGAGAGGCGCAAATCTTTTCCGCAAGCAACCAGTTAATCTCTTGTGTACCAAATACAACAGTCTTAGGGCGCCCACCCACTGGCGTTTGCGATTTTCGTGCGCGGAAAACGCAGCGATTTCGCATCTACGCGTTTGCGTTATTCGCGCGTTTTTCGCAGCGTTTTTCTAACGCAAAACGCGGAGAATGTCTCATCCTGAAACGTTGCATTGCGTTTCTATACCAACACACCCTGCACAAGGGCTATGAGAGACGCGCTCAAATTGCGTTGCGTTGCGTTTTTTCCGGGAGCATTGAAAACCATGGGAGCAGTTAGAAGACAAAAAGGAGCCAGAGACTAAGGACAGCTGCGATGCGATTTTGCGGGGCGGGGCGATTTTAAAAACGCCAGTGGACATGAGCACATGTTATCTCTATGCCTGTGCAGGAAAAACGCAAAACGCAAAACGCTAACGCAGGTAAAAAAAACGCCAGTGGGTGGGCGCCCTTAGGGTGACTACCCACTACAGTTTTTTTTTCCCTGTGAAATTCGCAGCGTTTTTTTTCTGCAGGGGTCTATGGGACTTGTAATGTTAAAATCGCGATTTCGCAGGAAATTGCAATTTTGCGCAATCGTGAATTTAACATTACAAATCCCATAGACCCCTGCAGAAAAGAAAACGCTGCAAATTTTACAGTGCAAAAAAAATGTAGTGGGTAGTCACCCTTAGGGTGCGTTCACACGAACGTATATCGGCTTGGTTTTCACGCCGAGCCGATATACGTTGTCCTCATGTGCAGGGGGGGGGGAGGCTGGAAGAGCCCAGGAGCAGAAACTCAGCTCCCGCCCCCTCCCTGCCTCCTCTCCACCCATCTGCACTATTTGCAATGGGGAGAGGCAGAAAGGGGGCGGGGCTAATTCCCGGGACTTAGCCCCGCCCCCGTTCCGCCTCCTCTCATTGCAAATAGTGCAGAGGGGCGGAGAGGAGGCAGAGAGGGGGCGGGAGCTCAGTGCCTGCTCCTGGCTCTTCCAGCCTCCCCCCTCCTGCACATGAGGACAACGTATATCGGCTCGGCGTGAAAACCGAGCCGATATACGTTCGTGTGAATGCATCCTGAAGGAGATGGGTGTGATTTAGTCCTGCTATGCGGCCCCTGATCATTTCAATGGTTTCGTTTTCACTAGAGGGATTCTCACCCATTAATACTACAAGCGAGAAAGATAGGGGAGGACCTATCTTGCTTTTTTTTTTCAAAACTCCTGCTCACTCACATTTATTCCACTTTCACTTTCTGGATTTCTCACTAGGTCCCCGGGATACTTTCAGCCAGCACTAAGCCTCTTCTATTCCATCAATTATCCTGATCAGGGAACAAGTGGTCAGGACCTGAGATGGTATGTCCCTTAAATCAATTGTCTGTTACTGGTCAACACTACAACTGCCTCCCTTCTCCACTTTCTGGACTATAGCAACAATGTATATAACTTTAGCTCCTCCCATCAGCTTGATGCTGATTGGCTGGGAATGAGTTGAGTCATTGGCCTGTTCTATCCCCTCTCAACTAAACGTTATAGTTTCTGCACCACAAACTTCAAACCTAGGCATAAACATACATAACGCAATAACATTGACCATTTTTGGGACACAACACATTGGTTCCTAGCCACCAAAATCTCCCATTGGTGTTTATAATACAGGAGGTCTTTGTAAATAACGGAGATGGTTTTCTTGCCTGAAGGCTCAAAGAGGAACTGAGGGATAAAATAATCATTACTGATAATAGAGGCACCTGGGAATTGTGTTTGTAAGGCCGACTGCATATGCATGCGGGAGCCTGCAGTGGAATCCGACCCCGACCGCAGCAGGCGTCCACGCTTATCTGTCATTTTTTTTTTCTGTATCTGTACTGCGGATGGCTTCAACAAGCAGCCATCAGACATGCGCAATACAGATTTTTTTTAAAATGTTTATTTTTCCTGCGCCATCTCTAGACAATGTCAATTGCGAAAGGGCCTCGGGTTGGACGGCTTCCATTGACTTCAATGAAATCTGTCCGTGCCGAATCTGCACTAAAATAGAACATGCTGCGATTTTTTTCTCCGCTCACGGAAATCGCACTTCCACTCCGCAAGTGTGCAGGAAGAATCACTTTTTAATAGCATGTTCTGAACGATATTTGCAGTGGATCCGCAGTGCAAACACCAACCGCGGATTTCGCAATGTAAATCCATATGTGTGTAGCCGTCCTAAAGCATGTCTCAGTGGGAGATAAAGTAGATGACTAGAGTGTGGCAGGACCAACTGTGTTTGGAGCTGCTGAAATGACCATAGGACATTTTCCATATGTATCTGCCCCAAATAAAACATACCCCGCCTTTTCCAGTAATTAGCATACGGAAACAGCACTAATTCCGGAAGAAATGATCCCAGAAGGGAATATAGGTGTCAAAGCCAGTTTTATAACAGAGGGTTATGCTAGCAGACCAAATTATGAGAAGCTGCTTCAATTCGGGGTAATTAGATAGGCCTCAGAGGTGACTAGTGGCACCACTATAGATTAGGTATGCAGGATGTACAATCACCATAGAGTAAGGTTGTACAAGTAACACCAATTTTTGCGTTGTTCTCCAGTATGGGAAAGCTGCATGGCCCAATAGTAAGGCTGAAAATCTGGGAGTGCCCACCCCCCATATTTTACAACCTTTATAGTATTTTAAATTGCAGTCAAGAGCTCTTATTGGCCTGTAAAGGAGGCCAATGCACTATGAAGCAGATATAAATTGGGGACTATATAAAGAATTGGGGCAGCAGCACCATTTTAATCAATCTGACTCTAGATGGAAATGATGAAGTCATTCTGGGCCATACACGTCCTTTAGTTTGAACAGTATTAACCCCTTAACGACCGGGCCATAGTGTTTTTATGTCCTGCAGCTGCAGGACGTGTATGGAGGGAGGTAGCGCCGCTATCTCCCTCCATACAGCGCGGGCGTCAGCTGTTTATTACAGCTGACACCCGCGGGCAATAGCCGCTCTCGGCCGTTCGGCCGATCGCGGCTATTAACCCTTTAAATGCCCCGAACGCTGTTTGAGGGTCCCGCACGGCGAGATCGGGGGATCCGTGCAGGTGTCATGGCAGCCGGGGACCTAATGAATGGCCCCAGGGCTGCCTTAGCAGACTGCCTATTAAGCCATCCACACAGGGTGGCTTCATAGACTGCCTGTAAAAAAGCAGTATGACGTAATGCTATAGCATTACGTCATACTGCAGGAGCGATCAAAGCATCGCATATTAAAGTCCCCCAGGGGGACTTCAAAGTAAAGTAAAAAAAAGATCAATAAAGTTTTTTAAATTGTAAAAAGAAAAAAAGTTATAAAAGTTTAAATCACCCCCCTTTTGCCATATCTATTATTAAAAAATCTAAATCATAAAATAAAAATATGTATTTGATATTGCCGTGTCCGTAAAAGTCCGATCTATCAAAGTAGTGCATTATTTTTTCTGCATGGTGAACGTCGTCCGAAAAAAAAAATAAAGAACGCCAGAAATGCATTTTTTTAGTTACCCTGTCTTCCAGAAAAAATGCAATAAAAAGTGATCAGAATGTTGTATGTATTCCAAATTGATACTACCGGAAACTACAGGACATCCAGCAAAAAATGAGCCCTTGCTCAACTACGTTGACGGAAAAATAAAAAAGTTATCGTGCGCAAAATATGACCGCAGAAAATAATTGAAAAAAATTTAATATCTTAAAAAAAAAATACAAGTACTACAGCAAAAACAATACTATATAAGTTTGGTATCGTAGCAATCGTACTGACCCATAGAATAAACATATCAGGTCGTTTTTGTTGCAGTTTGTGCGTCGTAGAAACAGGACTCACCGAAAGATGGTGGAATGTCATTTTTTTCCCATTTCTCTCCTCTAAGAATTTTTAAAATGTTTTTTAGTACATTATATGGTACAATAAATAGTGCCATTAAAAAATACAACTCGTCCCACAAAAAACAAGCCCTCATACAGCGACTTCGATGGATAAATAAAGGAGCTACGATTTTTTAAAAGGGAGTAGGAAAAAACAAAAATGGAAAAAAGCAAAAAAGCCTGGTCACTAAGGGGCTAAGCAGGGGCGTGAGACTGAGGTCATGAAAGTTATATAGAGATCTTTATAATCTAACTTCCAAATTGGTAGCGCCGGAGAATCATTACTATCCTGAAGTGATTTGACACAAAAATGCCTTGTATACGCGGGAAAATTGCACGTTCCCGAGCGCGAGATCGGGCCAAGTTTCACAGCCTTGCTCATGTAAAATTAGCCTTACAGGGATAGGCTTCTTTATGGACTATTTTATCAGTGTACTTACTATATATCAATAATGGATATTCGTATTCATATTGTTGTTACAGCCTTAAGATAAAATGTTAATGCTGTCACCAATTTCCCGGAATATTCAACAGTAACACTGCTAGTCCAAAACTTAGGAGAATATAATAAATGCCACATTCAATATGCATAAGCATCCATTATAACGATGCCACAGTAGCGTAAAAGCATAAAAAGGCGCCCCGAGCTGGTAAAATAATGATAAAAGCAATTATAGCAGAGCTAAAGAGGAGAGGGGAAATTCACAGAAATAGTATCAATATATATTATCTCACCGATGATGAAGTGAAAACCATGTGAGATGCATTGCTCATACGCGTGAGAATGGCCAGCTACAGAAGCCACTGAAGCCCAAAACCCAGTCAGTGCAATTAACTCTTGCACCTTCATTAAGGATTAATTGCACTGATTGGAAGGAAGTAGGGGGTCTTTCTTGAGAGCTACCTACTGCTATGTATAGAACCACTGCATGTTGCCTAACCCTGGTTTTGAAACGAGTTGGGTTTGGGCTTCAGCAGCTTCTGAAGCTGTTTTGTGATGTCACATGAACCGTGGAAATGTGAGTTAGACGCTACCGGCTGGACCACCTCTCACAATATTGTTCCTGCTGACTTAAGGCTCATTTACATGGGCGTATTCGTGAAACACTATGTAAACATTGCAGCATTTAAAATGTGCATTATTCAGTTTTCCCTGCATATCATTGCTTATTCGTTTTTTTTTTTTTAGCGTGTATGCCTGCATATGTACGGCGTAAGCAAGGGGAACAGCCTAAAATAATGTCAGAAGTAAACGCAACCCCATGGAAACACTCTTCTAGCGGTCACATGACTGCACAGTCACCATTTTCTTGTTATTTGCAGTCGGTGTGAGTAGTTTGCTGGAGATATGGTTCTTCCTGGTTTGGCTGGTCCATACTGCCTTTGCACTACCGCGCACAATGCTTGAGGAGGAACCCAGAAGTAAGAGGCAGGGGTTCTAGGTTTACCGTCTTGTATGGCAGCAGGCCACAAATGGCCAGTTTATTTGCCTCTACAGCAAGGAATTTATGGCCTTCTATAGAATGACTGTATCCACCTTTGATGGAATGCTAGAGTAAGTGCTTCCTGGGTTGTGGTACGCTGACACTAATATGTGTCGGTGTATATATCGTTTGAAGAGCGTCTGTTAGTCATCCCAAGGTAAGACCAAGCATGACTCCTTTTTTATGCTGATTTGTGTTTCACTTCTTTTAAGTTTTTTACATTGTATCACTCTTCCTTGCCACCAGGAACTGTTTCGCTTCTTTACATTTTGAGCTTCTCTTGGGCATCTCCGCCATCAGTAGGATCATTAGGCTGACTTGCAACGCCATTTGGGAGCAACTGGAGCCTTTAGTGATGCCACTGCCCTCTCCACAAGACTGGCTGGACATCGATGAGGGATTTAAATCTACTTTGCAGTTTCCAAACTGTATAGGGACACTGATAGGGATTCGCTGAGAATGAGGACCCTTGATGTAGGTTGCGAGCTTACATAAAGTGGCCTAATTATCCAAACGATACCAAAAATATTACATCATTTGCGATCCTATTTACATTATGATCTCTTTTTTCACAATTAGGCCACACAATAAACTAATACCTCATTACTTGTGATGAGGACAGAACAAGTAATAAAAGTTTATTTATAAAAAATTCTGTATGAAGTGCCTTTTTTATGAAGAGTTTAACAGATAGGCCTGAAACAGGTATGTTATACACATAACTCTGTAGCAGCGAGCGTAGTTGTGCATACGGCTGTCTGAAATCGCCCAAAACAAAAAACATAGATATGAAAAAAATAGAATAAAATTGAACGCACGCATGCATGCACGCAGCCAGCAATCAGTGCTTATTCACTACAGTCAAAAAGCAATTAAAAAATAGTGGAAAAACAA
Source organism: Eleutherodactylus coqui (assembly GCF_035609145.1). Lineage (NCBI taxonomy): Eukaryota > Metazoa > Chordata > Amphibia > Anura > Eleutherodactylidae > Eleutherodactylus > Eleutherodactylus coqui. The sequence continues at coordinate 272,949,578 of NC_089838.1, forward strand.
TACTCACGCAAATCCTTTTTCCCCATACTAGAGGCCAACTTCGTATATCTGAGATGCAAGCGCATCCCAGGACTGCTCCTTCAGCACCCTGTCCTGGAATTCAGGAATATTGCTATTACATAGAGCACTGTGGTCCTGCATTAAGGCAATTAATTTGCCCACACTGTATGTCCCAGACTTCTTATTCAGGGTGATTCCCATTTTATTTTCAAATCCTTTGCATGTTTCCTGTCAACGTGCGTGAAAAAAGCAACTGCTACACAAGTACTTGCGTTGGCATTGCGTATGTTACACACACATAAAGAACAATAGGGCTTGAATGCGTGTAATACATGATAAAATTGAGCATGCCGCAATTTTTCTTATGTGAGTGACATAGACTTTCATTGACTCCATTCACTACGCCTTACCCGTGCCAAATACGCCCATGTGAACGAGCCCTTATATTAAAGGGGTTGTCCCGCGCCGAAACGTTTTTTGTTTTTTTCATAGACCCCCCGTTCAGCGCGGGACAAACCCAAGGGACGTGATAAAAAAATAATAATAATTTTACTTACCCGAATCCTGTCTCTGCAGCTTCTTTCTTCTTTGCAGCCAAGATGGCCGCCGGGATCTTCACCCACGATGCACCGCGAGTCTTCTCCCATGCGGTCCATTGCCGATTCCAGCCTCCTGATTGGCTGGAATCGGCACACGTGACGGGGCGGAGCTACGCGATGATGCGTAGAAGGGGGAGGAGCCAGAACGCAGCTCATGCCGAGACCAAAGAGAAGGGAGAAGACCCTTCTGCGCAAGCGCGTCTAATCAGGAGATTAGACGCTGAAATTAGACGGCACCATGGCGACGGGGACGCCAGCACCGGAGGAGGTAAGTGTATAACTTCTGTATGGCTCATATTTAATGCACGATGTACATTACAAAGTGCATTAATATGGCCATACAGAAGTGTACAACCCCGCTTGCTGCTGCGGGACAACCCCTTTAAGCAGTTCAGGTAGACTTTCATTCTATCCTTATAATGGGAGAGTTTTACCTGGTACTATTTAGGGATTTTACCCATGTGGTGGTTTTACTGCCCTTTACTTTTCATCAGCTAACAAAATTATTTTGCTGCATTTTGTTCTTTGACATACAGAGCTATTTTTTAAATATTTTTTACACAGACTATATTTTCCATTTTTTAGTTTTATTAATTTTAGAGATAAGCGAGCTTGCTACTTGTTCGAGTATTATAGAACTTGAGATGCTCTTTACTCAAGATGAACACCACGCGGTACTCGAGTCCATTGCATTTCCCTTCCCCACATGTTTAGCGCCATTTTCTAGCCAATAAACATGCGGTAAGGCATTACCACTTCCTGCTGTGACGTGCCAGCCCTCTCCCCCCCACAGTAGTGAGTGGCTGGGCCGATCAGGTGACCGCCAAGTACTTAAACAGATTCCGCCCGTGGCTTGCCTCAGACGCATGCTGGCAGAGGTTAGGGAAAGTGCTGCTGCTGATATAGGGAAAGTGTTAGAGTAGGATCCTGTCTTCAAGAACCCCAACAGTCCTTCTTAGGGCTACTCCTCATCGTGTGCATTACAGTTGTGGCTGGCTGCGAGCAGTAGTGCGCCAATTATTTTTTTTAAGCATCCATCCCTCTGCAGAGCATTACAGCTATAACATTCTCAGTCTGCAGTGCAATAGGCAAAGTTTAGGGACAGAGCTGCTGAGATAGGGAAAGTTTTAAAATTGTGATCCTCTCTACAAGAACCCCAACGGTCCTTCTTAGGGCTACTCTTCATCATGTGCATTACAATTGAGGCTGGCTGGGAGCAGTAGTGCACCAATTTTTTATTTTTTTTTTAAGCATTTGTCCCTCTGCAGAGCATTACAGTTATAGCATTCTCAGTCTGCAGTGCATTGGGCAGAGTTTAGGGACAGAGCTGCTGAGATAGGGAAAGTTTTACAGTCAGGATCCTCTCTACAAGAACCCCAACGGTCCTTCTTAGCGCTACTCCTCACCGTGTGCATTATAGTTGTGGCTGGCTGGGAGCAGTAGTGCATCCTTCTTTTTTTAACGCATCTAGCGCTGTACAAAAGCCTTTCAGTTATACCGTTCTCAGTCTGCAGTGCATTAGACAGAGGTCTCACTGTGAAACAGTACTGTAATATTTCCTAGGCCACTGCAAAGTATTTTAGTTATACTGTTCTACGTCTGCAGTGCATTAGACAGAGGTCTCACCGCAAAACAGTACTGTAATATTTCCTAGGCCACTGCAAAGCCTTTCAGCTATACCGTTCTCAGTCTGCAGTGCATTAGACAGAGGTCTCACCGCTAAACAGTTCTGTAATATTTCCTAGGCCACTGCAAAGCCTTTCAGCTATACCGTTCTCAGTCTGCAGTGCATTAGACAGAGGTCTCACCCTAAACAGTACTATAATATTTCCTTGGACACTGCAAACCATTTCAGTTATACCGTTCTCAGTCTGCAGTGCATTATGAAGAGTTTAGGGAAAGCACTGCTGAGATAGGGAAAGTTTTACAGTCAGGTTCCTCTCTACAGGAACCCCAACGGTCCTTCTTACAGCTACTCCTCATTGTGTGCATTATAGCTGTGGCTGGCTGAGAGCAGTAGTGCACCCTTATTTTTTTTTAAAGCATCTAGGCCTTTGCAGAGCATTACAGCTATACCGTTGTCAGTCTGCAGTGCATTAGACCGAGGTCTCACCGTGAAACAGTACTGTAATATTTCCTAGGCCACTGCAAAGCCTTTCAGTTGTACCGCTATTAGCGCAAAATTCGCTATTTCAGATATACTGTGTGTTTCAAATTTAGATAATATGTGCAGGCCTGGAGAGCCTTTCAAAGACCACACGTCTGACCATCATGTGTCCCCAAAAGAATCTGAAACTTTATTCACGCGCGTAAAGTTTAAATAAAATCTTAACACAGGAAGTTAAGTAATTTAGGATACAGTTACATTATTTAGTGAGCTGATAGGTCATTCTCAGAGGGAGGTATTTGTGAGGTAGCTTGTGAGCTCATCCATCTGGGAGGAACTTCGGTGAGCACGCTCAGTTCATTCTTGAATTTGATCTCATGAGAAGAACATCCTGTTTCTCCTCTAGATAGGTTTCTGCCAGTTAGAACCGGTTTGACCAGTTCTTGGACACACACACTGCTCCTCCAATTCTTGTGGAGTTCCCTTCTCCCAAAGGATTAGACCATACACAAAATACATTATATTCACAGTTGACAACAGAAAATACATACAAAATGGTGAACCTATGGGAAATCTCCCACAATTCCCTCCTTTGTTGTGCGTATTTTCATTCTCCTGGATAGTTTTTCCTTCCTATTTGTGTTCTCGGGCCTTTCGCTACCGCCTACAGGGGACCCTAGCTGTCACCTCCACTATGGGAAATGCCACCCGCAAGGGTGACAACCCCCCTTTTCCTATCTCCTACCACCTTATCCCTTCCTACTGCTGGGTGATATCCAGGATAAGGAAAATATCACACAACACATTACAGTTTCCCAACGGCCCAACGGTATTCTAGGTAGATGGTTCCTAAAAGATTGGTTTTTTTTCACGTTTTCTGCATAAGCCACCTTGTTCATAGTTTAGATGCCATAACATGTCTATTGTGATCGGCTTACCAAGGTGTGATTTCAGGTTATATTGTTTGTTACAGGTTAACATTTGTCTGATTACACAATATGGCTGAAACATTGGTACACTTACTGCTACCTTATTGTATCTGTTGACATTTTCTCCGATCTCTGACACATTACCAGAGGCGTAACTATAGAGGATGCAGGGGATGCGGTTGCACCCGGGCCCAGGAGCCTTTCTTCTCCATATAGGGAACCTGGTACTATAAGTAAAGCATTATAGTTCAGGGCCCTGTTCCAAGTTTTGCATCGGAGCCCGGGAGCTTCAAGTTACGCCTCTGCACATTACATATGAAACATTAATAACCCTCTTCATAGGATGTACGTCTTCTATTACCCTTATGAGGAAGAAAAGAAATGACAGCCCAATGATTGCATGGGTCCTACATATAACAAAGGATATGGGCCACATTTGTCTCCTCCCTTGATAATATTTATTCAATGTCTGACATGAACCCAAATTAGCTTTCTTCAAGTTTCACTGAGATTGTTGTGATTAACAGCATTTGAAAGGGTTCTTTGTTCTTGATTCCAAGCTCTTCCTTGCGTCTTTTTAGGACAACCCAACAACCTGAAAGCAAACTATGCGACTCTTGATCTGGAAACAAGGACAATACACATTTATAAGTGATAGTTGATATAACTCCTGATATAAGGCACTCACATGGGAGGTGAGGCCCTCCTTTTTAGCCTGGAATAAGCGTAGGCCTATTACAGCAGCATTACCAAACAAAACCTTCATAGGGACTCAACTTAGTCTTACATTTAGGCGTGGTTCTAACCAAGTAGATGACTAATAAAATGTTTTACCTTTATTATTTACTATGACTTCTGGTGTATCCAAATATTCAAAATTACTTTCATAAAACATATTTTTTTTGGTCATATTCTTAGCGTGTTAAAATTATTTTTATTTAATTTTTTTATTTCTCAAGCCACGCCTCCAAATAACATGAAAAGAGGTCTATGCAAACCAACAACTCCAAACACCTACCTGTGGTAGCTGTATGCTATCATCCTGCAGTCACTGATACAGACAGTCTGGCTCGCACCGAGAAGGTACCTTGACCAATTGGCCTGGATTGTAACGGGCACATATCATGCATCCCTGTACAAACCCCATTGCAGCAGTGTTGAACCCTGGGGTAAGCCAAGCAGAAGACACCATACCACACATTACCTCCTTGGATGAATGGGTTAGCTCAGGGATCAGGTGTGACATCATGGAGTACAACGTGCAGGGAAGGCACAGGCATTTACCTTTCTGCCAGACCCCAGTAGCATTCCGCTCGCTTTTCCACTCCTCCTTTTCTTCTTATTGAGGCCTATTCCTGCAATTCAAGCAACAGAGAAATATCTACACCTGTTTCAGGTGTAAGCAGGTTACCAGCCGTTACCTCATTCAAGGGAAGTCAGACTGCTGCGGTGCCTGCTCTCTGGTTTCTTCCAGCCCCAGTAGTTGTCTCTTTGGCATAAGCCTGGACTCTGATGATAAGTCACCTGTGCGGAAAGAGCTAAAACCTTGTAGGGCAAAAACACTGCTTCTGCATTCTGGATTGGCTTACTCAAGGACCCCATGGAACTTCCACTGTGCCACATAGGATGTGAAATCGTGTAAGATTCCAAATGTGTACCTTAGGTCGGTGCAGACACAAACAGTCTTACCTGCAGCCAGCTTACATATTTCAGTGAGCGCCATCACCTCTATTTCCTAAGTAACCGAGTGTCTCAGGAGGAAAAGAGTGGTTTTTGTACAATTACCTCTTTCTATCGGTTACCACTGCATAGCCTGTTTTGCTTGTCCATTTCCACGATATTTGGAACCATCTATGGTAAAACCTCAAGATTTACATTAATCATGGCAGTTACAACATTTTTGTTAGGACCCCTAGTTTCTTTTTTCATTCGTGTTTCTACAACCATGTGCTTGCTATTAAATGTCATGGTCTGCGCCTGCCGCCCCTTCCTCTCAACCTTCTGAATTCAGTAAAAGATATGAAACATCATTTGGAACTCTACCCCACTTGATTGCGATATGTGAGGCTTCTAGCAGGGCAGTCTCATACATAGCTAGTCTGGAAGCTGAAAGATGCTTAGTTTGTGCTCTATACAGTATTTTATGACCCCTTGAGGAAGCATGATATTAAGGGGCCCCACACCACCTCTGGTACCTGCACAAAAACGTACTGCAAACCGGAGAGGAAATATTATTACAATCTGCAACTATAACAACTGCACAAATGATGGTTAACTACTGGTTTACTAAGGGACTAGTATCCCTGATACCATTTGGGATATACTCAATTTCTTGCATCAAAAATTTACTTATTTTTTTCCAAATGTAACGATCTTCACATAAAATACTGTTGTTAATTGAAAATGAGATACATTATAAAATAGAGCTTTTGTTACTAAAGTACTTATCGGGTGTTTCAAGTACACAATTTTCTCATTTTAGTATCTTAATTCAATGATATTCAAAATAAATACAACTCAATATTTTTAAATCTCCACATACTCCAAGAACATATATATATACATATATATATATATATATATATATATATATATATATATATATATATATATACACATATATATATATATATATATATATATATATACACACACACAGTATATATATATATATATATATATACACTGTGGCAATCCTGGACTATTATCCCAACTACCACCCTCAAAAATAAAATTAGATGCCCCTCCTTTGGTCACCTACATTTGTTCAAGTGAGAGACTTAACATGGAGTCTAAGAGTGACCTTCCCTCTATACATTACCACAATATACATATATATACCAACATCCACTTAAATGGAGACACACTTCTCTCCTAGGCTGGTCTGTGTTGAGGGTGGAGCAAGACCTCTTCATATTGTTCTCCAATTTTATTAGCGCAAAATTCGCTATTTCAGATATACTGTGTGTTTCAAATTTAGATAATATGTGCAGGCCTGGAGAGCCTTTCAAAGACCACACGTCTGACCATCATGTGTCCCCAAAAGAATTCAAAACTTTATTCACGCGCGTAAAGTTTAAATAAAATCTCAACACAGGAAGTGAAGTAATTTAGAATACAGTTACATTATTTAGTGAGCTGATAGGTCATTCTCAGAGGGAGGTATTTGTGAGGTAGCTTGTGAGGTCATTCATCTGGGAGGAACTTCAGTGAGCACGCTCAGTTCATTCTTAAGTTTGGTCTCATGAAAAGAACATCCTGTTTCTCCTCTCTGCTTGTCGAAGACAAAGACATTTCTAGATAGGTTTCTGCCAGTTAGAACCGGTTTGACCAGTTCTTGGACACACACACTGCTCCTCCAATTCTTGTGGAGGTGGGGGGGGGGGGGGGGCGATGTTCCCTTCCCCCAAAGGATTAGACCATACACAAAATACATTATATTTACAGTTGACAACAGAAAATACATACAAAATGGTGAACCTATGGGAAATCTCCCACACCGCTCTCAGTCTGCAGTGCATTAGGCAGAGTTTAGGGACAGAGCTGCTGAGATAGGGAAAGTTTTACAGTCAGGATCCTCTCTACAAGAACTTCAATGGTCCTCCTTAGTGCTACTGCACTATGTGCATTACAGTTGAGGCTGGCTGGGAGCAGTAGTGCACCAATTTTTTTTAAAGAGCATCTATCCCTCTGCAGGCCATTTCAGCTATTGCATTCTCAGTCTGCAGTGCATTAGGCAGAGTTTAGGGACAGAGCTGCTGAGATAGGGAAAGTTTTACAGTCGGAATCCTATCTACAAGAACTCCAATGGTCCTTCTTAGGGCTACTCCTTACTGTGTGCTGGGAGAAGTAGTGCACCCTTCCTTTTTTTAACACATCTAGCCCTGTGCAGAGCCTTTCAGTTATACTGTTCTCAGTCTGCAGTGGATTAGACCGAGGTCTCACCATGAAACAGTACTGTAATACTTCCTGGCCCACTGCAAACTATTTCAGTTATATCGTTCTATGTCTGCAGTGCATTAGACAGAGGTCTCACAGCGAAACAGTACTCTAATATTTCCTAGGCCACAGAAAGACTTTCAGTTATACCATTCTCAGTCTGCAGTGCATTAGACAGAGGTCTCGCCGTGAAACAGTACTCTAATATTTCCTAGGCCACTGCAAACTATTTCAGTTATACCATTCTCAGTCTGCAGTGCATTAGACAGAGGTCTCACCGTGAAACAGTACTCTAATATTTCCTAGGCCACTGCAAATTATTTCAGCTCTGCTACTGTGCAGAGCGTCTTACAATACCCTTTTCTTGGGTGGGTTGAGATAGCTGCAGTTACCACCACTATCCACTGCCTTTACAGTCTTCTCCCACTTCATACAGCCTCTCTTATCTACAAGTCTCTGCGAGCAGTAAATTACCCCTAGGTATCAGTGCAAGACAGCGGGTTAATTTTTTCAAGTCACAGCAAAGAGCCTCCGCTATCTACAAGTCTCTGTGTGCGGTAAATTAGCCACAGTTGTCAGTGCTGTACAGTGGGATAATTTATATGGGCCCTGCTCTGTCCTTAATCCGCCATGATGAGGAGAAGGGGTAAGGGTCGAGGACGTGGACCCGGATGCAGGGGTCCAAGTGAGGGTGTGGGCACAGGCCGAGTTCCTGGGCGGGGTGAATCACAGACGGCTACTGAGGGATTAGGAGAGAGGCAAGTTTCTGGGCTCCCCAGATTCACATCACAATTTGCGGGTCTGCGTGGTAGATCTTTATTACAAACAGAGCAGTGCTAGCAGGTCCTGTCGTGGATGACGGAAAACACGTCCAGCAATGTATCGACCACCCAGTCCTCTACGCAGTCCACTACTCCCAGCCTAGGAACTGCAACTCTGAAACCTTTGGCTGCTGCTCCTTCCTCCCAGCCTCCTCGCTGCATGAAAATGACATATTCTGAGCAGGCAGACTCCCAGGAACTGTTCTTGGGTCCCTGCCCTGAGTGTGAAAAAACGGTTTCTCTATCACCTGAGGAGTTTGTCGTGACCGATGCCAAACCTTTGGAAAGTTTCCGGAGTCCGGGTGATGAGGCTGGGGACTTCCGGCAACTGTCTCAAGAGCTTTTTGTGGATGAGGATGATGAGACACAGTTGTCTATCAGTGAGGTAGTAGTAAGGGCAGTAAGTCCGAGGGGGGAGCGAACAGAGGATTCAGAGAAAGAGCTGCCGGACGATGAGGTGACTGACCCCACCTGGCTTGCTAAGCCTACTGAAGACAGGGCTTCAGAGGAAGATGCAAGTGCAGCAGCAGGACAGGTTGGAAGAGGCAGTGGGGTGGCCAGGGAGAGAGGCAGGGCCAGAGCCAAGAATCCCCCAACTGTTTCCCACAGCACCCCCTCGTGGCAAGCCTCCGTGCAGAAGGCTAGGTGTTCAAAGGTTTGGATGTTTTTTAATGAGAGCGCAGACGACCGACGAACAGCGGTGTGCAACTTGTGCCGCACCAAGATCAGCCGGGGAGCCACCACTACCAGCCTCACCACCACCAGCATGCGCAGGCATATGATGGCCAAGCACCAAACAAGGTAGGACGAAGGCAGGTCACACCACTGCCTCTTCCCCTGTGCCACAACCTGCCACACAGATCCAATCCCCCTCCCAGGATGCAGGCACAAGTCCCTCCTGGTCTGCACCCACACCCTCACCTCCACGGGGTTCCACTCTATCAAGCAATGTCTCTCAGCGCAGCATTCAGTTGTCACTAACACAAGCATTGGAGCGAAAGCGGAAATATGCCGCCACCCACTCGCATGCGCAAGCTTTAAACATGCACATTGCCAAATCAATCAGCCTAGAGATGCTGCCGTACAGACTTGTAGAAATGGAGGCTTTCAAAAACATGATGGTGGCGGCAGTGCCACGCTACTCGGTCCCCAGTCGCCACTATTTTTCCCATGTGCCGCCCCCGCCCTACACCAGCACGTCTCCTGCAACATAAACCTTGCCCTCACCAACGCAGTTACTGGGAAGGTCCACTTATCCACGGACACATGGACAAGTACTGGTGGGCAGGGCCACTATATCTCCCTGACGGCACATTGGGTGAACTTGGTAGAGGCTGGGACCGAGTCAGAACCTGGGACCGCTCACGTCCTACCCACACCCAGAATAGCAGGTCCTACCTCGGTGCTAGTATCTATGCCACCTCCTCCAACCCCCCTCCTCCTCAGCCACCTACACCTCTCAATTAAGAAGTGTGAGCACGTTGCCAGCAGTCGGTAACGCGTGGCGCGGCAGCACAGCGGTGGGCAAGTGACAGTAAGCCATGCTAAAACTAATCAGCTAGGTGACAAGAGGCATGTGGCCCCCAAGCTGTTACAGGGTCAGACCAGAGCAGACCGACCTCTGGCTTTCGAGGCTGAGCCTCCAAGCAGGCATGGTCATGTGTGACAACGGCGGTAACCTGGTGGCGGCTGTGCAGCTCGGCAACCTCACACACGTGCCATCCCTGGCACACATCTTCAATCTGGTGGTTGAGCGGTTCCTGAAAAACTACCCCCACTTGTGGGACCTGCTCGGCAAGGTGCGCCTCATCTGCGCACATTTCCGCAAGTCCACCACGGTCGCTTGATAGCCAGACCACCCTCATGTCTATATCTCAGCGCATTTTGGGTGAGAAAGAGGGGGAAGAGACTGCTGGCCATCGATGTGTTGCATACTGGGACCCTGGCACGCATTCTGGCCAACACGGATCACTGGGTGTATACCCTTCTAGACCCACGGTATAAGGAGAATCTTTCCACTCTCATTCCCGAAGAGGAAAGGGGTACGAGAGTGATGCAATACCACAGGGCCCTGGTAGAAAAAGTGATGCTAAAGTTACCATCTGACAGTGCTAGTGGCAGAAGACGCAGTTCCGAGGGCCAAGTAGCAGGGAAGGCACGGCGATCAGGCAGCATGTCCAGCGCAGGCAGGGGAACACTCTCCCAGGCCTTTGTCAGTTTTATGGCTCCCCAGCAAGACTATGTCACCACTCCCCAGTCAAGGCTGGGTCGGAGGGAGCAATGTAAAAAGATGGTGAGGGAGTACATGGCCGATCGTACCACCGTCCTCCGTGATGCCTCTGCTCCATACAACTACTGGTTGTCAAAGCTGGACACGTGGCACAAACATGCGCTGTATGCCCTGGATAAGCTCGTCTGCACTACTGCTAGCGTTTTGTCAGAGAGCATATTTAGTGCAGCTAGGGGAATCATCACGCATAAGCGTACCCGCCTATCAACCGCCAGCGCCGACATGCTTACGCTCATAAAGATGAACAAAGGCTGGGTTTTCCCAGACTACTCTTCTCTTTGGCGCTGCAACAGGAGAAAAATGCATCCTCTATCACCACTAAAAAAGGGGGAATTAGATCTGTCAATTCCACTCCTCCTACTCCTCCTCACGGCACATTGGGTGACACAAGGTGGAGGCTGGGATCGAGCCTGACCCAAGGCCCGCTCATGTACTTCCCACACAGAGTATTGCGGGTCCTACCTCGGTCATGGTTTCTCAGCCTTATTATGCCACCTCCTCCTCCTGTGTGGGGTCTGGGGATCAGCGCTGTGCAACATGTATTTGCTCTCATGTCACCACAGTTATCTGAGACACTGGTTTGGGGTAAACAAAAGGAGCGTTACTGAATAATTGAGACGTTCACAGCTGTACTAGCATCCGAGTCCGCTTTAGGCCCACGATTACTTAGGGTGTGGGCAGAGACCGAGATCCTGGGGGCGGGAAGAATCAACTGCGCCAGGTTTGGCCTGTGGAACTTCTTGGTGGTTTATCCAGTCTTTGGAGCGATGAAAGCAACCATAACTGATTTAAGGAGACGCTCACAGCTGTACTAGCATCCGAGTCCGCTTTATGCCCACGTTTACTGAGGGTGTGGGCCAAGGCCAAGGTCCTTGGCGGGGTGAAACTCTGCCATGTTTGGCCACTGTAATTGATTCATGTTTAATACACTCCTTGGGTTTCACGGGCTCTCCTATGCTGTGGGTGCAGAACGATTTCCCATTGCGCTGTTTTAGCTATCTGGCACAAACACACTGACTGACTTGGGTAGGGCGCAGAAGGCTTTCCCATTGTGGTGTTCAGCTATCTGACACCTACACAGAAGGAATTGTGTGGGGACACATGGATTTCCCATTGCTATGTAACTCGCGGCACCTTGGGTCACACAAGGTGGAGGCTGGGACCAAGCCTGACCCTGGACCCCCTCACATGCTTCCCACACAGAGTATTGCAAGTCCTATCTCGGTTACGGTTTCTCGGGCTTATTATGCCACCTCCTCCTCCTGCTTCGGGTCTGGGGATCAGCATTGGTCGACATGTATTATCTCTCGTGCTACAAATTACCACAGTAATCCAAGATACTAGTTTGGAGCATTCACTGGAAGCATTCGTGATTTCATGAGACTTTCGCAGGGTCACTGTATACATGTAGTGGCTACTTTTGCGACACCACCTGCTTCAAACCAATCTTTGATGTTAGTATGTGCTGCTGCATTGTGGAGATGTGTAGAAATGCTGGCACCTGAAACCCCTTTATGCCCACGTTTGCGGCTCCTGACAATTTTGTGCCGGAGGTGGCACGGGCTTGAAATGATGATCATACGTAAATTTATCATCAATTCTCATCAGCATTGTGGGCTATCGCCCACACTTTCAAAGAGGGTCGCTGCCTGGCCCTGCCAACCCTCTTCAGTGTGTGCCTCCGGCTCCTCCTCATCGCACTTATAAATCGACAGGAGGGTGGTGTGGCTAAGAAGCAAGTGTGTGGCATATGGCCAGCTGAACGCTGTGCAGGGAAAATTTTGTGTGCTCTGTGGACGCAAGGTCGTGCAGGGGGGGGGGGGGGAGGGGTTGGACAGCAATGCCAGCATGTAATCCAGGAGAAGAGGCAGCGGTGTCACCCGCAGGCAGTGATTGTCCTTGGTTGCAGCTAGTGTGGTGCTTAGCTAAGATGTGCCAGCGCGTGTGCCTTGCTAATGAAGGTCTGTCCCAAGTAAATTGTTAATTACCCCTATTTTGGCTTAATAGTGGGACCTGGGAGCCTCAGATGCAGCCATGCATGCTGCCCCTGCCATTCCGTATCCGTTGCTGTGGTGTTTCCATGACTTTCTGATGTTTTCAGGTGTTTCACAAATCATTCCCTTGCGGAGCAACTGTCCCATACAAAAATGCTCGAGTCCCCCATTGACTTCAATGGGGTTCATTACTCGAAACGAGCTCTCTAATTAATTTCACACTTTTCCACGATAGCTGGAGCATCCATAGGAGCCCCAGTTACAGGGGAGAACATATTTCTGTAGTGACAGTAGTCACTAACAGAGCTTATTTGAGTCTGCTAGAGCCCAGCAATTCTGCCTTGGCATGGGGCACCCAGTGGTCATGGGATCGCCGGGTTGAATAGCAGAAGTAATACTTCTGCTTTTGTCTTCACTATATAGCGCTCATTGAGTGCTATGTAGCCTGTAATGGAGTAGGCAGAAGCTGTGACTAACAGTCGAGAACCCAACCTGATCCTGCCACAGGAGCTTTAATCCTGCACTGTATTTTTTGCTATCAGCCAGGATTAAAGCCCAGAAGCAAGCTCCATAAATTTACTGTGCTTGGTCCTTAAGGTGTTAAGTTAATGAACATCAGGAGGATAGCACCTTATGCAAAACAAAACAAAACACTAATATTAGCAAAAAAAAGAGAGTGTCTCATCAGGCGTGGATGCCTACCCCAAGGAAGGGCAGCCGCCACACCCACTGTTAACCAATACATGTCTTATGCACTCAAAGCATTCAAATGTTGGAGAGCATCAAAGTAAGGTCCAAAATGGCAAATTTCAGAAAGCAAAAAAAATGTAATAGTAAGTAAAAATAGCCATCGCTCATAAGGAAAGTGTAAAAGTACAACTTGCTTGACTGTATGTCACCGAAACACGTTGCAACTTGTTGGACTTTTATCTGTGTATAAAGAATAAACTTTTTATCATGTATACCTGACTGTTCAAGCTGCTGTTGTGTGACTTAGGAGGGGTTTCTGTTGGCAATAGATCCCCCTTCTCTTCAGTAAGTACTGTCTCTCATTTTACACTTTTCTTATTTGCGTGGGTTATTTTTACTTACTATTGCATTTTCTAAGGGCTTAAGTTGTGATCAGTTTTTCACAAGTTAATGGCTAGGTAGAAGCCATAATTCAGCTGCAGCACCAGGGCAATTGATGTTGTGCCTTTATGATTATTTTATTTCCGTAATATAACTTGGATTTTAAAAGTAATCTGATTTTGCAAGCAGATTTGGATTTGGGGGGTACACATGGCTTTGTTTGGATACTGGTGCTAGTTAGATGTGGAAACATGTCAGACTACTGACCTGGAAATTGGATACAAATAGGACTATAATCCATCAAAATATGATATGAAACAGCAACGGTTACTTCTGTTCATTAGGCCTTTTGTTTGCTGACTTGTGAGGATTTCTGCATGTGATGTCTACGTCTTCCAGGCAATACAGAGTCCAGGAATACTGTAGGGGATTAATATGACAGCTCTACAGTATGCAGAAAATCTAAACCAAACAACAAGAGAGACGGCTCAGACAGGAAAAAAACAATATAGATGGCATTGATTGGAAGCAGTAGGATTTACCTTGTTTTTCTGAGCTCTGCTTTGCTACATGTAAATTAAGCGCACTCACCAAAGACCTTCATACAGCAGGTATTCATAGACATTGTATTGAACACTTTTCTTCCTGGAAATTCTGGCGTTCTTATATAAAAATCCGCAGCCCATTAAATTGCGTCTGTCCTGTGATATTGATCCCCCCCTCCTCCTCATCAAAAGGCCCAAACTACTGTTTCTCTATCTTTCTCTTTGGGAAAAACATGAAAATCTATGTGTGTAAATCAATCACTACTTATGAATTCTGGCAGTGGTTCATTTCTCGGCTCCTGAGGGAGAGAATTCATGTAAATTGAGCCTTATTGTTACATAGTACAGTGTGAGTATAATTACTGTAACAGTACTGGGAGAGCAAGCCTCTGAAACAGATGGGATTTGTGCTTTAGTCTCAATGTGCTGAACCTGGATTTTGCAAAGTATGTAGAATTAGTAATGTGTGTTAAACCGGAGATAGGAAACCTGCAGCTCAGCAGCTCACGATTATCAACTGAGAAGTTTCAACAATCTGTGAGAAACCAAGTAAAAACTTTCCTTGACTTCAAAGATGTACTCAATGTCAAAAACATCAAGCCCCTCGAAGAAGTAGTTGTTTTGCTGCAAAACTCGTCCTGCAGTGCCATCTCATGCAGATATACAAATGATTAGAGTTGTGGTGATTAGATGAACGGTCTTGTCACCTGAGGCCCTAAAAGTGGTTTCCCCCTTAGCCTAGAAAAAGGCTCTCGGAAGCTCCTTGTGTGTAGTGACCTCTTATTCCACTTGTTGACCACTAGACACCAATAGATAATGTATAGGACTAGGGGCGAAACTACAGGCTCAGGGGCCTGGGTTCAAAAGTTCACCTCCCCACCCTTCCACCCCCTGTACCCATACCTAAATCATGCTGCAAACAGGTGCAAAAGAAATTTCCATACATGATTTATGTCCTGGGCATATTCTTTCCAAACATAACTCACTTCCTAGACTACATGAAAATTTGTTTGCAGGCCTTAAAGGGGTTGTCCCGCGCCGAAACGGTTTTTTTTTTTTTTCAACCCCCCCCCCCCGTTCGGCGCGAGACAACCCCGATGCAGGGACGTACAGAAAGCTCACCGGAGCGCTTACCTTAATCCCCGCGCTCCGGTGACTTCTATACTTACCTGTGAAGATGGCCGCTGGGATCCTCTGCCTCCGTGGACCGCAGCTCTTCTGTGCGGTCCACTGCCGATTCCAGCCTCCTGATTGGCTGGAATCGGCACGTGACGGGGCGGAGCTACACGGAGCTACACGGAGCCCCATAGAGAACAGGAGAAGACCTGGACTGCGCAAGCGCGGCTAATTTGGCCATCGGAGGGCGAAAATTAGTCGGCACCATGGAGACGAGGACGCCAGCAACGGAGCAGGTAAGTATAAAACTTTTTATAACTTCTGTATGGCTCATAATTAATGCACAATGTATATTACAAAGTGCATTAATATGGCCATACAGAAGTGTATAGACCCACTTGCTGCCGCGGGACAACCCCTTTAAGGCCACTCAAATACACCGCTTTTTACCGCTAGTGTCCTGATAACTGTGGTACAAGGCTCCCATTGATTTTAATGGGGTTACTCAGACCTGAACTCAAACATGTTGTTTCTCATGCCACGATTTTCGAGATCTGTCTTTTCTATTTTTGTGTTTTTTAACACACCTCCTCACCCATCACAATAACGGGGTGCATTAAAAAGTGCTGTCAAACGCTGTTCCATGCGTTCAAAAACGCTGCTTGAAATTGTTATAAAAGTGCCATGATTTCGAGCTGTGTTTTCTGAATGCCTGAGTGAGAGTGGCTTTAGGATGTGTTCATGTTTTTCCTTGTACTTTTGTACCACAATTAAGAAAAACACATTTAAAAATTGAATGCGGTATTAAAAGACTGCGTACATTAACGGTAATGCGTTATTAATAAACATATGTGTTTTTGATGCATTTTTGATGCAGAGCAGGGGCCCAGTCACCATTGCGACCTCTGATGGTACACCTATGTATGGGACCATCTTGCATGCTAAATTGACAATTTGCACAATCTAGAGGCTTAGTTACAGCAAATGTTAATGGATACACTGCAGAATACCATACAGAACCTGTATGTCTCCATGCCCGCCTGTATCACATATTACATCCAAGCTAGAGGTAGCCTAATAGTGTACCACAGCCTCGTTTCAAGTGCTCAGTTTTTTCACAATTAGGCAGATTTCACACGCCCCGATATCGCGCCCACCAATGTACAGTACAGTTGCGATCCTCCAGCATGATGGAGATTTTGCAAGTGTTTCCCATTGTTTTCTATGGGAAACCTTGCATCGCACTCACATGCACCTTGCCTGCTATGCAATGTGTTTTCCATTCCCATTGAAAACAATGGGTGAGGTGTTCTGAGGGAATGCCCAAAGATAGGATATGCTTTGATTTTTTCCTACACCGCGATGCGGGATCACTCATAAATATGACCCCATTCAAAAGAACGGATTCATATTTGTGCATCTCACAATGTACAAATCTCGCATGATTTTCTCAGCCATGTGAAAGTAGCCTAAATTATTTTTGTGCTCTGATATTGTAAGCATTTACTTATATCAACATTACAATCACACAGAGAATGTTTCATTCAATTCCGATAACTAATTCTAGGTGCTTGAGTTTTTTTGACCATGAGTGTAGTACCAGGATCAGAAAAATATGAAAAAACATGTAAAATATGTAAATACTACAGATCGAGTGGGGTTTATTGTTTTAAATGCTGTGCTGCGACTAGCAATCAAGTCAAGTATCCAAATGTGAACAGAAAAGAGCTGTAATGTCTATGCAAAAAATGATATGATGTCAATGTGAGAGCCCCTGAGTTCCTGTGGGGAGCCTCGAGTAGGAGATCTGATGGGGAGCCTGCAGGGTGGTACTAGGGTCTGTCTGCAAAAGTCTTCAGCTGGTACTGGAAGTTGGCCTTTTTACCAGGGTGTGTAAAGGGCCATGACAAAAGAATGTATACTGTTTGTGCACAGATGATGATGATGGCCCTGTTTTGTATTGCAGTCACTGTTTTGTAAAGTTTTACACTGTTCAAGATATTTGCCCTTGACGCTGGGAGAAGAGTGTTTGCTGCCTTGCGCTATGCACTGGTCCCTAGTTACCTAGAAGCCATAGTAGATAAATAGAGGGAGTAAAGAGATAGATATAGACAGGGGGTAAATAGATAGAGGGATAAATAGATAAGTTGTTGCTGGACTTAGAGCAGTAGAGAAAGTAAAAGGAAAAGTAAGTGTAAGTGAGTTATGGTCCATTTACCTGTAACGATTATCGCTCAAAATTCATTCAAAAGAATGAAAAAAAAGCAGTGTAAATGCGAAAAAAATGCTCACAATTTGTTCACTTGTCGTTATCGCTGACTTTTAGTCAGCATAAAAACTATCGCTGGATCGCTGTCTTTTTGTTTTGTGTAAATGCTCAGCGACATATAAGGGGAAGCGCTGCATGAGAAGCCCGCAATCCAACAATAAGTCTTTCTATTTAAATGCTCTGCATAAGTGCTAACGACCTTGGCGTTGACGTCAGCGCTCGTGCAGCCATTTAGATGACTGTCGGCCCATGTAAAAGGGCCATGAAGCTCAAGACACAGCAGGAAGCTGTGCAGCTTGGAGATGATATAAGATTGATCTACTGGAGCTGAAGTGAGGCTCTGTCTAGATGCTGTAGAAAACTTGATTAATTCCTCAAGGAGTACAGAGACCAGGGGAGTTTCCCATGCTGTGCTGGCATCTGATTCCCCAGGGCATCGGGAGAACCAGAAGCTGTGCCATTATTCAAATAAAGTTCAATGTTTTGCAAGCATCATGGAGAGCCAGTATCCCTTTAAAGGGGCACACCGGGGACTTGTTGACCAATCCCTCACACCACACCAGTGCTGCCGGATGAATGCCAGTTGGAGAGCGATGAGGATGGTCCTAGGGACAAGATGGGCGTGTAGGTTAGGCCCCCTGTCCTCAAGCTTCTGCTTAGCTGTACTAGGCTTATCACCCACCGATCCTGGTGGAGGAAAAGAGGACCACATACAGACCAGGTCTAAGCGTGTATCACTGGCTCTTCTTTTCAAGTAATACTTGGCTCAAGGACACTTTTTTTAAATTAGTATTCCCTATGCCTGAACCTAATAAAAAAAATCCTATACTTGCCTATCCAGGGTCCCTATCCATGTCCAGCACCACATCTTCTGGTCTCTCTGAAAATGATCTTATAGTCTGTGATTGTCTGCAGTCAGCCTATGTATAGGACATCACAGGCTGCTGCAGACAATCACAGACTTCAGCATTTGAGCACTGAGGTCTATGATTGGCTGCAGCAGTATGTGTCCCAGCGTTCACATACTTCCTCTTCAGCCTGTAAAGAGACCCGGCGCGGAGTACAGGGGTGCTGCGCTAGACATGTGGGGAGCCAGGAAAGGTAAGTGTAGGATCTTTTAATGTATTTGAGCATGTGACACATAAATTAAAAAATAAGTCGGACAACCGAGAACCAATAATTACTCATTATGTAAATGCAAATCTATATGTACATGTAAACGTGCAACAAATCACTAGCTGCGTTGGCATGTCAAAAACTATGGCATCACTTTCACCAAAAATTGTCTGCCATGATCCCAACATACAGTATGTACAACATATCATCGTGCTGCCCAGGTAAACAAAACGTGGTTGAGGTCCACAGCACAGCAATAATGAGAAAGTACAGTTTAAAGAGCATATTTCTGCATATTACATTTGGGGAACAGCGTTAGTTTTGAGGTTTGGTTCTATCTTATCAAGGTGGTGAATCCAAAAAACCAAATAAAAAGCTAAAAAAAACTGCATCACCTCCCTGCCTACTCATTAGACTGCCCTGCCTGTTCAAACATACCGCGGGTGTGTCCCACGCCAATGCGAACAGGGCTGGTAGGGGGCAAAGTTCAGTAACGAGCGTGGATCCGCTTCGCAGAGGATATGATCGGGCTCCATGCAGAGTGGAATGTCCTCCACTCGCGAGCATGAATACGCTCACGCATTTTTTAAAATCCTCCCATAGACCTTAATGAACAATTTGGTCCGTAGTGTGGACCAAAGTAGGACGTGCTGCAATTTTTTTAAGTGCATAAAATATGCATGTCAGAATACACCAATGTCAGAAATCAATGGTGTTCAATATCAGTAATATGTCCATAAAAAAGACAAAAAATATGTGCATGTGAATAAGGCCCTAATTTGATCGTTCTTAGTAAGAGAAACCAAGTAATCTTGTAGATATGATACCTTTTAATGGCTAACAAAAATATTTGATGTTACTGCGAGCTTTCGGATCCTCCATTGATCATTCCTCAGGCCTAATACAACGGACCTGTACAAATGTACACATATGACAAAGGCACAGATATGGTGGGACTAATTTGCACTTAAAACAATACCAGACAAGATGAGCAGAGAAGTAAGTACTTAAATTAGTCCACTTGTAAGGAATGTGACATTTTCATGATCTCTAAATTGGTGTTAGGGGGTCACAGGCCTGTGTGTTATCTCTCCCTCAGACCTGCAAATAAGGAAGATGCAACAATACCTCTGCAACGCCACCTATTGGATGGCATCATTCCTTCAAATCAAAGTATCACTTTTTACCAAGTCTGTAAAACAAAGATTGGGAATAGCACCCTTCTTGGTGCTTTGCTTGGGGAGAGATGAAGCCATCCCCCAACCCACTCACCCCCAGGTGTCTCCACATACCCACTGGGTGCTCTCCTTAATTAGGCCTTAATGGCAGCCTGCACTATGCTAATAGTGTAGCAGCACTACACTATCTCTCTAGAACATAAGCACCATTTGTGTTAGTGCTGCTACATTTGTAGGTAGGTTTCATTTGACAGCAGTCAGGGTAAGTACAAGTAGGTGGGATCAGAAAACTATTACAGAAGTAGACAGTTTAGACAATATAGGCAATGTATCAATGTTTGTGGATTAGCTAGCAGGCCATATGTGTTTTTTATGGCACTCATTAAGGGGCTTGCAGTTTAAAGCCTAGAAGCGGGGATGTCTTACGAGAGTGGAAAACCTATTACAAAAGATCATTTACAAACCACTGCTCACTGCCCTACAGCAGGTCTTGCAACATTGTTTCCAATTTGTACATGAACATACACAGCAAAGGAAATGTTTCGAATTGCTTTCTTTACTGGGATTAGCCATAAAATATTGACATTGGATCAACAACATGTATCTTTATTAGTTTTAAATTTAGAAGAAAAGTTCGCAACTCAGAATTACAAGTTAGTTTCTAAAACCAAGATGACCTACGTCTACTTTATTTACCATGTCTGGTTCTAATACATGACTAAGCCAGCTCAGGACGTGAGTCATAATGTAATTAATCAGACTTCGTCATAACAGTGGGTCTAGAGAGCTAATTGAAGAATGGAACAGGGAGAAAGGCTGCAAGAGACCTCTCATATGGTAGGTGGCATCGGAAAGCTTCTATCATAACTACAGTCTGCATCGCTAAAACACCTTCTTCTTGTCTAGGGACAAATGAATGATTCATTATTACAAGTTTCATCCGACAAGTTTACCTGCATATGTAACAAAGATACAATCACAACCATAAAGAGAAGCAATCACTCCAGGATTACACTTGGTGGTTGTTGTATCATACAGTTGTTGTACCATTCTCTCTCTCTCTCTCTCTCTCTCTCTCTCTTTCTCTCTCACACAAAAAAAGAACATGACGGCATTCATTCGACCAGAGCTGCCTGTGATTGGCTGAGCATGTCAGGCAATCGCAAACAGCTCTTTCAGCAGGCGGGGATTTTAAAGCCACACCTGCTGAAAGATCAGCACTAGAGAGTCGGGGACAGCCAGGAGAAGACACAGCTGAGCCAGGTAGCCGAAGGGAGGTAAGTATGTTTTTTTGTGTTTATACAGTACTTTTACTTGATTTTCAGGGAAGGGCTTATATTTAAAGCCTTTCCCTGAAATGAATTAGCAGCAGAATCCTCTACCGCAGCTGACATATGTGACAGCTGCGGTTGAGAATTGAAGAATTCCCCTGGTGCATTTGCCACAGATGTGGCAGATGCAACAGCATGGAATTCTTTTAACTAGCGGGGATGAAGGAAACATCTGCTGCATGCGGATAGATGTGTTTTCATCCCCGGGGGGCCACGGCAGCGGCGGAGAGGTAAGTATTTTTTTATTTATTTATTTTTTTTTACACTAAAATGTTTCTTTTTCAGGGAAGGGCTTATATGTAAAGCCCTTCCCTGAAAAAGAATGCAAGGGTGCTGGCAGAGCATTGTTTTTAATGGAGCCGCCGGCAGCAGCTGCAGCTCTATTAAGAGCAATGCATGCATTCCCAATGGTGCACGCATGTCCTATCTTTGCAGGCACACACCTGTAAGGGCTCCCACCCACTTGCCTTTTTTCACACGTTATAGCTTGCTTTTTTTTTCACGCGTTATAGCTTGCCTTTTTTTCACGCGTTATAGCTTGCTTTTTTTTCACGCGTTATAGCTTGCTTTTTTTTCAAGCGATTGTCAATGGGACTTTCTAATGTTAAAAACACTTTGCAAGTTGGTGCGTTTTAAACATTAGAAATTCCCATTGACAATCGCGTGAAAAAAAGGCAGCAATATAGCATGAAAAAAAAAGGCAAGCTATAACGCGGGAAAAAAACGCAAGTGTGCAGGAGGCCATATGGCATGAAAAAAAGGCAAGCTATAACGCGTGAAAAAAACGCAAGTGTGCAGGAGCCCATATGGCATGAAAAAAAGGCAAGCTATAACGCGTGAAAAAAAGGCAACTGGGTGGGAGCCCTAAAGCATAGACATGTGCACACACCATAGGGAATGCAATGTTGCAAATACAAGCGTGTTTTTGTGCGTGCATACGCATGCACAAAAACTTGCGTCGATTGGAACCAATGCATTCCCTATGGTGTGTTTACATGTCCGTGCTTTACAGGTGTGCGCCTGCACAGATAGAACATGTGTGCACCATAGTGAATGCATGCATTGTCTTCAATGGAGCATATCAGCCAATCACAGGCAGCTCCCACTAAATGAATGACAGACAAGAGCTGCCTGTAATTGGCTGAGCGCCACAGCCAATCACAAACAGCTCTTTCAGCAGGTGGGTATTTTTAATCCCTGCCTACAAAAAGAACTGCATTGCAGAGTCGGGGACAGCGCAGAGAGGACGCGGCTGAGCCCCGGCAGCTGAAGGAAGCTGAGTATGTGGTTTTTATTATTTTTAACACTACTTCGCCTTGTTTTTCAGGAAAGGGCTTATATTTAAAGCCCTTCCCTGAAAAACAATTACGGGGTGCCAGCAGCTGGATCCCCTACAGCAGCTGTCATCTGTGACAGCTGCGATAGGGAGTTCTTTATTCCCTGCGGGGATTTAGAATTTCTTTGCCACATCTGTCACAGATGTGACAGGTGCAGCAGGGAATTCTTTATTCCCCGCAGGGATGAAGAAAACATCTGCCACATGCAGCAGATGTGTTCTTCATCTCCGCGGGGGACACGGCAGCAGTGGACAGGTAAGTATATTTTTATTCTTTTTTTTTTTTTGCACTGAAATGGTTGTTTTTTCGGGGAGGGCTTATATGTAAAGCTCTTCCCTGATAAACAATTACGGGGTGTCGGCAGATCATTGCCTTCAATGGAGCCACCGGCAGCAGCCATGGCTCCATTGAAGGCAATGGGCATGGATCTGCATTCACGTGTGTTTGTGTACGTACGTGGGTGCACACCTATGTACTGAACACGCACACGCTCGTGTGAAGCCACCCTTACTTTCATGTTAGTTCTTTAATTATGTACCCACAGACCTGTACAATATATACAGCAAATACTTGTCCAGTCCACAAGTCCAGTTTTATTAAGGGTGCAACAAGTGATTATGGGACAGGTGCATGATATATATCATTAAAAAAGATGAGAAAAAATATTATTTTCCTTTTCTTATTATTTAAAAAAATTTAATATTATTTTTTGAAGTTTTTTTAGTGTTATTGGGGAGGGGGGGGGTTGGGTCTTTGGTTGTTGCAATCAAGCTTGCGGAAATGTGCACACATGATTTAAATGTATAATGATTGGTCTGTAATTGATTTTAAGGGGAAGTACCATGTCAGTCTGCTAGCTGTGATCAAGAAAGAAATGTCTGTCGAAATGCGTCTGTGCATGGACATTGTGTCATACGGTAGCTACCATTTATAATTTTAGACATTTTTGTAATACAAAAAAAGAATAAGGAAGTCTTTTTAAGGAGCCGGCTTTTCTCCTTTGTTGTTGCTATTAAAGCCATTTGACTCACAGTCAGCTTGAAAGCCTTAAAACCTTCAAGCTAAAACGGGGTAAATACCACTTACTAACCAGATGAAGATATCATTGTGTTATGTGTTTTAGAATCAATTATTGTTATAAATGATGACAAGTGGTACATTATCCTACACAGACAAGATAAATAAATACAACTATCAGACATCCCTAATCCCCATTATCATGGTGTGTTTTTGGTTCCTAAGGAGTTAAGATCTGCATACAATTTCTAAAAAGACTTTTCCAGGTGTAATAAAGAATCAGCGTCACCAATCTGTGCTTGTTTTTAATTTACCTAAAATGGCAAGATGGTTGAGGCCACTGAGAATGTTTCTTGGAAATAATCCCAGTGATGTAATTGCAGGAATCAACATTAAGGAATATTTTAAAACTGCATTTGTCAGTATAAAGCCGACCTCCCAGCTTTGTGCTCGAAGCTGCCAATAGTACACAGCAGTCTCCATGGCCTACTCTGTCATCCTGATGAACTTCTTGTCCACTTTCCTAGTCATGTAATAGGATATTTTATATTCCCTGCAATAATAAAGTTAAAGCACATTCTACGTATTTAAAGAGCCACTCAAGGTTAGACTTTTATTATTCCCCTGGGGTGCAATTGGCATACAGTGCCTATGAGGGTAGATAATATACTTACCAATTTGCCATATTGATAAAATACCTGCTTTGGTCTAGTCCCCAGTCATCCTATATGACCCAAGCTGTGCCGTGCCAAATCCTATAGTGGATCAGAAGTCACTATCTATATTCATTTCTATAAGACATATTGATGCTCTCATAGAAATAAATAGAGAGAGTCACATCCAGTCTGTAGGATTTGGCTACTCACAGTGGAGGTCATGTGGGATGACGGGGCACCAGAATGAAGTTGATATCTCATCAACATAGCAAACGGTAGGTACATCAACTGCCCTAATAGGCACTATATAGTAATTTAACCCCAAGGAAACAGGGGTTGGAAACGATGACCCTGGAAGTCCCTTCCAACTTCCATTCTATGATTCTATGAAACATCAGAAAGTTTTCCCCAGAATGGTTCTTTAACCCCTTCCCGCCCCATGACGTAAGGGTACGTCATGGGAGCGGGGTACTTCCCGCAAAGCAGATCTCGTGCTATCCCACAGCGGGAGCCAGCTGTCTCTAGTAGCCGGCATCCCGCTGCCACAATGGGGGGCATCTGAGATGCACCCCCCCTCCCCCCCCCCCCCCCGCTGTTAACCTCTTGCGATATAAGTAGATTGTGGCAGGATTGTGGCGCTCCCTCTGTGACTCCAGCTGGCTCTCGCGATAACATCGCAAGAGCCCGGCTGGTTGCTATGGCAACAGGATGCCAGATATCGGCATTCTGTATTGCCATAGCCTGTGATCGCTATAGTAAGCGATAAGGCATGGCAGGAGAGAAGTCCTGCCATGCCTTATTGTAGCGATCTTCAGTGCTGTAGTAAAAGTCCCTCAGAGGGACACAGATTGTGTAAAAAAAAAAAGATAAAAATAAAGTGTAAAAAATAAAAATGTAAAAAAAACTTAAAAACCATTTTTTTATGCTTTTTCTCATACTAGCATAAAAAAAATTAAAAAATTAAAAATTCCACATCTTTGGTATCAACGTGTCCGTAACGACGTGTAGAATAAATTGAGATAATGCTAAAACAATGCTGAAAAACTAAGGCAAAATGCTAATTTTTAGCATTTTGCCTCCTAAAAAACGCAGTAAAAGTGATAAAAAAATGTGTACCCCAAAATGCTACCAATGAAAACTACAGCTCGTCTCAGCAAGCTCCGTCCATGGAAAAATAAAAAAGTTATAGTACTTTGAATGCAGTGAGTTTAGAAAAAAATAATAATTTCCAAAAAAAGGGTTTTTATTGTGGAAAAGTGGAAAAATCTAACAAAAATATAAGAATTTTGGTATCGATGTAACCGTACCGACCTGCAGAAAAAAATGTAGTGTGTCATTAATGCTGCATAATTTACGCTTTAAAAGAAAAACTAAAAATCTATGGCAGAATTGATACGTTTTAAGTTTTACAATATAGTCTATGTACCCAAAAATGGTACCAATAAAATCTACAGTTCGCCACGCAAAAAACAAGCCCTCATATGTCCGCGTCGACGGAAAAATAAAAAAGTTATGGCTTTTGAAAAATGGAGATGAAAAAATACCAAAAATCATTTGTTCCTCAACGCCAAAATAGGCCGTGTCCTTAAGGGGTTAATGGGGTTGTCTGAGGCATATTTTTTTCTCTCCTTACTGCCCCCCTTCCTTAACCCGTTCCCGCTGCAGGGTGTAAGTTTACGTTCTGGCAGCCTGGTACTTCCCGCAACAGGACGTAAACTTACGTCCTGGAGATAGTGCGGGATGATATGTAATCCCGCGCTATCCCGCAGCGGGAGCCGGCTGTCAGTCACAGCCGGCGTCCCGCTGCAACAGCGGGGGGACATCGGAGATGCGCCCCCCGCTGTTAACCCCTTCCATGCCGTGATCTAAGTAGATCGCGGCAGGGAAAGAGTTCACAGAGGGAACCATGGTAACAGGACGCCAGACACTGTCAGAGAAGTCCTGCCATGCCTTATTGTAGCGATCTTCAGTGCTGTAGTAAAAGTCCCTCAGAGGGACACAGATTGTGTAAAAAAAAAAGATAAAAATAAAGTGTAAAAAATAAAAATGTAAAAAAAACTTAAAAACCATTTTTTTATGCTTTTTCTCATATTAGCATAAAAAAAATTAAAAAATTAAAAATTCCACATCTTTGGTATCAACGTGTCCGTAACGACGTGTAGAATAAATTGAGATGTGGAATTTTTAATTTTTTACGTCCTGTTGCGGGAAGTACCAGGCTGCCAGAACGTAAACTTACACCCTGCAGCGGGAACGGGTTAAGGAAGGGGGGCAGTAAGGACGCCATGCCTTATGACAGTGATCATCAGGGCAGTGGTTAAAGTCCCTCAGAGGGACACAAACAGTGTAAAAAAAACAAAGATTAAAAAATGAATTTAAAAAAATGTAAAAAAAAGAGTAAAAAAAACATTTTTTTATGCTTTTTCTCAGATTAGCATAAAAAAAGGTAAAAAAAAATAAAACCCCACATATTTGGTATTGTTGCATCTGTAACGACGCGTACAATAAGTTGCACATGCTTTTGACTGTGCACGGAAAAAAACGCTAAAAAACTGAGGCAAAATGCTAATTTTTAGCATTTAGCCTCACTAAAAACGCAATAAAAGTGATCAAAAAAGCCATATGTACCCCAAAATGGTACCAGTAAAAACCACAGCTCGACTCACAAAAAATAAGCCCTCACAGAGCTCCGTACATCGAAAAATAAAAAAGTTACAGGACTTTGAATGCAGCAATTTAGAATAGAAAAAAGATTTCCAAAAAAAGGGTTTTTATTGCAGAAAAGTGGGAAAACCTTAAAAAAATGTAAGAATTTTGGTATCGTTGTAACAATACCGGCCCGCAGAAAAAATGGAATGTCTCATTTATGCTGCATGATTAACGCTGTTAAAAAAAAAAATCTATGGCAGAATAGATGCTATCATAAAAAAAAAAAGTTTTACAATATAGTCAATGTATCCAAAAGTGGCACCGATCACAACTACAGTTCGCCACGCAAAAAACAAGCCATCTTACAGCCGCGTCGACGGAAAAATAAAAAAGTTATGACTTTTGATAAACGGAGAAGAAAAACCGCCAAAAATTGTTGCGTCCTTAAGCTCAAAATAGGCCATGTCATTAAGGGGTTAAAGTATAAATTCTCAATGTACGTACCGTGGCCCATGCCATCTCCTTGTATTCTGGCCTGATGACATCCCATAACCTGGCTATATGAGCTTCTAATGTAGAGGCCCCGACCTGTTTGTGGGATGTCACTGATAACATCTTGTGTCGGCACCTCTTATTGGCTGCAGGCGACAAGTAGGTAAACAAGTAGATGAGCACTACAGCCAAAGTATATAAATCGAGTGAAGGACTGGATTGGCAGTGGGAGAGCAGCGCGGCAGCAAAGATGTGAGTATTCATTTAAGTTTTTATACATATATTTCATTCCCCCCACTACTACCAATTAGAGATGAGCGAGCGCACTCGTCCGAGCTTGATACTCGTTCGAGCATTAGGGTGTTCGAGATGCTCGTTACTCGAGACGAGCAGCACGCGGCACTCGATTCCATTACATTTCCTTCCCTGAGAAATTTGCACCATTTTCTGGCCAATAGAAACACAGGGAAGGCATTACAACTTCCTCCTGTGACGTTCCAGCCTTATCCCACCCCCCTGCAGTGAGTGGCTGGCGAGATCAAGTGACCCCCGAGTATTTAAATCTGCCCCGCCCGCGGCTCGCCACAGACACGCGCTAAGAGAGATCAGGGAAAGTGCTGCTGATGCTGCTGCTGCTATAGGGACAGTGTTAGCGTCTTCAAGAACCACAACGGTCCGTCTTAGGGCCACAGCTCACCTAGTGCATTACTGTTGTGGCTGCCGTGAGCAGTTTTGCACAATTTTTTTTTTTTTATGTATATCGGTCGTGCAGGCTGTAGCGTTCTCAGGCTGCAGTCTGTACTTCAGATTAGGGGCAGTATTGGTCAGGCAGGGACAGTGGTAGTGTAGAATCCTGTCTACAAGAACCCCAACGGTTCTTCTTAGGGCAACCTGTGATCGTGTGCATTTAACTCCGTGGTTGCTGGGAGTTGTAGTGCCTCTGTTTTGCACAGCAGAGCCTGCGTGCAGCCTTCATTTAAACATATTTCTGTCCGCACTTTGCGTAGCCTCACTGCAGTCTCTAGGTGTACGCCAAGAAACCACACATTTTCTACAACGCTCTGTGTTATACGTGTGCTGTCTCACAAGTTCACGGTCTGCCCGACGCCCATAGATTGAAAGTGCAATACACACTGCATAGCCTCAGCCTGCATTGCATAGAAAAATAAGGAGATTTAAAAAAAATTCCTTTTTACGGCTACCGGAGAGCCAGTGCATTTGCCTGCGTGGCCTGTGGGACTTCACGTCCATCCAAACTGCATAGTTCACAGCAAGGCCTAAGTGCAGCCTTCCTTATAATTTATCTCTGGCTTCATTTAGCGTTATATTACCGCTGGCAGCCACCAACTGCGCGGCAATAATTCACAAACATTTTTACACCGCTCTGTCTCTGCTCGATTCTTAATCCAGCATGCTGAGGGGTAGGGGTAGGGGCAGAGGACGTGGACGCGGTCGCGGTCAAGGACGCGGAGTCCCAAGTGAGGGTGTGGGCATAGCCCGAGTTCCTGGTCCAGGTGAATCGCAGCCGGCTGCTGCGGGAGTAGGAGAGAGGACAGTTTCTGCCGTCCCCAGCTTCATATCGCAATTTTTGGGTCCACGCCGTAGACCTTTATTAAAAAATGAGCAGTGTGAGCAGGTCCTGTCGTGGATGGCAGAAAGTGCATCCAGCAATCTACCGACCACCCAGTCTTCTACGCCGTCCACTGCTGCAACTCTGAATCCTCTGGCTGCTGCTCTTCCTTCCTCCCAGCCTCCTCACTCCATGAAAATGACACATTCTGAGGAGCAGGCAGACTCCCAGGAACTGTTCTCGGGCCCCTGCCCAGATTGGGCAGCAATGGTTCCTCTCCCACCAGAGGAGTTTGTCGTGACCGATGCCCAACCTTTGGAAAGTTCCCGGGGTCCGGGGGATGAGGCTGGGGACTTCCGGCAACTGTCTCAAGAGCTTTCAAAGGTTGAGGAGGACGATGACAATGAGACACAGTTGTCTATCAGTGAGGTAGTAGTGAGGGCAGTAAGTCCGAGGGAGGAGCGCACAGAGGATTCGGAGGAAGGGCCGCTGAACGATGAAGTGACTGACCCCACCTGGTGTGATAAGCCAACTGAGGACAGGTCTTCAGAGGGGGAGGCAATTGCAGCCGCAGGACAGGTTGGAAGAGGCAGTGGGGTGGCCAGGGGTAGAGGCAGGGCAGGAGCGAATAATCCACCAGCTGTTTCCCAAAGCACCCCCTCGCGCCAAGCCACCGTGCAGAGTCCAAGGTGCTCTAAGGTGTGGCAGTTTTTCACTGAGACGGCGGACGACCGACGAACAGTGGTGTGCAACCTTTGTCGAGCCAAGATCAGCCGGGATGCCACCACCAGCAGCCTCACCACCACCAGTATGCGCAGGCATATGATGGCAAAGCACCCCACAAGGTGGGACGAAGGCCGTTCACCACCTCCAGATTGCGCCACTGCCTCTCCCCCTGTGCCCCAACCTGCCACTGAGATCCAACCCACCTCTCACGACACAGGCACGACGGTCTCCTGGCCTGGACCCACACCCTCACCTCCGCTGTCCTCGGCCCCATCCAGCAATGTTTCTCAGCGCAGCGTCCAGCTGTCGCTAAGAGAATCGTTGGAGCGAAAGCGCACATACGCCGCCACACACCCGCATGCTCAAGCTTTAAATGTCTACATAGTAAAATTGATCAGCCTGGCTTGTGGAAACTGAGGTGTTCAAAAACATGATGGTGGCGGCAGCCCCGCGCTACTCTGTCCCCAGTCGCCACTATTTTTCACGGTGTGCCATCCCAGCCCTGCACGACCACGTCTCACGCAACATCGTACGCGCCCTCACCAACTCGATTACTGGCAAGGTCCACTTAACTACGGACACGTGGACAAGCACAGGCGGGCAGGGCCACTATATCTTCCTGACGGCACATTGGGTGAATTTAGTGGAGGCTGGGACCAAGTT
The DNA here is from genome assembly GCF_035609145.1 of Eleutherodactylus coqui. NCBI lineage: Eukaryota > Metazoa > Chordata > Amphibia > Anura > Eleutherodactylidae > Eleutherodactylus > Eleutherodactylus coqui. Next base: position 272,979,993 of record NC_089838.1, read on the forward strand.
AGAACCTGGGACCGGTCATGTTTTACCCACCTCCCGAATTGCGGGCCCCAGATCGGTGCTGGTATCTGCGGCAGTGTATGCCACCTTCACTAAACCTTCCTCCTCCTCCTCCAACGCAACTTCTACCTCGCAATCAAGACTTGTCAGCAGCAGCACGTCGCCAGCAGTCGGTGTCGCGCGGCAGCACAGCGGTGGGCAAGCGTCAGCAGGCCATGCTGAAACTACTCAGCTTAGGAGAGAAGAGGCACACGGCGCACGAACTGTTGCACGGTCTGACAGAGCAGACCGACTGCTGGCTTTTGCCACTGAGCCTCCAACCGGGCATGGTCGTGTGTGACAACGGCCGTAACCTGGTGGCGGCTGCAGCTCGGCAGCCTCACGCACGTGCCATGCCTGGCCCACGTCTTTAATTTGGTGGTTCAGCGGTTTCTGAAAGGCTACCCACACTTGTCAGACCTCCTCGGCAAGGTGCGCCAGGTCAGCGCACATTTCCGCAAGTCCAACACGGATGCTGCCACCCTGCAGACCCTGCAACATCGGTTTAATCTGCCAGTGCACCAACTGCTTTGCGACGTGCCCACACGGTGGAACTCTACGCTTCACATGTCCCGGCTGTATGAGAAGCGTAGAGCTATAGTGGAATTTCAACTCCAACATGGGCGGTGAAGTGGGAGTCAGCCTCCTCAATTCTTTACAGAGGAGTGGGCCTGGATGGCAGATATCTGCCAGGTCCTTGGAAACTTTGAGGAGTCCACCCTGATGGTGAGCGGCGATGCTGCAATCATTAGTGTCAACATTCCCCTGCTATGCCTGTTGAGAAGTTCCCTGCAAAGCATAAAGGCTGATGCTTTGCGGGCGGAAACGGAGGCGGGGGAAGACAGTATGTCGCTGGATAGTCAGAGCACCCTCATGTCTATATCTCAGAGCGTAGAGGAGGAGGAGGAGGGGGAGGAGCCTGAGGGGGAAGAGACAGCAGGGCCCACTGCAGAGGGTACCCATGCTGCTTGCCTCTCATCCATTCAGCGTGTATGGCCTGAGGAGGAGGAGAAGGATACTCAAAGTGATCTTCCTAGTGAGGACAGCCATATGTTGCGTACAGGTACCCTGGCACACATGGCTGACTTTATGTTAGCATGCCTTTCTCGTGACCCTCGTGTTAGACGCATTCTGACCACTATGGATTACTGGGTGTACACACTGCTTGACCCACGGTATAAGGAGAACCTTTCCACTCTCATTCCCGAAGAGAAAAGGGGTTTGAGAGTGATGCAATACCACAGGGCCCTGGTGGACAAACTGATGGTAAACTTCCCATCTGACAGTGCTAGTGGCAGAAGGCGCAGTTCCGAGGGCCAAGTAGAAGGGGAGGCGCGGAGATCAGGCAGCATGTTCAGCGCAGGCAGGGGAACACTCTACAAGGCCTTTGCCAACTTTATGGCTCCCCAGCAAGACTGTCTCACACCTCCCCAGTCCAGGCTGAGTCGGAGGGAGCACTGTAAGAAGATGGTGAGGGAGTACGCAGCCGATTGTACCACCGTCCTCCGTGACGCCTCTGGGTGTCAAAGCTGGACACGTGGCCCGAACTCGCGCTGTATGCCCTGGAGGTGTTGGCGTGCCCTGCGGCTAGCGTCTTGTCAGAGAGGTTGTTTAGTGCAGCTGGGGGAATCATCACGGACAAGCGTACCCGCCTGTCAACTGACAGTGCCGACAGGCTTACACTCATAAAGATGAACAAAGCCTGGATTTCCCCAGACTTCTCTTCTCCACCAGCGGACAGCAGCGCTACCTAAAGACCTTTGTCAATCTGTGTATGATATTCGTCCTCCTCCTCCGGCTCCTCCTCCTGAAACCTCTCGTAATCACCGCGAATGGGCAATTTTTCTGTGGGCCAAAAGGCTCATATAACTTTTCTAAATAATATTTATCTGTTTCAATTCTCATTAAAGCATTGAAACTTCCACCTGAACCAATTGTTTTTTAGACTGGGCTGCCTCCAGGCCTAGTTAAAAATTAAGCCACAGTACGCTAAGTGATTAATGGGTTTCACCTGCCCTCTGGGTTGGGCATGGGCAATTTTTCTGGGGTACATTTGTACTGTCGGTACAACAATTTTTCGGGCCCTCGCCTACAATGTAATCCAAGTAATTTTTATGGGCTTCGCCTGCACTCATGGTACACCACTGTGTGTGGGGATGGCCTACACTTTTGGTACAGAAATGTAACTCTGTTCTGCCTACCTATACTTCTGCCACAGTAATGCTACCGGGATCTGACTATACTTCAGCAACAGAAATGTTACTTCGGTCTGCCGATACTTCTGCTCCTGAAATGTTACCTTGGTTGGTGTATACTGTTACTACTGTAATTTTACTAATACTGGGCTCTGCCCATAATGCTTCAACGGAAATGTTACTGGGGCAGGTCTATTCTGCTATAACAGAAATGTAACTAATAGTGGGCTCTGCCCATACTGCTTCTACGTTAATGTTACTGGGGCCTGTCTATACTGCTACTACTGAAATCTTATCCGTACTATGCTCTCCCTACACTGCTGCCTGGGAAATATGAATCTGCTGCTTTGCCCATACTGCTTCTACGTTACTGTTACTGGGGTCTGACTATACTGCTACTACTGAAATGTTACAAATGCTGTGCTCTCCCTACACTGCTGCCAGGGAAATGTGAATCTGCTGCTTTGCCCATACTGCTTCGACGTAAAATCTTACTTGGGCCTGTCTATACTGCTACTACTGAAATCTTACCAATACTATGCTCTCCCTACACTGCTGCCAGGGAAATGTTTATCTGCTGCTTTGCCCATACTGCTTCTATGTAAGTGTTACTGGGGTCTGACTATACTGCTACTACTGAAAAGTTACAAATGCTGTGCTCTCCCTACACTGCTGCCAGGGAAATGTGAATCTGCTGCTTTGCCCATACTGCTTCAACGTTACTGTTACTGGGTTCTGTCTGCACTTCTGGAACTGAAATGTGACTGAGGCATGTCGCAACTGATACTACTGAAATGTTACTGGGGTCTGTCAATACTGCTGGAACTGAAATGTTACTGGGGTCTGTCTATACTGATACTACTGAAATGTTACTGGGGTCTGTGTATACTGCTGCAAATGAAATGTTAGTGGGGTCTGTCCTCACTGCTGCCAATGCAATGTTACAGGGGTTTGTGCATACTCTTACCGCTGAAATGTTACTTATTCTCGGCTCTGCCTATACTGCTGCTACTGCAATGTTACAGGGTAGTGGAAACGGAGGATTCCCAAAGACATGATGGTGGCGAGGCCGCACTACTAGGTTCCACAGGCTCGACAACTTTTCCGCGACGCTGTCACTGGGAAGGTATATATAACCACGGACACGGGGACAGGACACGTACTGCCTCAAAAACTTCCCCGTCCTCCTCCTCCAACAATGAAAACATACTTGGCCGAAGCCCACCTGTATTTAATCTGTCGTTAGCTGTGCTGTCCAGGGCACTGCAATGGGATAGATTTATTTACCGCCGGTGGGTTCCAGGGAGCCACCCATGCTGTTGGTCCACACGGACTGCACATTAGGGAGTTGTACCTGCCTGTGTTGACTTATAAAAACCCCGGTCAGGTTGGGACATGCAGTGTGGGCCGAAGCCCACCTGCATTTAATCTGACGTTACCTCAGCTGTGCTGGGCAATGCAATGGGATACATTTATGTACCGCCGGTGGCTTCCTGGGACCCACCCATGCTGTCGGTCCACACGGACTGCACATTAGGGAGATGTACCTGCCTGTGTATACTCATAAAAAACTCTCGTCTGACTGGGGCATGCAGTGTGGGCCGAAGAACACCTGTATTTAATCTGTCATTAGCTTTGCTGTGCTGGGCACTGCAATGGGATATATCTATGTACCGCCGGTGGGTTCCAGGGAGCCACCCATGCTGTGGGTCCACAGGGACTTCACATAGGGGATTTGTACCTGCCTGTGTCTATGTATTAAAAACCCCGGTCAGGTTGGGGTCTGCAGTGTGGGCCGAAGCCCACCTGCATTTAATCTGACGTTACCTTAGCTGTGCTGGGCAATGCAATGGGATTTATTTATATACCGCCGGTGGCTTCCTGGGACCCACCCATGCTGTCGGTCCACACGGACTTCACATTAGGGAGTTGTACCTGCCTGTGTATACTTATAAAAAACCCCAGTCTGACTGGGGCATGCAGTGTGGGCCGAAGCCCACCTGCATTTAATCTGACGTTAGCTCTGCCGTCCAGGGCACTGCAATGGGATATATTTATGTACCGCCGTTGGTTTCCAGGGAGCCACCCATGCTGTGGGTCCACAGGGACTTCACATAGGGGATTTGTACCTGCCTGTGTCTATGTATTAAAAACCCTGGTCAGGTTGGGGCATGCAGTGTGGGCCGAAGCCCACCTGCATTTAATCTGACGTTACCTTAGCTGTGCTGGGCAATGCAATGGGATTTATTTATGTACCGCCAGCGGCTTCCTGGGACCCACCCATGCTGTCGGTCCACACGGAGTTGTAACTGCATGTGTCTACTTATAAAGAACCCCAGTCTGACTGGGGCTTGCAGTGTGGGCCGAATCCCACCTGCATTTAATCTGTCATTAGCTCTGCTGTCCAGGGCACTGCAATGGGATTTATTTATGTACCGCCAGTGGGTTCCAGGGAGCCACCCATGCTGTGGGTCCACAGGGACTTCACATAGGGGATTTGTACCTGCCTGTGTCTATGTATTAAAAACCCGGTCAGGTTGGGGTCTGCAGTGTGGGCCGAAGCCCACCTGCATTTAATCTGACGTTACCTCAGCTGTGCTGGGCAATGCAATGGGATTTATTTATATACCGCCGGTGGCTTCCTGGGAACCACCCATGCTGTCGGTCCACACGGAGTTGTACCTGCCTGTGTCTACTTATAAAGAACCCCAGTCTAACTGGGGCATGCAGTGTGGGCCGAATCCCACCTGCATTTAATCTGTCATTAGCTCTGCTGTCCAGGGCACTGCAATGGGATATATTTATGTACCGCCGGTGGGTTCCAGGGAGCCACCCATGCTGTGGGTGCACGCGGAATTCCCATTGCGGAGTTGTACCTGCCTGTGACTATTTATAAAAAACCCCGGTCAGACTGGGGCATGCAGTGTGGGCCGAAGCCCACCTGTATTTAATCTGACGTTAGCTCTACTATCCGGGGCACTGCATTGGGACAAACTACAGGAGCAATACAGCGCTAATGAGACATGCACAGCTACACTAGCATTGGAGTCCGCTGTAGGCCCACGATTGCTGATGGTTTGTGCAGAGGCCTATGTCCTGGGTGCAGTGACAGTCCGCTTCCTGCCTAGGATTGCTGAATCTGTGAGCCGAAGCCTATGCCGTGGGCGCGGTGCAAGTCTGCCATGTTTGGCCGCTCAGATCAATTTTTTGTTCATGTCTTGGGCTTCCTAGGACCCACCTATGCTGTTGGTGCAAACTTAGTTCCCATCGCGGTGTTTGACCTGTCTGGCACAAAGACACTGACTGACTTGGGTAGGGGGCAGAGCGCAGACGGCTTTCCCCTTGCAGTGTGGATTGAGCTATGCGACACCTTGACAGAATGAATACTGTGTGGCACATGGATTCCCTATTGCTATGCCCACGTTTGCAGCTCCTGACGGAGGTGGCACAGGATTGGATTTCTCATTGCTTCTGTACAGCATTGTGAGCTATCGCCCCGCCCTTTTTAAAGAGGGTCGCTGCCTGGCCCTGCTAACCCTCTGCAGTGTGTGCCTGTGGTTCCTCCTCATGGCAAACGCACTTATAAATAGACATGAAGGTGGTGTGGCTATGAGGCCAGCGTGTGGCATGAGGGCAGATGAAGGCTGCGCAGGGACACTTTGGTGTGCGCTGTGGACACTGGGTCGTGCGGGGGGGTTGGGCAGCATGTAACCCAGGAGAAGTGGCAGCGGAGTGTCATGCAGGCAGTGATTGTGCTTTGTTGGAGGTAGTGTGGTGCTTAGCTAAAGTATGCCTTGCTAATGAGGGTTTGTCCAAAGTAAAAATTGTTAGGGGGGGGACACTCTTGCCGCTATTGTGGCTTAATAGTGAGACCTGGGAACCTGGAATGCAGCCCAGCATGTTGCCCCTCGCCTGCCTTACCCGTTTCTGTGTCGTTTCCATCACTTTCTTGGGTTTTGCAGATTTTCACCAATGAAAACCTTAGAGAGCATCGGCGATATACAAAAATGCTCGAGTCGGCCATTGACTTCAATGGGGTTCGTTACTCGAAACGAACCCTCGAGCATCGCAGAAAGTTCGACTCGAGCAACGAGCACCCGAACATTTTGGTGCTCGCTCATCTCTACTACCAATGTTATTCTTTAAAAGGGACAGAAAGGGGCCAGTGCCTACGATTTAACTGTCCATCTATCTTGGAAGAAGCATAAAAGATCGTACTGTTTTTAATGGTATCCATCAGGAAAAAGGGTATTTCTACTGGATAGATAAGTGTGGCAGATTACACTATTCTGCCCTCCAACTAATGACTGCTTCACATGGGCATATGTGCAAAAATGCTCACCTCAGCGCAATGTATTTGCGCATGAACAAGGTTGATGAGGTTGATTTGCGCATGCAGGGCCAGTTTACATGCGCACGCAACACCCCTTCCATGGATTATAATGCTATTTAACCTAATGAGGTCCAGATGTGGCCAATCAGGAGGCTGGAATCGGCCCATGTGACGGGGCGGAGCTACGCGATGATGCGTAGAAGGGGCGGAGCCAGAAGACCTTCTGCGCAAGCGCGTCTAATCGGGAGATTAGACGCTGAAATTAGACGGAGCCATGGAGACGGGGACGCCAGCGCAGGGAAGGTAAGGGAATAACTTCTGTATGGCTCATATTTAATGCACGATGTATATTACAAAGTGCATTAATATGGCCATACAGAAGTACTTAACCCCACTTGCTTTCGCGAGACAACCCCTTTAATCTTATAGGCATAAGGGCAGAATCAGACGAACGTATTTCCAGGAAGCATTTCCGCATGTGAAAATCTCACTCATATAATGCAACAAAGTGATGCCTTCAATTTCAATAGATTCATTCAGATGAATTAGTTTTTTCTGCGCAAAATCTTTATTTGCGACTAGATAGCACCTGCTTTATCCTTTTCTGGGTTACGCAGAAAACTACCATAGACTTCTATGGCAGCTCAAAAAAAGGGAGGGGGAGGGAGTTACCTTACGTACAACTCAGGGGAAAAAAAGACAGCTCGCTGTAATTAGGCGTGTATTGCCATTCTAACCCATGGGACGGGTGTAACATGCAGGTTTGGGAACTGGCATTTTGATCACAAAATAAACGATTGATCTGCTAGCTCGGATGTATCAGTCTGCTTCTTGCTATCCCCCAACATCGTTCATGCGATATTTACGCATATGCTCGTTTGAATAAGCCCTTAGGTTTTGTGTTAGCTTATGTGCAAGCTATGTCTGGGCCCTAAGTTACGTGTATTCATAGGACTCCATTCACCCAGCTGAGGCCAAAAGAGCGTCCTTTTGCTGGTATGCATCGCCATACCCTTTTTTTGGTACTGAATAGAAAACCATGGCAGACTGCACTTTCTCATTCAGAAGACCACCACAAAAAATTCTGTGATAATACAGTGCACATATCCATGCCATGTGAATTGGCCCTATAGCTAAGTTAAAAACAACTTAAAGTGACATTCCGGTCTTGGAGTCAAAATTTGTCGTAGGGTCAAAGGGAGGAAGTAATATTAACTGCTGAACTCCATTTCCAGTGTTCTGTCATGGGTCTGACAGTTCCCCAGACTTTGTTTGGTTTTATAATATGGTTGTAGTCCTCATCTCCCTACCAGATGCACACTAGTCTAAGACACTACACCTGCTCTCTGAATGGCAAGTACTGCCCACATGAGCAACAATGGCCAATCAGAAAACAGGCATAGTGTCTTAGACTATCCTTGCACTATCAATGCACTGCGTGGATCTGGTAGGGAGAGAAGTACTGCGGTCATCTTGGGGGACCAAAGAGAGGCCCCAGAAATTAGAAGATCTGTGGCAGAACACCACAACTGGAATTCGGCAGATAATGTTACGTCCCTGGGATCAGCGGGCAGCTTTAAGAAAATAACTCACTATTACCTGTAGTGTTCTTTGAACATAACGTCAATCATAAGTTCATTTCTGCATCATTAAATATGATTAACTACTGTGTGTTAACTCATTAATACAAATTTGGGGTGAGTTAATTCCAGTGCAATTTGCGTTATAATAATGTAATATAAAATGATAATTAAAGTTGCATATTGTATCATGAGAGGAAAATCTATTAGGGCATAATGATTATAAGATGCTCCGATAATTAGAATAGACTCTACTAATGGATGCAAGAATCAATCATCATAATATTTAGCTAACACTCAGAGTACGTTCCTAAGGATGTTTGTGTAAGGGTGGGAAGTGTCAGATGTCAAGACTGGAAGATAATGAAACTTAACAAGGTCTAACCAAACTGATTGTATGTGACATTATGCACTTCTGTAATGGGGATGAGATGTAATATAGAGTAAAAAAAATTTATCTAATCTAGGATAGTTTCCCATATCACAGTACTTGAGATAACTGCTGAAAAATACAGAATATTATACTACGTTTGGGAAAGCAGCATTAAAAATATCAGAAACGCACTGGAAACCTGAGGGACCCCATTATAAGTCAATATTTGTTGTGATTCATTTGAAAATACACATACAGTTGAAATAAAAAGTAATTGAACCCTTTGGAATTTTCACGATTTTTACACTCATTACTTATAAATTGTGATCTATTTGCTACCTAAGTCACAATTATAGACAAACACAATCTAACTAAAACAATTCACAGGAGATTATAATGGGCAGGAGTGCATGACCTGAAGCTAAAGATATTGTCGATGATGTAACAAAATGATGACCCAAACCACACAGGTAAGCCAAGTAAAGAATGGTTGAAAAAGAAGATAATGTCAGAAAAAGTCTTGACATTAACCTATAGAGCTGCTCCGACGTGACCCTAAGGCTTTGTTCACACAGGCACTGTTTTAGTGCAGTATAGGGGTGCAGGAAAATTGTGCTAATGCTGCGCTAAAAATCATGTGTATGGGCAGCTGCTCCAGGAGGAAAGAGGGAAGAAACCCCAAAGGGCTTCAGGATTTCCCCATAGCAGGGAGAGAGAGTGGGGCTATGGGGGATTAACCCATAGCCCGCTTTGTCTCTCCCTGCTATGGGTCAATCCCCCCATAGCCCTGCTCTCTCTCCCTGCTATGGGGGATTAATCCATAGCCCTGTTCTCTCTCTCCCTGCTCTGGGGATCCCCGAGGGATATCCCCATAGTGCAGAGAGAATGGGTGGGGCTACAGAGAGGGTGTGGCTATAGGGCTTTTTACAGAGATTCCCCATAGCAAATATAGAGCGGGCAGGGCTAGAGGGTGGATGCCTCTAGCTTTTCCCCTTTCTCTCACAGTCTCGGACAAGCCCTGTAAGCCTGCCTCGTCTCTCTCCTCACTCTAGGGAAATCCCATGGGGAGAGAGGTGGAGAGAGTCCTTTACTGCCCCTCGCTTCTGTGGAATCACCCAGCAGCGGGCTGGAGGAATACCCTGCTGCTTACTGCAGGACATTTAAAATGTGCTGTCCAGAAGGGATTTAAATTAAGGGAACCCTCAGGAGGTTCCCTCATCCCCGTGGGGACTAATAGGAGTATAGAGCGGGACATTTAAAATGTGCTGCTGGGCAGCAGGTTTTAAATGTCCTACTGTAAGCAGCGGGGTATTCCCTTGGTCACCAGAAATCTTGTTTTCCTGCACAGGAGTTTCCATAGACTCCTGCTTCCATAGGAGTCAATGGAAACTCCTGTGCAGCTCGCAGCATAGATAGGTCAGGTCTTATCTTTTCTCGCAGCACAGACCCTAGATGCTAGCATTGTAGCCACGCATGTCCTATCTTTTGAAGGTGCAAGTATTCAGCACGTCTAAAATTCCTTCAACCATTGGTTCTTATAGAAGCGCTCTTTTACACACCTCTAATATAGTTAATGAGGCCTAAGGGGCTGCACATGCAAGACATCCCAGAAATATGGATAAACTGAAACACATTTGCAGAGAGGAATGACTCAAAAAATTCTTGCTCAACCTTATGTAAAGCTTAATTGCAGCTACAGGAAACATTTGGTCGAGGTGATTGCTGCTACAAGTTATTAAATACAGGGGTAATAGTCACTGTAAACATTCAGATAATTCCAAAGGGTAAATTTACATTTTCTATTCACTTTATCATATCCATCATGGCTTTGTTAATAACCGAAGCTGTGACAGTAGAGCGAATAGTACCTAGTATAATAGTTATGAAAGCCTCAGCACTATATTTTGTTTTAGAAAGTCATGGTCCATATGAGTGATAAACCATTCATTTATTCACAAATTAAAGTGACCTTCTGGTCCTGGAGCTAAAATGTGTCCTAGGATCATAGGCAGCAAGTAATGTTACCTGCTGAACTCCATTTCCAGTGTTCTGTCTCTATTTGGTTTCATAATATGATTGTAGTCCTCATCTCCCTACTAGGTGCACAATAGTCTAAGACGCTACACCCGCTCTCTGATTGGCAAGCACTGCCTACATGAGCAACAATGGCCAATCACAGAACAGGTGTAGTTTCTTAGACTACCATTATTTGTTGTTAGCCATTTAATCGTTCACAACCCTCGGTGACCATAAAGGCTTTCTTCCTCCATGTTTTTTGGTTTTGCACTGCTTCTTTCAGTTGTGTGATATCCATGCCAGAATCAGCCATTGTTTCCTTTGGTGGCCAGGTCTTCTTCTGCCACTAATCTGTCCTAGCATTATAGATTTTTCTAGTGACTCTGCTCGCATTACGTGGCCAAAATCCGTGAGCCTGAGTCTGGTCATCTTACCCTCCAGTGATATATCCGGTCTTATATGATTCAGGACTTCTCTGTCTGTTACTCTCGCCATCCAGGGCATACGCAGCAGTTTTCGCCAGCACCACAGTTTCAACGCGTCAATCCTCCTGCTATCAGCTTTTTTGCAGTCCAGCTTTCACATTCATGCATGGCTATAGGTAAAATGGTGGTTTGTACTGTCATGCATTTAGTTGCTATACCGATATCTTTACTGTTCCAGATTTTTTCCTTGTTTAGCATTGTGCTTCGCCCCAATGCTGTCCTATGTTTTATCTCTGGCATACATTCTCCAGACTGGTCAATTTTTGAGCCAAGGAAGATGAAGTCTTGCATGGGTTCTATAGCCTTATTGTTGATTTTGATTTGAATTTGGCCATTTTTTGCAGTTGCCATAATTTTTTCATTTTCAGTTTTGATCTTCCATATCAGCTGCTTCAGACTCACTTTTGTTTCTGCAATCAAAGTTGTGCCATCCACATAATAGAGATTGTTGGTGTTTCTGCCACCTATTTTGACCATCATTTATAATACAGGAATTTTAAAAGAATCATCACCAAGAAAGGGATTTTTGTTATTCACCCTTAAATGGTTTACAAGGGTCAACTTTGAACATAGTTATGGTCATGAAAGATAAAATGTAATCAGTTTCTGTTTTTTGTAATATGAAATGTTGCAATATTGTACATCCTTGTACTGTGTGGCCTATAAAAACCAGATAGGTTCTTACTCATTAATATTCTGCTGTGAAGATGGAAAAGTATCCAGATTACTTGGAATTTCCATTGCGCTGATGTACAATAGTTCTTCCTGGACATACCAGTGCTTTGCATCCATCTTGTCTGTTCCCTTCCCTATAATGAGAATCTCGGCAGTTGATGGCTGAGGGTTGAGGCCAGAAGGAACACTGAGGACCTCACACATGGAAACTGCCAATATAATTGGCATCAGTTCTGTCAAAGAAGCTCAGGGAAACTGACAAGCAAAAGACATGTAATTATCTGCCCAAGATCTCACCTCAGAGAGGAAATTGAACTTAATAAACTTCCCGTCCACAGGGTCTTGGAATGGAGTAACATCACCCTTTTCTAACTGGAGTGATTGCTATCTTAAATGCAAAGAATTGGAGGGTTAATGTATCTGTCCATCTTCCAGGATCAGGGAAGCACGTCTTCGACCCTTTTGCGGTTTGTACTCTGAAAGCATCTTGGTTATTATCTCGCAAATGAGAAGGAGCAAGTGATAAATGTGTTCACGCATCTTGTGAAACCGGCGCCTTATAAAGATGGAATCTAAAGCTTTTTATGACTGTGTTAAAATTGCAGAATTAATGATTTTGTAGCATTGTTCACTGGTTTATATGAAGTGTGAATGATGGTTCAGTCATATTGGAATGTGTGTAGACTGAAAAGTATTTAGCTCTTTCAATTCCCCAATGGCCAATTATTGGCAAACAGTATTCCATTTAGATCATACACTTTTTACAGGTAAACAGGCACTGGTAGCCAGTAGGGACCCAGCTCAAGCCATTAAAAGAAAGGGACCCAGCTCAAGCCATTAAAAGAAATATGTATTATTCCTATCCAAACAGATTAATTAGCTAAAAAAAACATGGTGGTGACACACTCTATGAATATATGGAGAGCAGTCAATAATATTGCACATTGCTTGGAGTTTGTATGCTTATGGTTTCCCATGGATAAAGCAATTATAAACCAATTAGTGATAAATGGCTACAGGTTTAACCAACACAGAATCATTTTTTAAAAATGCATGTGTACCTAAAAAAATTGTAATAATGTAAACCCTAGGTAAGCAACTCGTAGATCAAAATGTAATGGCAGTTCTAACGCTATAGGATGTACAGTTACGTTCTGCAGCATTGGGGTATGTATGCGTGTTGATCTCTCTTCATTCAATGCTGGGTCGGCTGTTTATTACAGCCAGCTCCCACCCGCAACAGCTCTAATGAGCCTCACGGCTCATTGGAGCTATTAATCTTTTAAATACCACCGTCAATTTTGACAGTGGCATTTAAATCCTCTGGGCTGATTTTCCCTGGGTTCCATACGGCTCCCAACGATGAATCACGGGTTACCGTGTGGGTGTCATGGCAGCCAGGGGTCTTCTGAAAGGCCCCAGGGCTATTATTGTAGAATTCCTATCAAGCCTTGTATAGAGATATTTCCTTTTTACCTTTTCCTCTTTACTCAACATATCCCAGGATAACCGGCTTTGAACAAAACATGATTCTAAAATACTCTGTTGGGAGATGTTTCTGCTACATGTGACCACATGTGACCAATTATCAAATTCGTATCATAGGAAATTGGAGTCCTTAGTAAAACTTGCAGAAAGTTAACCGTGGATACGTATTTAAAGTCCTGAGTAGAGACTTTTCTGTGTGAATCAAGAAAGTTGTATCAGTAGATAGATAGCTCTTATACCATCACATGGACTCATTATTGGTCAGACTATATAAAACATTCATCACTGCCTTTCCTTATTTTTTTTTTGATTAAGTATCCTCTAGGTTTGCTTGATTTTTTTCAAAACTCTAAAAAAATATGATAATTAATCTGATTTCATAAAAGATTGGCATGAAAGCACATTTTACTAATAAGTTGGCTTTTCCATCGCCAACTCATAAATGAAAACCTAGAAAATGAAGAATTTCAAGAAAACAAAAAGCAACCATTCTTCACCTGGCAAACTTTTGAGTATTCTGCTGTACATGTGCTGGTAATAACTAAATTCAAGTGGGAAATAAATCATTTATGGCTCAGTGGTATTATACAATTAAGCAAAGTTTGTACACAAGTCCCAGTTACTAGAGCAGAAAAAAGGTGTGGATTCTATAAAAGATACAATATGTCTTACACATTGGCCCTTCTTAGTATTGACTCACAGCAAATGCAAACTTCTCTGAAAATCAGTATGAAAATTACTCAGAACTTCAACCTGCATTATAATCATCTGAAAATATGCAAGACTGAAGACTACATGTACCAGCAAACTGTATGCACTAAAACCTACTGAGGAGCAGACATGCTTGCTTATACAGTAAGTCACCAATAGGCACATGCCTCTACTGCCTGAACATCCACCTCTGAATATTAATATAAGGTTGGAGCTTCTCGTAAGGCATCTCAATGTTGCTTTGGGTTGCCTTAGTCTCAATAAAGAATAAATATTTTTTGAATTACCATGCAATCAACTCTTTGTGTTACACAGATTAAGCTGATAGGTAATTTATAATGCATTCATTGGTCATGACATGATATGTTATGACACTTCATTTGGTCCCATCACAAAAATCATTGTGGAGAGTTTGCTGAAGACTGGTGATCTTATGCCACTCTTTTGTAGCAAATTTATTAAGAGGCAAATACATCTTAATACGCTTGGAGCAATATTGGCTGTACACGTGCCAGAAATGCAAATCTTCGAAAACTATAAGCTGGTGTCGATTTATTTTATACTGTAATTACACCGGTTTCTGCCATCAATTAACAATACATTAATGGTGCAGATTTGGACATGGTCTTTAAAATGGAAATTGTGTGAATGTATCCTTAAAGGGGATTTCCGAGTTAGAGAATATTAGGGGCAGTGGGGGGATGAGTCACATTAAAGGGGTTCTGACATGAAAAACAAAAAAATTGTACTCACCTTGCCTGGCCTGGCCCGATCGCCAGGCATGTCCCCTCCAGCCGGCATCTTCTTCTGTGCCTTTAAAGCAGAGCAGGAGCAGTCAAAAAGACCGCTTCCTGCTCTGGTCCGTCCGTCAGGCACTTCCGAGGTCAACGGACGGACCGCCACAGCAAGCACGTCACAAGCAGTGCTTGCTGTGGGCGGCCCGTCCGTCCGGCTGAACTCCGGAGTGCTGCGCATGCGCAGTGGAGACGCAGCCCGTCCTGACTCCTGTCAGAGGGCACCTCTCCACTGCGCATGCGCGCGATCCCGGAGCGGCGCGGCTGCTGGAGGAAGAAGACTGCCTGCCGGGAGCTGACCCCCCGATGTCAACAACAACAGAAGACAAGGTAAGTGTTATCTTTTTATGCTTTAGCAGCCATTAAACCATGGGTTCCCTGGGTCCATTAGGCAGGCCAGGGAACAATGGCTGCTAAAGCATAAAAACATTATTCATGTCAGAACCCCTTTAAAAAAAAAGAAACACCAACACTTCCCTCCCCACTGCCACGCTGCTACCCCACTGACAGTCCTTTGGTACCTTGTTTACCTGGTGCATTACCTCCATGATCACTGCAGTCAATAGAAGGTCCAACAGGAATGTCATGGCCAAGATAGATCATCAATAGTTGATTGGTGGGGGTCCACCACTCAGGATCCTCACCAATCAACTGATTGAAGAAGCTCCAGCACTCAGGTGTGCACTGTGGCCTCTTCGCAGACATGTGATGTCATGTTCATTGGTCACATGGCCTGAGAGCAGCCTACTCGTATTCAAATTAATGGAATTGAGTTGCTATAACAGGAACAATAGCTATACAATGTACCATACTGTGCATGGCATGGATTGAAGCAGCATGGTGCTCACCCAAGCAGCAGACACTCACCATTAAACTATTGATGGCCTATTCTGAAAAAACTACATCAATAGTTTAAAATGGGGCTCAGCTGTGCTACTACTGTTTTAAATTAGCTGAGCAGCCCCATGAGTTTACGGTCACTATATTCAATGAGAAGTGTAGAGGCCCAGAATTGTCACTACATAATGTTATTGATCGTTCTGAGAAGTTGTATAAATGTCCCTTTAAATGTGTTACAGATTTTATTGATGTCCAGACTTGAAGATGGTGGTTTGATAGTGTGCAGTATAGAGAGAGGGATAGGACAACCCAGAGACTCAGCTCCTTTCAGCTACAACCAATTAACACTAAACTGGTGGGAGAAGCAAAATTTACAAAAATTCTTGTAATCTTCTACAAGTTTCAGTTTTTCTATTCTTCAGTCTACAGCCTGGATTAGTAGAGAGTAGAGTGCAATGTAAACTAGTAAACTGATTTAGGGAAAAGAAGCTCATAGCCCATCTTGGATTACGTTCCAGTGATATACAGGACAGCTGCAGTCTACAGGGCCGTAGTGAAAAAAACAACATCAGCAGTACAGCACTAGAGCCAAGATACATATTCTGGGGCCATAGTGAGAAACCTACACAAGCAGTACAGAGCAGAAAAGGTAGCATATACTTAAGCCACCATCCTCAGGACTGAACTTGGAAATTAGATTAAAATGTTTTGAACCTTCATCGATTTGATGTTGAACCATTGGGCTTCTGGATCAAATAAATGTGATTTACACTGTCACCCTTATCCTAACTTTCTGGACTCTTCTTTTCCTGGGGAACATTATGTAACTCAGTACCAACATACCAGG
Source organism: Eleutherodactylus coqui (assembly GCF_035609145.1). NCBI lineage: Eukaryota > Metazoa > Chordata > Amphibia > Anura > Eleutherodactylidae > Eleutherodactylus > Eleutherodactylus coqui. The sequence goes on from NC_089838.1 coordinate 272,996,366, forward strand.
GAGTGGAGACCAGCCCTTTATCATCACCCCCATCTTTCACTGTAGTGTACCTGTGAGAGTGATTTATCCTGTATTGGCCACCGTGAAGCTAACACCATCAGCCCAAACAATCACCCCATTCTGGCATACTACAGAAGCATAAGATGGAATGATGAAGCACACCATTATTGGACTCTGAAGCAGTAGAAATCTGTTTCTAGAGTGATGAATCATGCATCACCATCTAGCAATATGACATGGGAGTCTAGATTTGATGGAGGCCGTGCTTCCTGTTTGAATATAGTGGCATAAAGTGTGATGGAGGAGAAATAATGATCTCTAGCCTAGGGGGTGCAGGGAGTGTGCGGTTGCACCAGGGGCCAGGAGCCCTAGGGGGCACATAAAGTCTCTCTTTCTAATATTGCAAACCAATACTATCAATGAAGCTTTATAGTTGGGGGCCCAGTTCCAGATTTTGCACTGGGGCCCAACAGTTTCAAGTTAGGGCCTCTGTCTCTAGCTATTTGTTATTGATTGACCAGGCTCCTTAGCTGTACCAAGGGAAATCTTAAAGCAACACTCCTAGGATTTTTTATACTGTAGTTACCACTATTTGCAATTGACATAAAGTTCATGGTAGTATAGTTAAAGAGTGAACATACCAGCTACTTTATTCAGGAAGCACATGCTTAGTTCCGGTCCCCTGTTGTACATGACCCCCAATATGACAAGCCAAATCCTAAAAGAGGCAGAAAGTCACATTGCCAAGAATCCCATTGAGGCTCTCTTAGGAATGAATTGAGAACATATCTCTTGGCATGATGCAAACAAAGTGTCAAGTGTGTGAATCTTCTATTGTTTTTAGAATGTGCATATTTCATTCTTTTGTCAAGAGGTTAGTAAATTGATATTTCAAATAACCAGAATGAATAACCTCCCTGACCCTTACTTGTTTTTATTCCAATTTGGTTCATGGGATACAATTATAGGAACAAACAGCAGGTCAAATCCTGAAATTGTGCATTCCAGATCGTTGTCTGCAAAAAATATATTGATAAATGTGATTAAGAATCAAGTTTAGACAATTAAAATGGTACTAAAAAGCTGAAGAAAATCAGGTATCTAGATGAATGAATTTTAAAGGTTTCAGGTTTTTTTAATGAAAAAAAAGGGTCCTTTTAATGAAAAGATATTGGATAAAAACAGATTGAGGATTTAATTACATCTTTTTTCTTATGCCTGTCTTTGTGAAATAGGAAATATTCCTTGGATCTAAAGATATGTTGCCATATGTTTAGCAGCACTTGTACGCTCAAATATGTCTAATCCGTTTTTTGTTTTCAAAAGAAGTCAGTTACAACAAGGCAGTAAAGCTGCTTTTACACGGAACGGCACCGACTGAACGACGAACAAGAAGACAGATCGTCCTGTGCAAAAGCACCATAACACAAGATGTGTAAAATAGGACCGGTATCAGGGATGCAGGGCTCAAGCAGGGGTTTTCTGATATTTGCTGGATTGGTGGCAGTCGGGGGGAGACGAGGTATGTTTAAAAAAAAAAAAACTTCACCACCCCCTGTGTGCCGCTTCTCCGCTGCTAATAGGCGCCACTCTTGTCCTCTTTTTACATTGTTGGCAGCAGTCACATGGGTTGTTTACCTACGTAACCACTGCAACAAATTCTGGCATTGCTCGCTTGTTCGCTTTTGCGAATTATATATCATTACGTGTAAAATCAACAAAGTTTTTTGAAGTTTATCTACAATCTCTTCTGGTAATAGAAATTGGCTCAGATGCCATAATTGGTTTCGATAGGGTGGTTACAGATGTAGCATCCGCTCCAGGATGATGCAAACAAAAGATGTTCAATCTTCTAATATTTCTACACGCTACCATACAGTAATTTATTAATTGTAAGCTCTCATATACAATGCACTGAATATCACCTTCATTATGTCGGCTGTATGTCACGGAAACTATAAATATGCATAGTGGAGCACATTTCATCCATTTGGGCATATGATAGAAAGTCAAATAAACATGCTTACTTTGGAGCCAAACGCCATTTTTTTGAATTCCGTGCTGCTGACATCTTATCCTTAAGGCCTTGTTCACACGAGTGTTTTTTGCAAACTGGGTAAATGTACCTAATTTGTAATGTGGATCGAATCATTTTAATTGCAACTGTATGTTCGACCAAGTAAGAAGATGAAAGATAGGTCAAATCTCTGACAAATAATGACCCTAGTCAGAACCTTGGATATTTACACTCATAAAGCATAGTGTCACGCTAAAAAGGATGACCCTGCACATAAACCTCTTGAAACACCCTAAACTGTCCTAATGCAAATTATTACAAATGAGTAATCGTTACAGAAAGAAGTTATGAGAAAAAAATGTCCAGTTGCTAAGCAAAGCAGACAGTTGAACACAATCACATCAAGCCATATTGCTATTACCCAAATGGCCTCTAATATCTAAATTACCCACTAACAGCAGACGTTTGCTGTTCAGAAAAAATGCATCATAAATCCCAAACAATAGCATAAAAAAGAAAGCTTTTTTATGACAGTTGTCATTAATCTGCCCCATTAGCTGAAGGACACAGAAGTCATATTCATCATTGCACTCAGGGCATGATTAGAGTGCAAAAGGGATGCTCTGGCTGTTCATCATTACTGGAGAACACTCCACCGAGCATACTAGGAGTGTGCTAGCTGTGCTCCATCCAATGGTAGGATTGAAAGCGAAGCATCACAATGGCAGCACCCAATGCAAAAGCTCTTATCCAGTTTATTCTAGATGCCCAGTTGTGCAATCTAGAAATGGATGCAGAAACAGCAAAGATGTACCAGTCAAGTAAGTATAAAGCCAGTTATCAGTGTGATGATTATTTAGAAGCAAGTAGAAGTTAATAGGCATACACTGGTATACGTTCAACACAGCGTCCCATTGTGGGAAAAAGGTTGTCGAGTCAAACCAGGACGCACTAAATCTGTCACCCGCAGATCTCCCACAAATGCAAATGAACAAAGACAAAACAAAAACAGAACCAAAATACAGGAAACACTGTCCCTATATAACCAAACACAGTGAAGGGACTTGCCTAAAAGCAGGGCAATCATCCCAATAAGGACGGCCCTGACTGCATGCCTCGGCCCCTAGTAGACCCTTCGTGGGAATGGGAAATAACACAAGAAAACCAAAACTAGAAATTCAAACCAGTGCAGTAGTTAGCTTGAGATGCACCACGTAACTGAGCAATCCAGGAACAAGCTGTGACTGCTAGGCCAGCCAGAGAAAGAATGAAAATCAACAGCAATTCAACTCAGTAACAGGCCTAGCTAAATAGCCCTGATAATTACGCACAGGTGCAACTAAGCACATTACACCTAATACCACACCCACTGAGCGAGAAGATGTAGAATCATCTCCAAAACCAGAACCAGACTATCAGCAAGGCAGCAATCCCAGAACTGCTGCAGCAAATGTAAGGTTTTTTTTTACCCTATGCCTCAACATGGAACTACATAGTCTACTTCACTATTCTATACAATAGAAAAAGATATACAGACATGTATCTATCTCCCTGACACTTGGTGAAACACTCTTTGGCTAGATGTTGAGTCAGTAGAGCTCCATGGATAGAACTTCATATAGAGCTTTTCCCACCTGTGTTCAAACATGATGTGAACACAACAATAGTGGAAAAAGTTCCTAGGTCCGAGGGAATATTGCTTATATGTGGAGCAGGTGAAGTGAATAAAAATAAGCAGTATGTATACTATAAGGGCACTATTACATGAGTGCCATTAACACTTAGGTAACAGCTTTCAATGCTGGGCTGCACTCGCACTTGCACACTTAGGCTGCATTCCCACGAACGTATATCGGCTCGGTTTTCACGCTGAGCCGATATACGTCGTCCTCATCTGCAGGGGGGAAAGGATGGAATAGCCAGGAGCAGGAACTGAGCTCCCGCACCCTCTCTGCCTCCTCTCCACCCCTCTGCACTATTTGCAATGGGGAGAGGCGGAACAGGGGCGGGGCTAATTCTCGGAACTTAGCCCCGCCCCTGTCCCACCTCCTTTCATTGCAAATAGTGCAGAGGGGTGGAGAGGAGGCAGAGAGGGGGCGGGAGCTCAGTTCCTGCTCCTGGCTCTTCCATCCCCCCCCCCCCCCTGCAGATGATTACGATGTATATCGGCTCGGCTTGAAAACCGAGCCGATATACATTCATGGGAATGCAGCCTTAAAAGCAAGAACATGAGGCATTAGTGGTAAAAGGGAGGAGCAATTACCATAATTAAATGCATTTTGGGTGGTGAGGTGCACTTTGAAACCCTATTCTTGCACACTTCTTGACAAGACTGCTGTTTTATGCAATGTTCATGACTTTATAATGTCTATAGTGACAAATTCATTTACAGGCATATAATAGTAATACAAACATTTTTATGCTGGGAATCACAATACATTTTCTTCAGTTCTTCATTTAACATCATCGCCTAATTACATATCCTGGTGCAAAATTGAAATTATCTATTGCCACTGAATTGCTTAATTTACTAAATGGTGCAAATTACTTTTTAATAAACATCTCTCAGGCAAGCAGACAACATTAAAAGTAAAGTGACTTCAGATATTCTCACTCTTTGTAATGAGATTTAACTGTTTTACATTTTTTGTTCCAATTCCCAGTAACTCAGGGTCTATTCTTCAAATTATTAGGCTTCAGCACACTATTATGTATCCGTGTGACATTTGGAGCATGGCAGAGCTGAGCGGTGTACGAAGATGATCCGGCTCTCTTTATTTATAGAATACAATTTGCAGAGTCCGTGTACAGTTTTTTTGGCCAATTATTGCAAATATTAAAAGTAAAATGCATGACCCCAATTACTTAGGGCAACAATAGGTGGCTCAATGACCAGCATTGCTTCCTGATGTCATAGGTTTTATTTTCTCCCCATAGTAGCGCTGGTCTATTATAGTTTGTATCCACTTTCTTAAAAAAAAAAAAAAAGAAAAGATTTCTTTAGGTTATTTTAGTTTTATGGTAGATGAAATTGTTGAAAGTGTATCTACACTAAAAAATGTAATTTTGCTTGTGCTTATGGATTCTCATGGGCAGCCAGTAAATGCAGGCTTTACACCATTGTGAGAAAAAGTGAGTGCAACCTTTGGAATTACCTGGATTCTGCATTAATTACTAAGAAAATGTGGTGTGATTGTTATCTTAGTCCCAATTAGACAAACACAACCTAAATAAAATAAGAGCACATAACAGTTGTACTATCCATATCTTTTATTGAGCACATTGGGTAAAAACATGCAAAAAAAATAAAATTGAGTGAACCCTTGAATTTTACCTCTCAGTAGAAATCATCTTTCCTCTAGCAGTAAATGCAATTTGCACAATGTTGAGGATGAATTTTAGACTGTTCTTCCTGCAAATGTTTCAATTAATCAGTAATTCACAGCCTTCTTCAGGTCTAATACAGCATTTCAATTGAGATAATGTCAAGACTCTGACTTGGTCATAGTTGTTGACAACTAGACCCATGCATGTATTTAATGATCAGCCATCCTCTACACTAGTTGGCCTTACACTAAGGGCTTATTCAGAAACCCCTATGTCGGTTGGGTTTTCACGCCCGGACGATATATAGTGTCCCTTTCTGCAGGGGATAACAATAACATACAATGGTATTATTTGGATATGATGGAGTTTACTGGCATTCGCCATGTTGCAAAATGTTGTCAATGGCAGGGTGCATCTGACCATGGACACGTTTCCAGCAAGCATTGCTGGGGGCGTTACATTTCCTTAAATGGGTAAATGTCTTGCAGGTGGGGCATGAAGCTGAAAGTGATGGTCCACATTTCATAGTACCCCCAGGACTTGTGGGACATTCATCTGTGTCTGTCTCCTCTTCACCCCCCTCCACCACTTATTTGTACCACCTTTTAGCACCCTCCACCAAATCCATTCAGATTAAATTCCTTTGGTTAGGGGGCAAAACATGCATCAGCCACTGCAATTGCATCAGGAATGGAGGCAAATTTGGTTCTCTTGAGGTCAGGGACAAAGCTAAAGGCTCATGGACCCAGAGTGCAAATGTTTATCTTGGGGCCCCCCAACTTCTCTTAACCCCTTAATGCACAGGCATAGCTTGAAGCTCCTGGGCCCCAATGCAAAACCTGTAACAGGGCCCCAAAATATAGTGCTTTATTCATAGTACTGGGCTCACTATATGAGGAAGAGAGCTCTAATGGGCCCCCTAAGGGTCCCGGACCCAGGTGCAACCGCATCCCCTACATCTCCTATAGTTACACCAGTGCTGCAGGTTTTTTTTCAAAATAGAAAGCAGAAGATAATCCGAGGGTGCCAGATCAGGTTACTGAAGAGGATGAGCCGGCACCATGAAACCCAGATCAGCCAGTGTGCTCTGTGTGATAGTTGATGCGTTTGACAAGACACTGTCATGCAAGAACATGACACCTTGGATCAATTTTCCACACCTTTTGGTCTTCAATGCTTCCTCAGAAGTGTTGGGAAATATACAGCCGTGATATTAGACCCCTTCGGAAGGAAGTCTACAAGCACAAGGCCATCTTTATTCTAGAAGACAGATGCCATCACCTTGGATGATGACTTCTGCACTCTGAACTTCTTTGGCTGTGGGGAACCACTGTGTCTCCATTCTTTTGACTGTGCTTTTGACTCCGGATCATAAATAAAAATCCACATCTCATCCATCGTCACCAGTTGAGGCAAGAAAGCATCAGCATCCTTCCAAAAATGCTTCAGAATTCCCTGGGAGGCTTGCACTCGGGCACAATTTTGATTTACTGACAAACATTTCAGGACCATTTGGCAGACACCTTTCTCATGTCCAGATGACTGTGAATTATGGACCCAACTCTTTCTCTAAAATGTTCAGAGCTTTGGCTATTGATTTAGCAGAAATTCACCGGTTTTCCAGAATCATATTCTGGATGGCATCTATGGATTCTGAAAGGGTCACCACTGAAGGTCTCCCGAAACATTTTCAGCGTTGGTGTTGAAGTGGTCAATTTTTCATTGGGGATTACGAAGGGCACTTATGGCCTAATCTTTGTAACATCACTGTGAATGTTTTTGGCTTACATCCTTTTCAGAAAAAGGAACTTCATCATTGTTCTGCTCTCCTTTGCACTGAAATCTGCTGCAGACAGCACCTTATTGCCTTCAAGCCTGTATAAGCCTGCTCATAAGATCATGCCAAAATCTGCTCAGAAATTATTTGAGCTTTCAAATGTTCTAACTTTCATTAATGTGCAAAAAATAAAGATGGCAAAGCCAATGGCTTATCAGCACTACTTGTATTTTAACCACTTTTTAGACATGTAGTCCAATTCTACCTATAGATGTAGTATAAGGGTTTGATGGTGCTGTGTCAGCACTTTTAAACTTCCCCTAATAATAAGGCAATTTAATTGAAACAATATTATGTAGCAGAGCTTACTTGGCTATGAGGTTCAACAATGAAAAGATTAAACAACTGAGTTTTACTGCTGGAGACACATTTTAGAAGTACAGATTAATCATTCTAGGTCTCTGTACAGATCCCAATAGACAAGTGTTTATTATAATGTACTCAATGATACCGAGGGATAGAAGTTGTTAAGACTCTGCATCTGCTACTAATTTTACATTCCCAGTAATTTATTTACTGTTGGGAAATAAAGTAACTAAGTATACATATAATATGACAGCTGTATGTGCTGATGTTCAATAGATCTTTGCTCTCTCAAGGGCCACAGAATTATCCTTGATGACGAATGATAATATGGATTGCAGCTGAGCCACGGCTTGGGCACTGCTTGGTGCAGTTCAGCCAGGTGATCTACTAGTCTAGGGTACAGATGGCTGCTATTGCTCTCAGTCTGTTGACACTCGGTATAGAAAGGTGGACTTTTTTGGACACATGGTTGCCATCACCAAGGAGCAGGGCCATCATCAGGGTAATACCAGTGGATTTATTACAGTCTACTGTCATCGTTCACCTGATACTTCACAGACTAGCTTCAGACCAGCTCACTGCAGTAAACTGCAATCGCATGGACAGTACAAGGAAGGTAGTGTCTGCTGCAGTCCCCAGTAAATGACAGCACAATTGAAAAAATTTCCCAGCATTCAAAAAAAATAAATATAAAACTTAGCTTTTATTCCATTTTATTAAAAAAGAATGCAAGAGATGATAAACAGAGAACGCCTCTTACACGTTTCAAGCCTGAACACCTTGGCATTTATTCATAGTGCAGTTCCAAGTTACTGAACTCCATTAAAAACTTAATCTAATGCCTCCTAATCACAGGTAAACAATAATTAGTCACATAAATCCAAAGATGTAACCCATTATTAACCAATTATGCAATGCATAAATGAAATGCCTTATAAATATATCTGCATGACACAATATGAAAAAAAGCCATATCAGTCCATATTTGTTGTAACTGAGCTTCTAGATTGTGCAAACTTGTAGACTGTTGAAGTTGGCATCCCAGATGGTCCCATATATATTCTATTGGTGATATATCTGAAGACTGGGCAGGACACGGATGTGTGGCAACGTTGTGGAGGCATTCCTGTGTGCAGCCGAGCATTATACTGCTGGAAAATGCATCTTGGAAGCCCTGCCATGAGAGACAACACATGTGGATGCTGGATGTTCTGAATATATCACTGAGCTGTCATTGTTCCTCAAACCACTACTAGTGGTGGCCAACTGTTGTATGCGATGACCCCCCAGACCATCAAACAAGCAGTGGGGGCAGTGTATCATTCCACAGCAAAGGCAGGATTGAGGCACTCACCTCAAGGTCTCCAGACATGAAGACGGCCATTGTCAGTGCCCAAACTAAACCTGGATCCATTGATAAAGACATCCTGGCTCTACTCCATAGCAGTCTAGTTTTGTCGTTCATGGCGCCACTGCAATTGGAGGCAACAGTGGGTGTCAAATGCAGTACATGTAATGGGTGCTGTAAAACGAAATATCTTTCAACCAAGGCATAGAAATGGTTACAACATGGGCCTGCAGAAACGGTGCCACCTGTCTCTGGCTATTCCCATTGTTTAAATGTCTTTATGGTTGTGTGTATTCAAGTGCATGTAATAATAAATTATTTGTAACTTTTCCTTACCTGTTTGTGAAGAGGTATGTGATTTTTCACACACTTATTTTTGTTGTTTCCAAAAAGACTGATCCAGCACCATATCTCAGTGCTGGTGTCCCATATTGAAATAACAATAGTATAATTGAATAAGGGGCCATGGATGTGCTACACAATGGTATAACTGGAATAAGAATAAAAAGTGCTTCATGTGTGAAACTGTTAAATAAAGATGTTCTATGCAGTTATTAGGAGCTGCTCTCCTGAGGCTCCTGACGTTCTAGGCTGCTCGTTCGCCTCTTTGCAGGTTCGTGCCATTAATAGCCAGAGGCTGTGGAACAAAATACTGGATTTGGGATAAAGAGAAGTAAGTATGAATCCTTTTATTTTATTTGTCAGGTAAAAGATCCAAGCAGGAATCAGGCAATGTGTTTCTCAACCATGATTGGGTGGCTTCATCAGGTCTGATGAAGCTGTCGATTCATTGCGGAGAAATGCGTTGCCTGATTCCTGTTTGAATCTGCCAAATGAAATAAAAAGGTTTAGGTTTACTTCACTGAATCCTAGTCCCAGCACTTAGTTGCACTGCTTCTTACTATTAACATGATGGCATAATGCATCGGTCCCCAGGCCCCTGAAAAATGAATTTTTTGCTATGGCCCTTGTAAGATAGAGAAAAACCCAATTGAACAATTGAAGATTAGCATGTGAGAAGTAGAAACCCTCTTTCTGTGTCTTTCTAAGCCCCATGGGACCACTGCTATGACCGAAGTAAGGAAACTGTACTCAAAGTGGCCTCCTTCCACTACCACAAGGGAAAATCATCCAAAAAATCATCTGCCATTGTCACGTCCATCCAGGACATGCTGGATCTGTAACTCGCATATCTCGCACGAAAACGCACAATCTGTGCCAAAACAATAATAAACAAAAACATGGGAACTCTTTCCCTATCTAAGTAACCTCAGGCACGGGGACTTGCCTAAGCGCAGGCAATTTTCCCTGACAAGGATGTACAAAACCTCGTACCTTGGCCCTCAGTTAACTCTATGTGGGACAGAGGAAACATAAGATACACAATAGAAAAGAAACACAAACTTACCTCAAATGCAGCAGGCAAATGAATGATCCAGAAGTGAGCTCTGACTGAGATCACAGTCAGAGCTAGACTGAAGATCCAAAGGCAATTCAGTCAAGCATCAGCCAGACTAAATAGTCATGACAATTACCCACAGGTGCGGTTTAAGCATGTCTCATCTAATACCACACCCACCTGGGCCAGAATATGGAGAACAATTTGCAAAACCTGCACCAGACTATCAGTCTGGCATCAATCCCAGAACCGCCACAACAGTACCTGCCCTTTTAGAAGGGGCCCCAGGACCCTTAGGACCAGGTCAATTCGGATTCAGCTTGTGAAAATGTTTCACAAGCCGATCTGCATGGACAACAGCAGCCGGTACCCATGTCGTCTCCTCAGGGCCATAGCCACATCAATGTACTAAATACTGTAGAGATCTCCTAACTTGACGAGAGTCCACTATGTGACTTATCTCAAATTGAATATCTCCATCTACCAGAACAGGAGTTGCTGGAGATGAACCATTTCCTGAATCAACAAACTTCTTTAAGAGAGATTTGTGTAACACATTAGTTATTCTCATAGAACTAGAAATCTCCAAACAAAACTATACAGGATTAATGTTTTCAATGATTTTGAAAGGACTGGTAAATCATGGGCCTAACTTCAAGGACTGTTGTTTGAGTTTTATGTTAGTTGACAACCACATCAAGTCTCCCAACAAGAAATTAGTGCCCTCAGAACGCCTATTATCCACTATCCGCTTGAAATCTTGAACCGTCCTCTGAAGGTTCTTCAGAATAACCACCCACACCGCCTCGATATTAGAGGAAAACTCATTTTCCTCTGGTACTTCTGACTCCTTTTTGGAAAAGGGACCTAAACAGGGATGAAACGCATAATTGAAAAAGAAAGATGACGTCCCTGTAGATTCTAATGATCTATTGTAAAGTGCAAATTCAGCCAAAGGCAAAAACCCAGACCAATCCTCCTGCTTCTCTGAGACATAACACCGCAAGTACTGTTCCAGACTCTGGTTACATCTCTCGGTTTGACAATTAGTCTTTGGGTGATATGTCGAGGAAAAACAGAGCTGAATTCCCAACCAAAAGCAAACAAAACGCCAGAACGTGGAAACAAACTGGACCCCACGATTGGAGACAATATTTGCTGGTAACCAGTGCAACCTCACAATATGAGTAATGAACAATCTGGACAAGGTTTTAGCATTGGGAAGACCAGGAAAAGCCACAAAATGACACATCTTGCTAAAACAATCTACTACAACCCAGATGACAGTCTTACCTTCAGAAAGCAGCAAATCTGTAATAAAGTCCATAGAAAAATGAGTCTTAGGTCTCACTGATATCGGCAAAGGCATCAACCTCCCGGCAGGGGCATTACAAGGCGATTGTTGTCCTGGCACAAACCTCACAAGCAGAGACAAAATGAAAGCATTTTGTTGAAATGAAGGCCACCAAAATGTTCTTGTGAGTAATTTTCAGGTATTATTAACCCCTGGATGACCAGCTAATACAGAACTATGTACTTCAGACAGCACCTGCAGGCTCAAATGAACACAGACAAAAGCTTTCCTATCGGATGGCTTGCTGGGGCTAAATCCTATGACTTAGAGACCTGCTCCTCCAACTCTAGTGAAACTGTTGATACTACAACCCCCTTAGAAAGAATGGCAGCAGGGGGTTCATCTGAAATCACCGGGACAAAGCTCCTAGAAAGCGCATTGGCCTTAACAGTCGAAGCGGGAAAAAAACAGTGACCACCACGCCTTTCTTGGGTTAAGTCTTTTGGCGGACTCTACGTAGATCAGGTTCTTGTGGTCCGTAAAAACCGTCACCTTATGACACGCCCTCTCGGGGAGATTACCTCACTCCTCAAAAGCCCACTTAATTGCTCTCTGTCACCAATATCGTAGTTTTGCTCTGCAGTAGAAAATTTATGTGAGAAAAATGCGCAAGGAAAAAGATCTTGTAACATATCTTCTAACATTCTATGAGACAGCACCACCCAACCACAACGTCTGAGGCATCAACCTCCACCATAAAAGGTCTGGAGGAGTCTGGTTGCACCAGAACCGGAGCCATTGCAAAACATCTCTTCAAGGCATGAAAAGATTGTAATGCCCTTGGGGGCCATTTAGAAGGGATGCAACCCTTGTTTGTCATATTCATCAAAAGTTTGACCACCACCGTAAAACCACTAATGAATTTCCTAGAAACCTCTGAAGCACCTTCACATTCTTTGGTAGCAGCCAGTTCCGTACCGCCCGGACCTTCTCTGAATCCATCTTGAAACATCTCGCGGTAATAATGTGTCCTAGAAATATGATCTCTTGATTGAAAAATACACACTTTTCCATTGTGTCTGGAGGACCTGACGAACATGAGAAATATGTGAATCAAAATCCGACGAAAAGATAAGAATATCGTTGAGGTCTACCAGAACAAAGTGGACGATAAATTTATAGATAAGCGACTGGAAAACCACAGGAGCGTTTCTTAAATTGAACAGCATCACCAAGTTCTCAAAATGCCCTTCAGGGGTGTTAAAAGCGGTTTTCCATTCGTCCCCTGTTTAATCTGAATCAAATTATATAACCCACGTAGATCCAACTTTGAAAAACAGTTGGCACCATTCAACTGTGAAACAGATTGGGAATGAGAGGCAATGCGTACGGATTACGCTTGGTGATTTTGTTTAGCTCTTTGAAATCAATGCAGGGCCTCAAACCCCTATCCTTTTTCTTAACAAAGAAACAGCCAGTGGGGAATTTGAGAGACATATGTGCCCCTTTTTCACACTGTCCTGGATATAAACTTTCATAGACTGCCTCTCAGGCATACTTAGATTGTACATACAGCTTTTTGGAAGTTTGCAGTCGGGAACAAGTTCAAAAGCGCAATCCCCCTCCATGTGAGGCGGTAACTTATCTGCCCTCTCTGGAGCAAAAACATCAGCAAAATCAGCAATATATTCTAGTAATTTCTCAATTTGCACTGAAGACACCCTTAGGGCGCCCACCCACTGGCGATTTTTTTCCCTGCGAAATTCGCAGCATTTTTTTCTCTGCAGTGGTCTATGGGATTTGTAATGTTAAAATCGCGATCGCGCAAAATCGCAATTTACCGCGAAATCGCGATTTTGCGCGATCGCGATTTTAACATTACAAGTCCCATAGACCCCTGCAGAGAAAAAAATGCTGCAAATTTCGCAGGGAAAAAAATCGCCAGTGGGTGGGCGCCCTTACAGAGATACAAAGGGAATTACAGTATAGACTCCATTTTGAGATGTCTCCCTTCTCCCACTCTACCACAGGATTACGCAAATGCAACCATGGTAGGCCTAAGCCTAGAGTGATAATCTCGGTATGGAATTATCCGATCTTTAAACATATATCCGAAACACAAAATTTCAAGCACTTCTGTGGTAATGGAGAGGCGCCAATGGCGGAAACAGGAATGAGTGGATTCAGAGGTTTTACCTCCAACCCCAAGCGTTTGATCGTCTCATGATGGCTTAGGTTAATACCAGTTCACGATCAAGAAAAAATGTGATTTGATCACTATCAATCCTAAGAAAGATTTCAGTGAGTAGAACCAGCCTGGAGGATGCCATCCAAGCAATCAATGGCCCTTGAGGAACCTTTCCTCCCACCTTCAGGCCCCCTAATTCCTTCGTCCCAGGCTGACAACGAGGACAATTCTGAAATGGACAACTGGTATGATTGCATGCGAAGCACTGCCCTTTAGACTGCAACTTCTTCCCCCTCCTGATGTTGCCAACTAATGAACCCAGTTGCATGGGCATGACAGATATAATAGTGCACAGCTCACTTTGCCTTTCTCTAATCCGATGGCCAAATCTGATTGCCAAGGACATGGCATCATCAAGGCTGCAAAGCATCATATAGGCAACCAATAGATTTTTATTATTATTAACCAGACCACAGTAAAACTCGCTTCACAAAGCAGGGTCATCCACTGAGTCTCTGGCGCACAATGGCGGAATTAGGTGCAGAAATCCACAACAGGAGAGTCTCCCTGATGTAAACCTCTGATTTTTCCCTCTGCTAGCGACAGCCTAGTGGGATTGTCATAGAAAAAACTATCCACAGAGGATAAGGCTTCAGAGGAGGGAGGCAAGCAAAAACCCCATCCCTGAGGAGCCCCCTGCAGCCTGGAAATGACAATGCCCACTTTCTGCGACTCGTCACCTGAGGAAACAGGATGTAACCTAAAAAAAACTTGCAAGACTCACTAGAGAAAAAAAAATTCCTGCCTGTTTCCAGAGAATCTGTCAGGTAAGTCAAGTTTAGGCTCCTTTCCTGGAGGTGTCAAAGTCAGATTCCACTGCTTAAGCTCAGCGACCTCAATCGTCAGCGCCCTTAGCTGATCTGACAAAACCTCAATGGGATCCATCACAGATTTAAACACAGATCCCACCGAAATACAGGGCAACTCGCCAAATTATCATGGCGTCATTAATAGGTTGCTGGTCTGCATGGTGAACTACATATATCAGAATGGTCTGGCACCCTGTATCCACTATGTGTGGGAGTATACGCCAAGCAGCTACCCCCCTCATTATCAAGAGGCAGTGTGAGTGGTTGTCTTATCGGTGTCCTGCACAGGTGTTATTGGCTCCTCCATTTTGTAGTCAGCTACCTGCATGGTGAGAGGAGGATGCATCTATATGCACTCCTCACCCAGTAAGTAATGGCCATTTTCTGTGATTGTTTTTAATTTTTAATTTCCCCTTCTGTGATGCAGATCCCACCGAGTAAGTATGAGCCGTTGAATATGTCATGTCCCCCCAGGACGTGCTGGAACCATAACCAGCAGATCTCGCACAAAAACACACAAACTGTGTCAAAACAATAATGAACAAAAACATGTGAACTCTTTTTCTATCTAAATAACTTCAGGGATGGGGACCTGCTTAAACGCAGGCAATTCGCCCTGACAAGGATGTACCTGACCTCGTACCTTGGCCCTTAGTTAACCCTATGTGAGACTGGGCAAACATAAGATACGCAATAGAAAAAAAACACAAACTTAGCTTTGCGATGCAGAAGGCAAATGATAGGTCCAGGACATGGCTCTGACTGAGGCCACAGTAAGAGCTAGACTGAAGATTCAACGGCAATTTAGTCCAGCATCAGCCAGACTAAATAGCCGTGGCAATTACCCACAGGTGCGGTTTAAGCATGTCTCACCTAATACCACACCCACCAGGGCCAGAATATGGAGAACCAATTGCAAAACTGCCGCAACAGCCATATTCTACAGGAGATTCAGGTACCGATCTACATTAAGAGTTTCTGGACTGAACATAGGCCCAACGATGTCTCAATGCATGTACTGTAGCAGAAGGAGGCCACTTTCAGTATGCTTTCCTTACATCAGTCATAGCAGCAGTCCCACGGGACTTAGGGAGATGCGGATTCTGCTTCTCATATGCTACTTGTTAACTTTGCAATTGGGTTTTACTCTCTATCTCTTACAGGGCCACAACACAAAATTGAAATCCATGTTCCGGGTCCCAGGGGCCCAGGTGCCATGTACCATTGTGTAGCATATCCATGCCTTCCTATTCAATTGTGCTATGGTTATTTCAATATAGGACATCAGTATTAAGATATGGCACTGGACTGGTCTTTTTGACTACGCCCTGTATAAGACTCAATGCAATAAACCTGTCATCTGTCCACTAATAGGAATTCATATAGTTTTCCATGTACAGTGGACCCCAAAAACAACAGAAGCCTTAAAGGGGTTGTCCCGCGCCGAAATGGGTTTTTTTTTTTTTCAACAGCCCCCCCGTTCGGCGCGAGACAAACCCGATGCACTGGTTAAAAAAGAAAACCAGACAGTGCTTACCTGAATCCCCGCGCTCCGGTGACTTCTTACTTACCTGGTGAAGATGGCCGCCGGGATCTTCTCCCTCGGTGGACCGCAGGGCTTCTGTGCGGTCCATTGCCGATTCCAGCCTCCTGATTGGCTGGAATCGGCACGTGACGGGGCGGAGCTACACGGAGCCGCTCGCCGGCACGAGCGGCCCTATTCAGAAGAGAAGAAAACCGGACTGCGCAAGCGCGTCTAATCCGGCGATTAGACGCTGAAAATTAGACGGCACCATGGAGACGAGGACGCTAGCAACGGAACAGGTAAGTGAATAACTTCTGATAACTTCTGTATGGCTCATAATTAATGCACAATGTACATTACAAAGTGCATTAATATGGCCATACAGAAGTGTATAACCCCACTTGCTTTCGCGGGACAACCCCTTTAAGAAAAAGGTAAAACATTGGGAAGATTCAATCCCGTTCAACAGAGGTTATATTCTGATAGGTTAAATATATCCTATTTATAGTGAATGTAAATATTGGCGAGAAGGGAGGAACTTAATATAAGCTGACAGGTTAATTTACCACAGGCACTGGGCATGTAAAACAAATGAAACACAAGATATTTGTCTAATCTACTATAATATATTCAGACTTTGAAATTAGAGCTTAAATTGGAATGTCTTATTGTCTCTACCCAAATAACTGATATATCTAATTGTAGTGCTTTTACTGAAATACACTGCGCTCTCATTTACTCACCTTCCATTCTCTTTACCAGTACATCACTGATAGTGAAGGAAAGAGTTAACCAAATAATCATTCACTGAAGAGAAGGTTTAGTCTCATGTTGTGCAGCCGTGGATTCTGGATTCTGGCCACTACAGAATGATATTAGGCTAGCATTTATTCTGATTACATTGCAAATTGTATTGCCCAGCTACCCGTCAAGTCATATCAGAACTAAGTGGGGACTGACAATTCAATTTCCTGTGCCCTTTGCCCCAACAGCTTGCTCTGAGAGCCAAGTGTACAAGTTATCAATCTTCCCAGCCCGGCTCTCTGACATTCATCGGCCCCCAAGACACAGACATCATTGTTAAAACAGAGCATGTGGTTCTGAGGTTGCACGTAGGTACATTGTGCACAAGGCAGGTTAGACAAGACGGCCACTGACTAGACTACACGACAGTGACCTCTAGAAATACATCCTGTGTACAAAGTGTTTTAGAACAAAGCAGATAGATTATCTAGCTAGCTCTATCATATCTATCTCACTATCTATCTCACTATCTATCTATCTATGTATCTACTATGTTTCCTTGAAAATAAGACCCTGCCATATTAATTTTTGCTCCAAAAGAAGCACAGTGTCTTATTTTAAGGGGGAAAATAAGCCCTAGCTACACTACATTAAAAACAAAGGAATACTCACCTAGTAGACGGCGTTTGTGTCCCTCGCGCTCAGCTGCAAGGCTAGATAGATAGATAGATATGAGATAGATAGATAGATAGATAGATAGATAGATAGATATGAGATAGATACTGTGTTTCCTCAGTAATGACACCTACTCTGATAAAAAGCTCTACCCTGATTTTTAAGGGTAGAAACACTACATGAAAAAAAAGCAATACTCACCTAGTAGATGGCGTTTGTGTCCCTTGCACTGAGCTGCGGCACTGCTGCAGGCTTCCGTGAAGAAATGCTCTGTCGGTGTTCAGGCGACACAGAAGCCTGCAGCAGTGCCGCAGCTTAGCGCAAGGGACACAAACACCACCTACTAGGTGAGTATTGCTTTCTTTTCATGTAGTGTAGCTAGGGCTTTTTATCAGAGTAGGTCTTATTACTGAAGAAACACATTATTTATCTATCTATCTATATCTCATATCTATCTATCTATCGATCAATGTTTTTATCTATCTATCTATCTCATATCTATCTATCTATCTCATATCTATCTATCTATCTCATGTCTTCCCTAGAGGGTAACTATTTCCATTTAATGAGAATTACTCATTCTCCTCCAATGAATCATGAAGGTGATGGATATGGCCTTGGTCCTGAAGGATGTTCACACAAAACATAGTGACTAGAGTTGAGCGAACATACTCTGCCGAGCTTGATGCTTGTTCGAGTATTAGCGTACTCGATGGAGCTCGTTACTCGAACGAGGATCAAGCCGTGTTCGACCCTGCCCCAGTTTTTGGCTCCTCCCCACTGTGATGTGCCTGTTTTGGCCCCTCTCCGATGCAGCACGCATCATTGGCAATTTTTTTGTCTGGCCGGCAGGAGAGAGAGAGAAACGAACCTAGAAAAAAAAAGCTAGGCACCCTGCGTCCCTCATACAAAAATGCTCGAGTCTTCCATTGTAGTCAATGGGGTTCGTTACTCGAGCAGAGCTCTCGAATTTTACGAAAAGCTCGACTTGGAAAACGCGGACTCGAGCATTTGGGTGCTCGCTCATCTCTAATAGTGACATACACCAAGTGATCACTTTACTAGAGCCCCCTATCTAGTAGCATGCTGGACTTCTACACACTTGCTCTGAGCAGCTAATAGGAAGGGGTCATTAATTCCTGAAGCTTGCGCCAAATTCTGATCTCCCATCAGCATGGTGCAACAGAAATCTAGATTCATCTGACCAGGTGATGTTTTTTCACTGCTAAGAGATCCAATTTTTGTGCTCTTTTGTCCATTGGAATTTTTTCTTGCTGTTTCTCTTTGTCAGTAATGGTTTTAGCCCATCCAAACTAAGGAATGACAAGTTGTGCATTTGGACATGTTTGTTGGAGCACCAGCACTGACGTACTGCTAGGGTTCGCAATCTATCTATCTATTTATCTCTCTATCTATCTCATATCTTTCATCTATCTACCATCTATCTATCTATCTATCTATCTATCTATCTATCTATCTATCTATCTCATATCTTTCATCTATCTACCATCTATCTATCTATTCATCTATCTCCTATATATATATATATATATATATATATATATATATATAATCTATCTCGTATTTGTCTATCTGAAAATCTATTTAGCTCGTACTTACCTATCATCTATCTCAGGGACCTCCAGGGTCATCTGGTCCTACCCCCTGTTCAGTGCAGCTTTTACTAAATCATCCCAGCCTTGGGATCTAATGTGGTGCCAACTTACACCTTCATGTGTAAGTTTGAAGAAAGTTTTGTTTACACCTCCCCATATTAGCATTAAATAAACTGTTGGCAACGCAATATTTACAATATTTTCATTCTGGGGGAAGGCTTCATTTTAGAGCCTTCTGGTTTATGACAGCTCACATTTGATCTCTATGAAAAATCCTTTATCCTTGAGTCAGTTGTTGTGCGTGAGACGCGTAACACATGAAGATCAAGTTGATTTGAAACTTGAGGAAATGTGTAAAAAATTCCTTGAGATGGGATACCCTGAACCCCTACTAAGGAATGTGAGGGTTAAAGTTAGATCATTTACATAAAGAGATCCGTACTAGAAACACTGACTTGCCATTATCTAAACATTACATAGAAAAAAAATCATGCCATTTGCCAGCTAAAGTATCGGGTCATAGATCATGTCCCACTGTCACCTAGGGGCGGTGATTGAGGTCTGCAGCTGAGGAAGAAAGAACTCAAATGGATCTATGAGCTTAATACCATGACACATAAGGGACTTAAAGGGGTTGTCCCGCGCCGAAACGGGTTTTTTTTTTTTCAACCCCCCCCCCCCCGTTCGGCGCGAGACAACCCCGATGCAGGGACGTAAACAAAGCTTACCGGAGCGCTTACCTTAATCCCCGCGCTCCGGTGACTTCAATACTTACCGCTGAAGATGGCCGCCGGGATCCTCTGTCTCCGTGGACCGCAGCTCTTCTGTGCGGTCCATTGCCGATTCCAGCCTCCTGATTGGCTGGAATCGGCACGTGACGGGGCGGAGCTACATGGAGCCGGCATTCTGCATGAGCGGCTCCATTGAAGAGAGCAGAAGACCAGGACTGCGCAAGCGCGGCTAATTTGGCCATCGGAGGGCGAAAATTAGTCGGCTCCATGGGAACGAGGACGCCAGCAACGGAGCAGGTAAGTAAAAAACTTTTTATAACTTCTGTATGGCTCATAATTAATGCACAATGTATATTACAAAGTGCATTATTATGGCCATACAGAAGTGTATAGACCCACTTGCTGCCGCGGGACAACCCCTTTAACCTGGAATATCAATATGCCTCAAATTTGACCTGTTAGCTATTATATGTCATCTGGATTTCTCTGCTAGTCCATTATCGAGTTAGGAGATATAAGATTTGTGTAAGTCTTTTTGTAAGCTGATTTCATTTAGAATATTTGTTTATGTCTTTTTTCTTTCTCTTTGGTTTTAGGATTGAATTTTGTGAAATCCAAGTTGATCATATCCATTTTCTCTGGTTGTCTAGGTGAACTGACAGCTTCTAATCTACATTGGTCCACTCCATATTCATATTTTGGCTGCTTAAAAAAATATTCTATTTTTCCGTGTATAAGATGTGTTTTTTTTACAGGTAAGTTTTTGTTGAAAACGATCCGACGAAAACTTACATGAATGTCGTCTGCAAGGTACCGCTCACAGTTGTGCGGGTGCCCTTCGGGCTCCGTTACACTACTGGAGTGGGGAGGCAGCGCAGAAAAGCAGGGCAGCGACACGGAGAAGCAAGGCAGCGGTGCTGCTAGGTGAGTATGCCTGCACCCTCACGCATACACACTACACACAGATATATATTACACACAGCACATATACAGTACATACATACAACATAGCCTACTCACCAGCCATCTCCTCTCAGCGCTGCCCAGACGATCTTCTATCTCCTCTGCTTGGTCCCTATAGCAACCTGTAAACAGCAACCTTTCGCGAGACAGCGGGGGTGCTGTGAAGAGCTTCAGAGACCTGGCGGGCAGCATGGAGAGGACGGTCTGGTGAGTATAACAGGGACCTATAATGGGGTTTAAACATAGAACGGTACTATGTAGTGTTTTATGTTTAAAATCTTTTTTTCTTAATGTTGGGAAAGTAGGGGGTGCGTCTCATACACGGAAAAATACGGTACATTGCATTTGAACCAAAACTTTAAATAACTTTTATTATAGACAATAATAACCTTGTGTGTGGGCCATAGACTGAGCGACATGGTCTTCCTGATCAATGATATATGGTCTCCAAACATATAGTGAGTGTTTGACTTGTTACTCTTTCGTCGTCTCAGGTTTCACATCTGGTGATTACCAGCTCTTTTGCTGGAAATGTATTAATATACATCCATAGTCGCATAGTGTATTATGAAATACAGGGTTCCCCATTAGGGGATAACGCCACTTTAGGCTGGTTGTACCACTCCTCTGATCATTTTTTACATATAGTATTACATCATGTATCTTGGGATTTGCGTTGCATCCATCTATCTATTTTGGAGATATAGCCTTTACTTTGGGGATAAAATGGCTGAATACACTACACATGGAAGCCCATATTTGCTCAAGCTATTGTTGCGGCCCCTCATTATAGTCATTTTTTCCAGATTAATACCTTTCTACAAATTCATGGCGGTAAATATAGTTCTATTCCATATCACAACTATAATAACATGGCTTGGTTAAAGTTTTTTAACATTTGGGACGCTGTGCAGTATCACTTTTCTCTGGTACTCATCATTTCAACATGTCTACACTGGTGTTTTGCTAGGTTGACAGCTGACAGATATCGTGCTCGTAGCTGCCGTACTCGGCGCATGCGCTGTACTTGATTTTGGCGCCTGCGCATTGATGTGCATATACAATTCCAGCGAGAGTTGAGACGGCTCCCACACATGTCGGCTGAACGTACTGGCATGCATGCGCATTTGATCCTGGAGACGCCACTACATGCCGGACGGATAGACTGCTCAGCTCTGGATACATCATGTTTTATGTATGTACACATTGTAAATGTAAAGATTTTAATGCTACCTATGTATGTATTATACACCTGGTCTATCTTATATTGGTGATTGAGGACTGGGTGTGGATTTTATTCTGATTGGTGTTGCACTTAAGACACTTGACTACTTATACTGCACTTTACTATTCACTTTGAGCTTGACAAAGGCCCAATTTTTGATCAAAATGTTGCTGTATGTTTTTGTGCTATGAGAGAATAAGTTGAAGTTCTACTTTTTGCACCAACTGATACTGCCACCTTGTCTTTTTTGATTCAGGTCTTGTTGGAAGTCACTTAATTTGCTCTATTTACCCATTGTAATGTAGATTCGCACTGAAACTGATCCATGGAAAACTTGTTCACTTGCTTTTATGCTGCACCCTGGGTTCACGGGCCTAATCTCCATACATGGACGCTCCAATTGTGAAAGGGCCTCTAATAAATCAGCCATTCAGAGTAGGTTGATCTCTTCCGGTCTACATTCTAGAACGACTGAATGTAATGAGCAATACTATGAGAAAATGTTAAGAACATGTAAAACATTCTGTAAGTGCTTTAAAAAGTAATGATATGAAACACTTTTAATTATCAAAAAAATATACTATGGAGATCAGCAAAGAGGAAAAAGGAATTAAATTAAATCAATACTTGATGAGGCCATCCATTCCTTTACTGCATTGATCCTCTCGAGTCCATTGCCAGGCAGCTTTATGAAGCAGTTGGCTGCTGGACTATGTCATGCATCTTGGATAACCTACCTAGAGTTTCTGCAGACTTTTTCTTTATGACAGCATCTCCAATGTTGAGATATTGTCAAAGGTCTCCATGTCTCAGTGCAAAGCTGATTTTTCCGGAAGCTAGGTCTTTCATGATTGGAGTTTCTCTGTATGGACATTGGAATAGAATTGTGGAACTGGGACCAGGGTGCAATGAAGTGAATATAAATCTTTTGGATTGGCCTGATTGGATATTTTAAGCCTATGTAATGAAATAAATGGATTAACACAAAACTTCAGGCCTGCTCTAAAAATGCACCTCTTCAGGGAGGCATACCATATCTCCTAAACCAAACCCCTCTGTATGCCACCTGATAACATGCTCCCTGTCCTACTGACTGTAATCCCTGCTAGCTGCAATCAACCGCCCCCTGCAGTCACACCGATTCAGCCACTCCACGGCCTGACCATTGTCTATGTGTATAGCATCCCTCACTCTCCACATCACCATACCATGCACATCTCCAGCCCCTATACCTTCTGTATCACCCCATTATCTGTAATATGTAAGCTCGTTGCAGCAGGCCCCTCACCCCTATTGTTTCCATCAGTTGATTACTATATGTAACCGTGGTTTTGTTTCTGTTCTCCCCTGTTTTGTAGGCACTGCGGAATATGTTGGTGCTATATAAATAAAGATGATTATTATTAATATTCACTTCATTGCACACTGGTCTTGCCGCTCAGTTCCATAGTCCTATTCTATTAACGGCTTTCACCTACAAGCAGGAGAGAAGAACGGGCTGCCACCAGTTGTATTAGATTTTCCTAGTCTTGAGCCTTAGGAGCCCCATGTGAGCAGTTCCTTTTACTTATATTTTGATTTTATACTCAGCAATCCCACACATGAGGCGCTAGTTATCTTTATTCCAGTTGTATAAAAATTAGACATATGACTCTGGAGTGTAGCATAAAAACACATAAGTAAAAGCCCATTTACATAAAAAGACAATCTTTCAAACGATTGAAAGATTGACAGTTTAAGCGATCATTTTGCATAAAGTGCTAATGGACACTAATGTCCATTAGCACTTTATGATCTTCATTTGCGTGTAAATGAGCCTCAGGGAGCTGTTTGCAGTGCCCATCAGGGAAGTTTGAGCTCTACAATCAGCTCCATTGTCTTCACATGGGCTGCTGAAAAAATACAATATAATCTCCAGCTGCCGTGGAGATAAAAGTGTGTGGTTTGTTTTCTGGCATGGGCTGCTAGAAGAAAACAATATAATCTCTAGCTCCAGTGAAGAACACAGCGTGCAGTCTTAATGATGGATTTTAAACTCAACTTAAAATCATCGTTCAGATGAAAAGTGCACGATGGTAGCGTTTACACGCAACGATCATCACTCATTTGGGGTCAGTTAAACGAATTTTGAGCCATCATCTTTGCATGTAAATGGACCTTAAGTTTTCCGTGGATAAGTTTCAGTGTGAATCTACTTCAGAATAGGAAAATCGAGTGATCTGAACAACTTCAAACACTGACTGCTGATAGATATAAGATTATAACACAGGTCAACCTCACTTAGAGCATGGGTACTGGACACAATAATCGGAGTCTTTATACAATGCTCAGTGTTGATGTTGCTTGCTTTATGTACAATTCTTTGAGAATTCTGACATAATTAACTGCTAGTGTGAGAACATTTTGTGCACGGCAAGCTACTTTAGGTATTAGATATTAGTTATTATAGCCATTAGAGAATTGAGGTACAAGTCATGTTAGTCCATATCATAAGCCTCTGTGTGACATTATTGTGTCCTTGTTTACCTAAATGTTTCAGTATTTAATGCATAAAATGTCTACAATACATAGCAGTACAGTAGTTCAGAAAATATCAAGCATGGATAAGTGTTTTCTATTACTTTGAGATTCTTAAGTACCCTGCTTTACATTTGCCCACAGTAGCACTGACCACCTGCAGTAAGGAATAATATATGAAAGAGGCAGAATAACATATTCTTAACTCATGTAAAAACAGGTTTTTCTAAACAGAACTTTAAGGGTGTTAATTGCTGTACAGTCCACAGGATAGTTGATGAAAGTCTGATCGGTGGGTGTCTCACTGCTGAGAACCCTATCAATCCCGAGTATGGAGGTCCTGTGTCCCCATCCTTTGTCACCACGGGCTCACTGCACTCAACCACAGTAGCATCAGATTGAATGCGAATGGAGGAAAAATCGCAGCACGTTCCATTTTTGTGTAGGCTCCGCACGGACAGCTTCTATTGAACTCAATGGAAGCCGTCCGACCCAAACAGTCTTTGGTCGAAACGTTGCTGTCTTTTGACTTATGGAGGAATAAAGACTTTTTTTTTATTTTTGCACCAATATGCTATCATGTCCTCTCTCCATTTTGCCCCATGCATTAGTATGCATCATCAGTCATTACACCTGACCTGACTTGATTCAGCAGTGCTGTCCACATGAGCAGTGCTGGCCAATTAGATCAACATATAGTGTTATAGACTACCAATACATGCACAGTTTGCATCAGGTAGTCAGAGAATCGGTTCGGCTATCTGTGCTTCACCAGGTCTGAAGGATCACTTTGAGGCATTGCAAGTATAACACTTTGTAAGTGCATGACAAGGAAGCCTCAGTGCAGAAAAACAGAGAAGTGCATCATTTTTTCTACAGGAACTTAGTAAGGTATAGCCTTTAAAGAAACACTCCAGTTTTTTCATTTACTGGTGCCACTATTTGTAACTTCTTTAAAGAGGTATTTCCATCTGGGAAATCATATTTCAATGTGTTTGAAGTTGCAAAACAATGCATTCACCCATAAAATGTTTATTTCCAAAGTGCTCGGTTCTCCAGATATTGCAAATATGAAAGAAGTGGTCTGTTTCCCTGGCAATAAGTAGTAAACAACCAGAGGACAGAGGAATCAATAGCTGTAATATCTGGAGAACAGAGAATTTTGGAAATAAACATCTTATGGGTGAGAGCATTGTTTTGCAATTTCGAACACACTGAAATAAGATGCCCGAGATGAGAATATGCCTTTAAGTCATATGTACTTCCAAGAGCACTGTTACTCAGCCCTTTATTAAAGAATTATCAGTTCTGGTCCTGGCTGCCAATGTCTCATATTACCATCAACATGCCAAATCCCACAGTATATGCTCTGTGGACCGGAAGTCAGTTTCTGTGCAAGTCTAGGAGAGCATCAATGTGAGTCTCATAGATTTTTGTATAGAGAAACTAACTTCTGTTTTAGCCAGAAGTCAATCTCGCCATGCACGTTTCTCTATATTCACTTGTTTTCACCATTTTACTATTTTGGATGATTCAGTCCTCAACAGCTACCCAAGCAATGGTCGTTCTCGTGCCTTCCCACAAGAGCGATCATCAAACTACTAACGACCACTTGTCTGTTTGTATGTATGTATGTGTGTTTGTGCTTCTCATGCTCCTCCCCTGGTCATGTTATCACTCCACCCCCGATGACATAATTGCAAGTCCTATAGTATATGTAAAACACAGAGCCTGATCAAAAGAAGAAAGAACACAGTTAGGGCTCTTTGAAGGGGAGGACAAAAATAACACAATGAGGATATAACTAAGCCGCTTTGATGTCAGACAAAACTCAAAGGTCCTGACAGAAGACACCGACCTCCCGCCACCACAGAGATTCGGTGGGCTGAAGGACCTGCGGTGATGTCACTACTGTAGCAGGAGCCTTTCTGTAGTTTGGTAGAAAGTACTGTATACTGAGTAAGCCGACAAAAAACTACCAGAACCTGCGATGATGTCACCGTCATGTGATCACCTGTGTGGTTGGAGTCAAGGATGATCAGGGGCTAATCACTGTATCCAGGGGCTGTGTGTGTCACCTGTGGGAATGTGTGATGCACATGTCATGAAGCAGGGCTGTGTTTGTAACATGCACATGTAATTCAGCAGAGCTGTGTCTGCGATATGCATATAATGTAGCAGAGCTGTGTCTGTGCCACGCATGTAATGTAGCAGACCTGTGTCGGTGCCGCACATGTCATGTAGCAGAGCTGTGCCTGCGTTGCGCATGTCATGAAATAGAGCTGTGTTTGTAACATGCACATGTAATTCAGCAGAGCTGTGTCTGCGATATGCATATAATGTAGCAGAGCTGTGTCTGTAATGCACGTGTCATGTAGCAGAGCTGTGTCTGTGCCATGCATGTAATGTAGCAGACCTGTGTCAGTGCCGCACATGTCATGTAGCAGAGCTGTGTCTGTGTTGTGCATGTTATGTAGCATAACTGTGTTTGTAACATGCGCATGTAATGTAGCAGAGCTGTGTCTGTAATGTAGCACAGCTGTGTCTGTGCCATGCATGTAATGTAGCAGAGGTGTTTCTGTGCCACTCATGTCATGTAGCAGAGAGCTGTGTCTGTGACATGCACATGTCATGCCGCACAGTTGTGTGTGTGACGTGCATATCATGTAACAGAGCTGTGTCTGTAATGGTCATGTCATATAGCAGAGCTGTGTCTGTGACATGTGCATGTCATATAGCAGAGCTGTGTCTGAGACATACATGTCATTTAGCAGGGCTGTATCTGTGACGTGCCTGTCATATAGCAGAGCTGTGTCTGTGATGTGGTTGTCATGTAGCAGAGCTGTGTCTGTGATGCGCATGTCATGTAGTAGAGCTGTCTTTGATGCACATGTCATGTAGCAGAGCTGTGTCTGTGACGCGCATGTCATGTAGTAGAGCTGTGTCTGTGATGTGCATTTCATGTAGCAGAGCTGTGTCTGTGATGCTAATATCATGTAGCAGAGCTGTGTCTGTGGCGTGCATGTCATGTAGCAAAGCTGTGTCTGTGATGCGCATGTCACGTAGCAGAGCTTTGTCTGTCAAGTGCATGGCATGTAGCACAGCTATGTGTGTCTGTCACACACCCATGTATCACAGCTGTGTGTGTGATGTGCATGAAGCAAAGCTGTGTATGCAGAGCATGCATAGTACCAGAAACACTGGTACTATAATTTCCTAATAATTACTAGTCACTTACTGAATGGAGACACACTGGGCTGGAAGTTGTTCAAGCCTGCCCTTCTCTATTTACAGTAAATTATGATGAATGATGACCTGTTTAAACTGAATGATGCAGTGGCACACCAATGATGATTTTATGGTCTGCATGAAAGATCCGATCAGTGATTTATTGCTGATCGTTTTTTCCCATCATGCGTTCACACAGCACGATTACCGTGCATACAGCTCCGTCTAATGAGTGATTTGCGCAATAATCATGTCATGTAAGAGGGGCTTAGGAGTCATCTGGGTGGTGCTGATGTGGTGAAAAGTCATAATGACTTGGGTATTAGCACACCGAATCTGCCATTTTAATTAAACCTGGTCTGATTCTGTGGTCCTTCACTCGCTCGGTCTATACCATCTTCCATCTACAGACAGCTACTTAATTTCTTACCCTTTTAACATGATTAGATCCTTTATAGTAAAAAATTGGAGGGATATGAAACTTCCCCACATTTCTGAAATAATAAACACTATTCAATTTAGCTATAGAATAATAATGGGCTGGCAGACTGGGTAACACTATTACTTTTCCTCAAGTATGAGCTAAATTGCTCAAATTTAGGAATCAGAAAATATAAATAGTTCTGTTTATATTTTATTTTGAACATATGGGGTTAAAGGACTTATTTGTTTTATATTGTTAAAGGGGTATTTCAAGTATTTTCTAGTGATGACCAATTTTCAGGATAGGTCAACGATAATTAATTGGCAGGGGTTAGCCACTCAGGACCCACACCAATCAACTTATCCTCTGGTCTGCTGTAAATGCAGTGGGGCCAAATGTCGTCACTGGTGGTCAGGGTCAGAAGTGTAAAAGAAGGCTTCACTCCCATTGAAATCATGAAATCAAGCCTGTATATGTGAAAGTATATGCTGATTTGAGCTCAAATTCTCTTAACACTTATATACATTACTGTATACTACTTTCACAATCGTGCCATCTAAATGGGATGCCCAAGTACGGACGAGTTGGTGATGACGCCACAAGCTCATTCTGTCCAGCAAACCAAAATTGTGAGATTCTTAGCCCCTGTAAAAGAACCATTAATGACTTCTCCAAAGGTGCACAAAGCCTGGTTACTGACAAATCTGTTCTTCTCAAGAAAATTTAGTTGGTGTGAATCATGCCTCAGTGCAAACAACTTTCTGGAGACCTCAGAAGTCATGTTATATCTCTGAAGTCACAAAAACCTGGAAAAGGCAACAAAAGCATTTTTAAAGACTTGGATATACCACAGTACACAGTAACACAAATTATCTACAAATGAAGACAATTCAAGACTGCCCTATGCTCCAAAGGAATGGGCATCCCACTAAGATCACAGCAGCAATCCTAAAAGGGGAGAAAAAGAATGCAAGGGTAACAAGACATAAAAATTGACATCTGTCTTCTATTAGAAAAACACTGAACACGAACAGTGCTCATGTCCTGTTAATGATTGCTATATCGATACAAGAGGCTGAAAATTACCCCACCCCCCTCCCCATTCATCCATGCATTGAAAAGCATTCATTCATCTAGTATAGTCGTAGAATTCCACCATTTAGTAGACGTGTCATAGCCATCAATATGAAAGCGCTAGAGAAGAAGAAAAGCACTTAATGAGTAAAGTAGAACATCTGCATATGTCGTCTATTAGATATATCGCCAGTAGGCAGATAAGACGTAAGCTGTGTCCTAATAACTGGAAGGTAAAAGTCTGTGTCGTTTTCACATCTGACATTTCATCAATATGAAAATGGACACTGGGCCTCAAGAGAATCACAAATCCTGCCAGACACAGCTCATCCTCCGGGCTTGATTTGTTTCATTTTATGTTCCTCAAAGCAGCCTCACCTTTTCCCTTCATCCCTCTCAATTCTGTTTTCTTAATTGGCCCTTATCTTGCTGGTATTGCGCTGAAAAAGTGCTGACCAGAGGAACGTACACGAGGATATGTGAGGCGGGAAGATGAATTGAATGGCGTAGCCGAGGACAAGGTGTTCACTTTATAGAAGTAGTAGACATACTTAACCTCTATCATAAAAGGAAAGCGTAATATCTGTAAAGCATGACTTCAGTCCATATCCTTGAAGATTTTCAACAAACGTGTATAAGCAGCTCACCGAAGACTCAGTTTTGGAAGACCATGGCCTTTATAGTGTAAGGTGAGCCACAGCTAACTTTCTACTACTCGAAGCAATACTAACCTAATAGCGTTCAGGGGTTGTAGTTGGTAGATTTAGTTACAGGACATAATAGTATTAATTCAATTAAGTAAAGCAGTTTTCTGATTAAAAAAAGGGCGTGTGTGAGAAATGCTTTAAATCTTTTATTTTTTGGGAAGACGTCCTCCTTGGGGAGATTCAGCTGGAATAAAAAGTCTTACACGTGTAATAACTAGAGATGAGCGAGTATACTCGCTAATGCACATTACTCGAGCGAGTAGTGCCTTAGCCGAGTATCCTCCCGCTCGTCTCTAAAGATTCGGGGGCCGGCGGGGGGCGGGGAGCGGCGGGGGAGAGCGGGGAGGAATGGAGGGAAGATCTCTCTCTCCCTCTCACCCCCCCCCCCCCCGCTCCACCCGCTCCGCGCTGCAACTCACCTGTCACCCGCTCCGGCCCCCGAATCTTTAGAGACGAGCGGGGAGATACTCGGCTAAGGCACTACTCGCTCGAGTAATGTGCCTTAGCGAGTATACTCGTTCATCTCTAGTAATAACCAACCCTGACACCCTTTGTGGTATGCATAAGGCCTTTGGGAGAGGTTCACATTCTGGGACATGATCTCTCCATAGGCTGCTTGTTCTATACTGACAGTAGAACAAGTGATCGCAGGGCTGGAGGGCCATGGTATTTGACTACAAGTAAAACTCAAGCTGATGGTCTCTCAAGAACCGGATGCTTTACTGAAGATAATTTTAACCAAACAGTCTTTATGCATGCAACTGAACCAGGTTATAGGCTGGTAGCATGGACCTGAAAATGGTGGGCTATCTCTGTACTCTACCTCCTTTGAACACATTTAGGCAAAGATCTGAGGTGTCCGGGATAATATAGAAAATAACTGTAGTCTTTTACAGCTTGCTCTTTTCTCCTATTGAGAGTAACTCACTACACCCTTTACAACACTTGACTCTTCCTCTTCTTTCAGGCTGCACTGACTCTCACATGACCTCTTTTCCACCCATTGGGTGTCTGTGATATTAAACATCCTCACAGCACCAGACTCTACACTCAAGCTAATGGTTTCCATCAACACTCTACACCCACACCTCCCATAACACAAGCTCACCTCAGCCTACATTTTACATATGCATAAACAATAAAACAGCAGAACAATAACGGTTATTAGTAAAATATGTTTTTAACCCACCCCTTACACAGGCAGAGATCCCTGGGAAAATGTATGCAAATTAGGTCTCCTCCAGAAAGAATAAACTCTCTCTACCACCACCTATAGCTAGCTACCCTGTAAGTAAACATGTGACCCTTTAACAAGTCTTGAAACATGGCAAGGCATTTCACCCTAACCAGAGGTACCCACCTGTAATCAACTGTTTTGAGGTTCTTCTGCCTCATGAGTTCAGAGCAGGGTACTGGTAGGCTGAATCAAATGCCTCAAACTGCCCATACACATAAAGGCTTTGATTAGCAAATATGGGCATTTTTGCCAACGATTGTTTGAGAAAAATAGTGAATGATCATTGGCACTGACTAATGGTAGATTATAGTCTTACAGAAATTTAATCCATCAGGTTTGCAAAGGTTAGCTGAAAACAGAAGTGTGTGGCATGATTGACTGAGTTTGACTGTTCATAGTTTAGACCAGGCCTCCTTCTTCCATTGCTCTATCCTCCACTAGTTATGCTCAGATGCTTATTGTTGTAATGTACCATATAGTCTGACAGCTTTCTAATGAAGCCAATATTTGTGCTACAGTAGGTCTATAAAATCAGACCAAGTGGGCTAAGCTTTGCTTCTAGAGATGAGCGAACACCAAAATGTTCGGGTGTTCGTTATTCGGAACGAACTTCCCGCGATGCTCGAGGGTTCGTTTCGAACAACGAACCCCATTGAAGTCAATGGGCGACCAGAACATTTTTGTATTTCGCCGATGCTCGCTAAGGTTTTCATGTGTGAAAATCTGGGCAATTCAAGAAAGTGATGGGAATGACACAGTGGCGGATAGGGCAGGCGAGGGGCTACATGGTGGGCTGCATCTCAAGTTCACAGGTCCCACTATTAAGCCACAATAGCGGCAAGAGTGCCCCCCCCCCCCCACTGTCAGCATAAAGATCGTCCTCCTCTGGCACAGCTGTAACAGCTGTAGCAGAGAAGAACGATGTTTGCCCATTGAATTCAATGGAGCGGCAATACAGCATGTTCCACTGAATGCAATGGGCTGCCCGCGATCGCAGGATGAATGGTCGGAAAGGGGTTAAATATATAACCCCTTTCCTGCAATTCATCCAGAAATGTGATACACTAAAAATATATACCGGCGTATAAGGCGACGGGGCGTATAAGACGACCCCCCAACTGTCACCTTATACGCCGGTAATACAGTGGAGCAAAGAATAAAAAGCATTACTTACGTTTTTAGATGATCTGCGGCGCTCCTGCAGGCTGTCACTCCCTCCTAATCCACGGCAGACAAGCTTTCTCCACGAAAGACTTTAAATCCCTGCCTCCAGAAAGACACGTGCCTTCAGCCAATCACAGCCAATGACAATGATGTCATTGAATGGCTGTGATTGGCTGTGTTTCTGGAGGCGGGGATTTCAAGGCTTGAAATCCCCGCCTCCAGAAACACAGCCAATCACAGCCATTCAATGACATCATTGTCATTGGCTGTGATTGGCTGAAGGCACGTGTCTTTCTGGAGGCAGGGATTTAAAGTCTTTCGTGGAGAAAGCTTGTCTGCCGTGGACCAGGAGGGAGTGACAGCCTGCAGGAGCGCCGCAGATCATCTAAAAACGTAAGTAATGCTTTTTATTCTTTGCTCCACTGTATTACCGGCGTATAAGGTGACAGTTGGGGGGTCGTCTTATACGCCCCGTCGCCTTATACGCCGGTATATATTTTTAGTGTAACACATTTCTGGATGAATTGCAGGAAAGGGGTTATATATTTAACCCCTTTCCGACCATTCATCCTGCGATCGCCGGCAGCCCATTGCATTCAGTGGAGTCGGCTGTATTGCCGGTTCCATTGAATTCAATGGGCAAACATCGTTCTTCTCTGCTACAGCTGTTACAGCTGTGCCAGAGAAGAAGGATTTGTCTTCTATATGTTCTCAATGGGGTCAGCGCTGCTGCCGCTGGCCCCATTGAGCGCATATAGAATGCATCCATAGCGAACCGCGGGAGGGGCCGACTTTTATGTTCGGGTGACACCTTATCTCCCCAGCCACTCACAGCAGGGGGGTGGTATAGGGCTTAAACGTTGCAGGGGGAAGTTGTAATGCCTTCCCTGTCTTTATATTGGCCAAAAAAAAGCGCTAACGTCTCAGGGAAGAAAGTTTAAGTAACCCGGACACCGCATGGTGTTCGTTACGGATAACGAACATCCCGAACACCCTAATATTCGCACGAATATCAAGCTCGGACGAACGCGTTCGCTCATCTCTATTTGCTTCACGTGTGCTTCACGGAACTTACAATATTTATGACCTTGTTGCCAGGTTAACAAGTTGTTCTTCCTTAGATCATTGTAGGAGTTTGTGCATTTAAAATCAATACACACAGCTTACTACAAAGTGCACTTATCTATTTTTTCATTGAGTTTTCCTTTTCCTGCATTTAGAAAACCTCATTTTTTTGCAGACTCTTCTACATTTAAGTTTCTGGCTGGGGGTGTTCCTGGCACTAAACAGCTGGTTTTGTTCATGAATGAGCACAAGCTTTTAGAGACTGTGTAGCATAACCACACCCACTCAATACTACACAGCTATCTCTCTAAGCAGCTAATGGTCCAGTTCCCGCTCACTGCTGATAAAAGATGAAAACTCCACTGGAATGAATTACAACAATGTGTTATAATAGTTCTCTCTGCTCTACATCCTCCTTATCTCCTCCACCATCCCCCGACACTAACATTGATTGAAACACGAGAATGCAAAGGTATACATATCTTTTAAGGGATACAATTGTATATAAAATCAGGACAATAACTCTGAGTTTACTAATGTAAAATAGTTAGATTATACTTCTATTTAAATCCTAGATGCTCAATGATGGACATGAAGATAGATCTGACTAGGTCCTAGAGGTTCATGTAACGAAAACCTGTACAATTGTGCATCGTTCTTTGCATGAAAGAATGAGAGTACAAGCCTGCAAGATGTGTATCAGGCTTATATTTTCCAAAGCATTTAGAATAAAAGATTGCTTAAAAGGTTATCAACATCTGACCTGGGGTCTACATATGACATTTGTTATAAGTGAAAAGAACTTGATTTGTTTAACCCTCTCTGGTAGAATTTCCACATGCAATACATGAGTCCTATTTCCTAATTATACCACTGACAGTACAATCTCTGACAAGCTGCTTGTGGAAGAATAAAAGGATCCCATCTGGTATATTAAGCCAACAGTCATACATCAGAGGTTAGACTTCCACCAATTAATTGGCTGCATTTCCATTGCCAGATCCTCTTGTTAAGATATCAGGGCACGGTCGTCCACAAAGATGGGTCAATGACATATCGGCTCTGGAAACAATCTTTTAATGCATCCATCTTTTCTCCTTTCCCAGCCACATGTCCCAAAGATTTTTCAATTAATAAAGTGGAAATGAAGATGGTCTGTAATCACAATCTTGTTATCCGTAGAGGCCGTTCCAGTTTGTTCCTGTCCACTGTCATTTTGCTTTACTGCCTCTGCTGAGGAATTTTGGCTGCAAACCTGCTTTGTATAATTGCAGTGTGAGAAATCCCATTAGCTGCTCATGGCACCCGTCTGATATTTATAATGGTTTTTATAAACCGTGAGATTCTTTACTGTCATTACACTTCTTAAGGCATTGCCATAATATATTTCTTCATAGGTCAATTTTTATTTCACTTTACTGTCTGTCTATTTGGTTTTCAACTTTCTTTGTGACAAATATATCATTTTATGTTAATTCTTTGTTTTAAAGATTTTAACTGAAAGGAATAGCATACAGACCTCTAATGATCATGGGATATTATGACAAATGTAAAATAATTAGACATTACATTGTAAAATACGAGATGAAACTGCATGAAAACAAATAAGCTCCAGTAATATCAATGTATAATGTCACACTTCCTCTTCCTCCTTGATTGTTACAATATATCTGAGGGATAATTGATAGAGCATCATGCAGATATCCTCCTCTAAGGAGAACCTCTTCTTCTATAAACTTAAAGGGAATCTGTCATCGGGTTCATGTTGCCCAGACTATTGGCAGCATGAACAAAGGAGAAAAGATGGCTCTTTAAAAACACAATTTTTAATTCTTCTTTTATTGCAAAAAATCCATAAAATTACAAATGGTGGGTACCTTGTAACACCAGTCTATGCTATGGACCCATGAACTAGGAAGAGGTGTGCTGATTACTCCATGTATGTTTTATTCTGAAATGCTATGGTGTTTCACAATAAACATACTCTGAAGTTTGACTCAGCATGGAGATCTGAGTCTGGGAGGAGGAGCCATGCCGATTTCTCCTCATCTGCATTATGCAGAGTGACAGCTCTACCCCTATACACTATGCTGTCAGTTCTGAGTCATATTTCCAAATGTATTTATTCTGAAACGCAACAGTGTTTCAGAAAAGAACATACATGGGGGTAATGAGCACACCCGTCCGGGGTTCATGCTACCAATAGTTTGGGCAGCATAAACCTGGTGACAGATTCCCTTGAAGCTAATACAAGAGAGATTCTCCTTAAAGTAGGATGTCTGTATGACGTCTTATCAATTGTCTCCCAGATATACTGTACCTATTTAAGGGGAAGAGGAAGCGTGACTTGCCCTTCTGCCCCACACAGTTGTGTCTTTGCCTAGTGCTGTAGTTCAATTCCATTTGCTTGAATAGCAGTGATCTGGAGTACCAGTGCCATGCCAGCATAGTGTGTATGGTGCTATGCCTGGGTACAGGACAAAGAGGAGAGGCATTCTCTGGACTCATTAATTCCACTGAGAAGCAGAAATGCTGAGAGTCTTACTAACACTGATCACATTTTAATAGCTCCGCTGCAGACTAGGACATAAATATTAAAGTCTTGGACAACTAACTCTTTTTCCCAAACTTGAGTTCTAGATTGTTTAGGGACCTGTTAAGAGAGGGTTGCCCAATCCATAGTTGCCTTAGACCCCTATATTGGTATATTGGACTTCATCTCCCCATGGGCAGCACAACAAGTAGGGGAAGTAAGGTACAAACCAAGAGGTATCTATTCTTTTTCTACAAAAACTGAACACGTAGCAATTAAAGAGCCTTTCTCACAAACATTTATCATCTATCTACATGGAGATGGGTCCTTTAGATATGAATAAACTGAATAGTGTGTTCTCTTCCTGGTGCTCAAATTTGACACATTGCAGATTTAGTTGAGAGATTACTGTGAGGGGTTGGTGAGGATTGAGCTGTCATCGTGCACACTGTCACCAATGAAAAAGTTAAAGGTAGGTGGAAAGTTCTTAAAAATAATTTAAGAGACTTAGGCTGTAAACCTAGGGCAAGGACCTTTAAAGTAGCATTTTCGAAAATACTACCTGTACCACATGCCCTACCAGAAAGGCAGTGGGAGATTAGGGAGTTAAACAAGTGGCTGAAAAGCTGGTATAGGAAGAAGAGGTTTGGGTCCCTGGAGAACTGGATCAATTTTGCTGTTGGTTACAGGCTCTACCTTAGAGAAATGAACATGCAGATTCTCTATGGGTGAAATACATGGAGAAAAAACTAATAAAATCCACATAAGGGTTTGCTATAAGCCCTGATATACAACAGAATCTACTGAAAAGCTATTACTAAGGCAAATAGATGAAGTGACAAATCATAATGAGGTAATTATTATGAGGGGCTTCAGTTATACTGAAATAAATCTTGAAACTAAAACCTGTGGATCTCAAAAAGGAAACAAGTTCCTGTCAATAACTATAGATAATCACCTTTCTCAACTCATGCAGGACCCAACTAAAGGGACTGCCATTTTGAACTTGATATTAACCAATAGACCAGGCAGAATAACAGGGGTGCCAGTCAGGAGGAAGCAGTTAGGGAATAGTAACCATAAAATAATACATTTCCACTTGTCTTAACTGGGACAATGTACTCAGCAATAAGAGTGCAGACATGGAATAGGACATTTTTAAAAGCATCTTAAATACTCACTGTGAGCAATTACTACCTTACAGGAATAAAAGGGTTAGGAATAGGAGAATTTGCATCAATAAAGATGCACAGGGGGAATAAACAACATGAAGAAAGCATTTAAACTACCGTACTAAAACAAAAAGGCAGCAAAGAAGCATTAAAAAGCTATAAGGAAAAAAATAAATTATGTAAAAACCAGACAGAGACTGATTGCCAAAAAGTTAATCTTACCCTAAAATGTTCTTCAATTATATAAATAGTAAACAAAAAAGATTAAAACAGAAAGTGTTGGCCCTTTAAAAATTAATGAGGGGAGGATTGTAGAGGGTGATGAGGAGAAAGTAAATCCGTTAAATGTTTTTTTTCCCAACTGTATTCACAGAGGAAAATGAAATGTCAGATGAAATGCAGAATAATAAAATACACTCTCCATTAAATATCACCAGCCTAACGCAGCAAGAAGTGCAGAACTGCCTCCAAGTAGAAAAATCTCTGGGTCCCAATGATGTACACCCCCGAGTTCTAAGGGAATTAAGTAATGTGCTAGACAGACTGTTGTTTCTTATTTCTAAGGACTTTATAGCGATGAGGTCTGTTCCATTGGATTGCAGTATAGCAAATATGGTGCTGATATTAAATAAAGGGTCAATGTGAACTGGATACCATAGACCAGTAAGTCAAACTTCTCTTGCGGATAAAATGTTTGAAGAGTTTCTAAGAGATGTTATTTTGGAGTACCAGTAGGAAAATAGCTGTATAACTCCGTATCAGCATGGGTTTATGAGGGGTCACTTCTATCAAACCAACCTGATCAGCTTCTATGAGGAGGAAAGTTATAGACTGGATTGGGGAGAGTTATTGGATCTTGTGTATCTGGACTTTTCCAAAGTATTTGATACTGTGCCACATAAAAAGGTTGTTATATAAAATAAGATTGCTTGGTCTGGGTGAGAATGTGTGTTAGTGGGTAACTAACTGGTTAGTGATAGAAAGCAAAGGGGGGTTATAAATGGTACCTACTCTGATTGGGTCAGTGTTACTAGTGGGGTACCACAGGGGGGGCACATGATAAGAACATTGTGTGTAGTTTTGGCTCTGTTAATCAAGAATGACATATCAGAGCTTGTGCGGATTCAAAGGTGGATGACTAAAATAATAAATGGAATGGGTGGACTGCAATACCCAGAGTGGTTATCAAAATTAGGGTTATTTCACTTAGAAAAAGATGGTTGAGTGTCGACCTGATAACTATGTATAAATATATCAGGGAACAATACAGAGATATCTCCCATCATCTATGTATAGCCAGGACTGTGACAGTTTCAAGAAGGCATCCTCTGTGTTTAGAAGAAGGTTTGTACACCGACACAGAAGGGCGTTCTTTACTGTAAGAGCAGTGAGACTATGGAACTCTCTGCCTGAGGATGTGGTGATGGTAAATTCGATAAAAGTTCACTGGGTGTATCCCTTTAAAAAATAACTTTTATTAAAT
This sequence comes from Eleutherodactylus coqui, assembly GCF_035609145.1. Lineage (NCBI taxonomy): Eukaryota > Metazoa > Chordata > Amphibia > Anura > Eleutherodactylidae > Eleutherodactylus > Eleutherodactylus coqui. Next base: position 273,035,034 of record NC_089838.1, read on the forward strand.
GACTTATTAAAAACGTTTTGTGCCTCACAACACACAAGAATAAACAATGAAAGACGAACAATGGAACAACAAGTTCCACACTGAACCAGAACCAAAACAATGGTCGTAGCTCCTCAGCCGGTTTATGATAATACCAGATAGTGTCAAAGGCCACAATGGAATAGTTAGTGGCAGTGTTAAATTGAGGCTTACGGTGCCCTTTTGACGAGAAAATAACAGACGGATATCCGCTATTCAGATACGGATTTATGGGTACGATGCCCTGTTCTGGAATTTCCACGTTGTAGACAAGGCTGAAGGCCTGCCCAATAGTCGGTTATTCTTAAAGGTCCCTTGTCGGAAACAACAAGATACCGGTTATTGTTGCAACCGACTAGAAACAGGGACCCAAGTAACCCAACCAGTTGTTTGGTTCAATTCAAATAGGGTACGAGCCTTTATTGTTAGGAAGCAACAGATGATGCCAACTTAGCTATTAAACAGAGCACACCGCTTGATACGACAAGGGACCTTTAAGAATAACCAACTATTGGGCAGGCCTTCAGCCTTGTCTACAATGTGGAAATTCCAGAACAGGGCACCGTAAGCCTCAATTTAACACTGCCACTAACTATTCCATTGTGGCCTTTGACACTATCTGGTATTATCATAAACCGGCTGAGGAGCTACGACCATTGTTTTGATTCTGGTTCAGTGTGGAACTTGTTGTTCCATTGTTCGTCTTTCGTTGTTTGTTCTTGTGTGTTGTGAGGCACAAAACGTTTTTAATAAGTCATTTAATAAAAGTTATTTTTTAAGGGGATACACCCAGTGAATATTTATAAAACATTTTCTTTTCGTGTCCCCCTGCCTCAGTGAATTAAATTCGATAAAAGAGTTTAAGAGGAGCTTGGACGCCTTTTTGAGCTTTACAATTTTACATGTTACAGTCACTATCTCAGAAGGGTCAGTGATCCAGGGATTAATCCGATAGCCAAATTTGGAGTCAGGAAAGAATTTTCTTCCTTTAATATGAGGAAAATTGTCTTCTACCTCATAGGGCTTTTTTCGGTCTTCCTCTGGATCAACACACATTGCAGGAAAATATGTATTTTCTCAGACTTACATACTATGCTACTGTGTAACATTATGTACATGCATGAATTATGGCCTTTTATATGTTTACTAAAGATGAGCGAACACCAAAATGTTCGGGTTCGCGTTATTCGAAACGAACTTCCCGCGATGTTCGGGTGTTCGTTTCGAATAACGAACCCCATTGAAGTCAATGGGCGACCGGAACATTTTTGTATTTCGCCGATGCTCGCTAAGGTTTTCATGTGTGAAAATCTTGGCAATTCAAGAAAATGATGGGAACGACACAGCAACGGATAGGGACGATGTTAGCCCATTGAATTCAGTGGAGCCGTCAATACAGCCGACCCCACTGAATGCAATGGGCTGCCGGCGATCGCGGGATGAATTGTCGGAAAGGGGTTAAATATATAAGCCCTTTCCTGCAATTCATCCAGAAATGTGTAAAAATAAAAAATATATATATACTCACCTGGTGCCTGCAGACGGAGTTCAGCGCGGCAGGCTGCAGTTCTCCTGAACTGCTCTGAACAGCTGTGAGTAGTATTCAGCAGCCGGGGATTTAAAATCCCCGCCTGCTGAATAAGATGCCTCTGATTGGTCACAGCCTGACCAATCAGAGGCCAGCCCTCACTCACACCCATTCATGAATTCATGAATGGGTGAGTGAGGGCTGCCTCTGATTGGTCAGGCTGTGACCATTCAGAGGCATCTTATTCAGCAGGCGGGGATTTTAAATCCCCGGCTGCTGAATACTACTCACAGCTGTTCAGAGCAGTTCAGGAGAACTGCAGCCTGCCGCGCTGAACTCCGTCTGCGGGCACCAGGTGAGTATATATATATTTTTTATTTTTACACATTTCTGGATGAATTGCAGGGAAGGGCTTATATATTTAACCCCTTTCCAACAATTCATCCCGCGATCGCCGGCAGCCCATTGCATTCAGTGGAGTCGGCTGTATTGCCGGTTCCATTGAATTCAATGGGCAAACATCGTTCTTCTCTGTCACAGCTGTTACAGCTGTGGCAGAGAAGAAGGATTTGTCTTCTATATGTTCTCAATGGGGTTGGCGCTGCTGCCGCCGGCCCCATTGAGCGCATATAGAAAAGATTTCTTAGTAACCCGAACATCCGAACATCGTGTGGTGTTCGTTACGAATAACGAACATCCCGAACACCCTAATATTCGCCCGAGCATCAAGCTCGGACGAGTACGTTCGCTCATCTCTAATGTTTACCAAATATTCACACTGCTATGGGAGTAGCAAAAAAACACACAGAGACAGTTGTGGGGAAGGCTGCAGAGCCTAGATGTTAGATGTTGTGCGATATCCACCACAATGTTCTGCTTAACTGGTAAAAAAACATTTTTTAGGACATACATGAAATAAAGGGGTTTCCTGTGAGAAAAAAATAATCTTGATTAGAATATGAAAGTATATGCACTCCTTGAGAGGAGAAGATCAGAAATGTGGGTACTCACTCTATGGGATAAGGAGGTATCCCTGTGTAAATAGATCACTCCGGGAAATGAACCTCCTTCCCCTGATGTCCAAGATCGCTTTCAAATGCCTCCAATGAGTGTCAAATAGAGGTTTTCCTCAAATCTTCATTTATTTCATAGGTACTGGTCATATATAAAAAAGTTCATACAAAATGTACAAAAACCTAAAACTAAAAAACAGGAAAAAAGTAAGTGAGAAATGATATTAAAAATAGTCCTATATCTCACAGAAAAAAATGCTGCAAAAAATTTTTGGTAGCTGAAGAAAAAAAATAGGTCTGTAAAACCACAAAAGGGGTAAAATCCCTTAAAAGTGTTTGGTCCTTTAGAATCAAAACACTCTGATCCTTAAAGGGGTTCTGTCACTAAAAAAGAAAAATGCTATACTTATCTATTCCTCCCCCATCATTCCACTTACCTGATCTTAACCTCCCCTATCTTCTCCTGTCTCCTGCAGTCCGGGGGCTCACTTCAGCTCCAGCTGCCTGATTCTGCTCCTTCCTGTGAGGTTACGTACATTAGGTTGGCAGTCTGCCAATGTACATACATTAGGTTGGCAGTCTGCCAATGTACGTTATGTCACAGCTCACAGGCCAGCAAGAGGACTGCCTATCTGCTTCAGAGACTGCTCATGCGAGCTATCTCTGAAATAGATTACAATTCCTTCCTATGCAGTGAAGCTACAGCACAGGGATGTGACCTTCACTGACCCAGCAGGAAGGAGTTTGTGATGAGCAACCTTCATAACAAGCTGGGCGCAGCCTGCAGTGAGCTGACCTGGGGCACTGGAGAAGCTCAACCAGGAGAAGATGTGATAAGGAGACAGACAGGGAAGGAATAGGTAAGTTTAGATAATTTGTTTTTACTCACAAAACCCCTTTAAGGGCTTAAAAGGGTGAGTATGGGTTATTTGTTTTATTTAAAAGTATTGCAAGTGTTAAGATTATTTTTCCTCCAATGGACAAGATGTGTCCTAACTGAGGTGGAGTCTAAGTTACCTGACAATTATTGCTAGAGCCACCTAAAATGTAAATGAGCTGCTGCTCACAGACCTCTAACATTCATTTAATTTGCTGTTGGAATTACAAAAATCATGAATTTCTGAGTTTCATCATTCCATCCATACATAAAGATTTACTTACAAGGATGTTATAAGTAAGTAATTTCTAATTTGCATATATTTTAATGATGTACTCAGTAATTACAATTCATATGTGATTGAGGGAGGGCTGTGCCATTAATTATAGCTCTTCATTAATGATTTCTGAGTGTTATTTTCCACAATAAAAAGGAAATGTAGAATCAGTGTTTAGTGATGATTTGCATAAGTGATAGAAATGATACATTCATTATGGCTGTGGTCGTTACAATATGCCGCTGTTGTTATTGTCACTTTGGAAATACATTGCAACAATACACATAATTGAGCTGAGTACATTTGCCAATGTTACTATCATCATGTATATACATGTAGAGATAGTAAAAAAACTCAGCCTAAATAGCACAATTGACTCATCAAGTGGATTGCGTTTGCTGTAACAAATATAATGAATCCAAAATGACATTAATTGCAGTGATGTACATACTTATACATAAATTACATGACTGACTGGAAAGTGATTTTATAAGAGTCAAGGAATTCTGAGCTGAGGTTTATACAAAATAGTGCTATAGCATGTCCCATCTGCTGCAAAACGAGTGTCACATTATTTCAGATACAGTGTCCCCATTATACGCAATCTTACCAAAAGAATTTGGACACCCTAGTAGAATAGTAAAGGTCCATTTACACCAGCCAATGATCCCTAAAATATCGCTAATCGGAGATCGTTTTAGCGATAATCGTTGCGTATAAAAGTGCGCCCATCGTGCACTTTTCGGGCACTGCTAGCTGATCGTTAAATTCAGTCCAACCTAAATATCGCCCTTCACTCTTATCATCAGTTCTCCACAGGGAGTGCTGATAGCATTGTTTCACCCTGGAGAACAAAGGATCTGAGCGCAGATAAGAGCCCTCGGGCTATTAACTGCTTTCAACGAAGGCTTCATTTGCACACTTAATTGCTATTAAGTAGCTGAGAAGCTACTTAAAAGTTTATGCAAACCTGTCACTCAAACTGCCGTTTGAGCGATCTTTGTGCGATCATCTGCTGGTGTAAATGGGCCTTAACATAGTATGCTAGGCTAAAAAAATACAAATCTCCATCCAGTTCAGCCTGTTTCTACCCCCTCCCCCATGTTGATCCAGAAGAAGGCCCCAATGAGGCAAAAGCCAATTTACCCCACCCTGGGCAAAAAATTCCTTCCTGACTCCAAAATGAACCCAGAATAATCCCTGGATCAACACTCTTCAGAGAAGGTTCCTTCCAGACCCAAGTGTGGCAGTTGAAAGATCCCCTATCAACCACCCATTCTGACTATTTAATGTCTATATCTTTTAAAGTCATAGTGCTCTAAGAAGACATCTAGTCCATCACCACTTCCACAGGCTGAGAGTTCCACAGTCTCATTGCTCTTACAGTGAAGAATCCCCATCTGTGTTGGTGATGAAACTTGCTTTCATCTAGACATAGAGGATGCCCTCTTGTTACTATCGTAGTCCTGAGTATAAACAGATCATGGGAGAGATCCTTCTATTGCTCCTTAATGTATTTATACATAGTTATTTGGTCGCCCCTTAGTCATCTTTTTATCAGGATAAATAATCCCAATTTTGTTAGCATCTCTGGGTATTCCAATCCTCCCATTCCGTTTATTAATTTAGTTGTCCTTCTTTGAACCCCCTCAAGCACTGCTACATCTTTCCTGAGTACCGGTGTCCAGAACTGTACCCAGTATTCCATGTGAGTCTTGACAAGTGCCTTAGTAGAAGAATAATGTTCTCGTCCCTATGCCTCTTTAAATGCACCCCAAGACTTTATTTGCTTTTGCAGAATAGATCGTGTCCTATTAGTATGTCATGTGCCCTAAACCATGCTACATAAGATGCAGACCATTGGAGATGTCAGCCAAAGTTTGTTTTGCTTACTATGCCTCAATCGAAGGAACTTACAGAGTTTACACATGGTATCATTATTGGTTGTCTCATTAGTGGACTACCGATTCATGACATTTCATTAAAATCCAGGTCTGCAGATCAACTGTGAGTTACGTGATTACAAAATGGAGGAGAAAAGAACGTATCACACCCAATCCAAGAAGTGGACCGTCCAAAATATTAACCGAAAGGGAAAAAAATGACAGTTGGGAGGGATTGCTTGTATAGCTCACTTTTCCACTATCTAGGAACTCACTGAGAATCTGCTTGTGATTGAAAACCAAGTCAGAGTCATCACAGAGTCATCACCTTACGATGGGAACTGCACACTATTGGATGGACAGGTTATGCCACTGCACACAAGCCATTCATCACAAAGTCATTATGATTCTTTCTACTATTGGTAGGATAGTTACTTCCAGTCAGAGTATGCCAACAACAGCTCTAACACAGTATCCCTCATGACAGAGCTGTTCATAATGCAGTGTTCTATATAACAGTGCCAGTTACATTATGTTCATTCACAATTAGGCAATCTAAATTACCTCCATAATAGTGCTGCTCACAGGGCCTCCCCATAATGGTGCTGTCCTCATTGCCTCTATAACAAATGTATTTAAAGCGCTCCCATGAGAATTACATCCACAGAGTTCTTCATAAAAGTTGCCTCTCAGCAGTGATACTATCCACACTATCTCCAAAAACAGTGCCATTCATGGTGCCCCCCATAACACTTCTATCCACATTGCTTTTAATAGTAATAATAATCATTTAGAATGACAATATCACCCTCAATGCGTCCAGCCAGAGTCATATTGTCTGTTGTAGCTGGGGACAGGGACATTTCTATATGTGACACTAAATGTTGTGAAGTTTTTTTGCTTTCTTAACCATAGGCTGTTGAGTCCCATAGTCTGTATGAGGTTGAAGATAGGTAGGTGTAGATGGGGTTGTAGATAGGTAGCATACTAAAGGTATTCACTTGGAGGGAGGAACTGCCATGTAAGGGTGTGAAGCTAGAGGTTCCTGGAGAGTCAATTGAAGAGCAACTCCTAACAGAGAGCTCACATCAAGGAATTGCTGTTTGTTTCCTGCAGAAAGAAGGTACATCATGGACCATATGGAGATAGACATGTGGTCTGTCCCAAAAAGACTGGTGTTCAGAAGTGTTCTTCATGTCCGGCAAGGAGCAGGTGAATAATGGACCAGGTGGAGGTAGACAGGTGCTCTGTTCCAAGATGACTGGCATCCAGCAAGGACTTGACTGAGCTCTTTGAGAGCCAGAGTGCTGAGGAGGGACCTCAGTGAATGTGTTGGTTACCCATACAGATCCATAATACAGATGAGTTACAGACGACATTACAACCGTATGTCTTCCGTATTTTATCCATATTTGTTCAGTATTTGCCTCCGTATATTTTATTTTCTCTTGGGCAAATACTGATCTGTATTTGTCCAACACAAAAGAATAGCAATTGGCAAGCAAATATGCAAAAATAGGTCACACTGTGTTTTTAAAAAAAACAGCTATCTAACATACAGCCATGTTAATAGATACAGTACATAGATTTACATTATCTTGTATTACGGTCCACAAAATAGAGACCAAATATGGAGCTAAAATACACTTGTCTGAAAGTAGCCTTAAAGGTTAGGTAGGGGTGAAGAAGTGAGATTGTGTTCTATGGGTGGGCTAGGCTTCTTTAAATTCTATGCTATTTATTTAGTGCTTGTCACTACATAACACCTCTGTAGAATCCAGGAAGCTGCTACCTTTGAAACTAAAATATTAAAATTAAAATATTCCCAAGTGTTACATTAGATATAGAATATAGCATTTATATGGAAATGCTACATTTTCAAAGGGAACCTTTCAGGTCATATGTGCACTCCTATCTATGGGCATCAGGCAATAAAGCAGGAGGAGCTGGACAGACTGATATAGAATATCAACTGTTGTTTAGTCAGTTAAATCCCGTTTTTTTCTAGGCGTAGGAGTCCAATGGGTAACTTATCTGTAATTCACAGTTTTTCTTGTATGTGTGTTCATAGAGATGTCTGTCAATCACTGAGCAGCACCGCCCACTGGACTCCTAAGTGTAGAAAGAGCAAGGATTGAAATGAATAAATTACAAGTTATGCTCACTCTTTCCCTATAAAACTATATATCAATCAGCTCAGCTCCTCCAGCTCTATAGCATGCTGCCATAATTAGGACTGCAGGTACAATCTGACAGATTCCCTTTAGACTAACTTCACACGGGCGAGTGCGATATCGGGCCATGAATCACGGCCCGATATTACGCTCACCAACACATGATTTCCCAGTGGATGCAAGGCGATTTTATATCAAAACTAGAGATGAGCGAACGCGTTCGTCCGAGCTTGATATTCGTGCGAATATTAGGGTGTTCGGGATGTTCGTTATTCGTAACGAACACCATGCGGTGTTCTGGTTACTTTCACTTACTTCCCTGAGACGTTTGCGCGCTTTTCTGGCCAATTGAAAGACAGGGAAGGCATTACAACTTCCCCCTGTGACGTTCAAGCCCTATACCACCCCCCTGCTGTGAGTGGCTGGGAAGATCAGGTGTTCGCCTAATATAAAAGTCGGCCCCTCCCGCGGCTCGCTTCAGATGCCTGGTGAGTTAGATGAGGGACAGTGCTGTTTGTACCGGAGCTGCTGTAGGGAAAGAATTGGTAGTTAGTGTAGGCTTCAAGACCCCCCAAAGGTCCTTATTAGGGCCACTGATAGCTGTGTGTTGGCTGCTGTTAGCAGTGGCATTTTTTTTTTTCTCAAAATCGGCTCTGCAGAGCGTTGCACCTGGCATTAGGGACAGAAGTGCTGCATAGGCAGGGAGAGTGTTAGGAGTGAGTGTAGCCTTCAAGAACCTCAACGGTCCTTTCTAGGGCCATATTTATCCGTGTGCAGTTCTGTTCAGGCTGCTGTTAGCTGTGCTGCATTTTTTTGGGGCTTCTCAAAATCGCCTCTGCAGAGCATTCCACCCTCCATTGATACTGCAGGGAAAGAATTGTATAGGCAGGGCCACAACACAGTTATTATTCATAGAATATACGCAGTGCGGCCTTTTGCTTGTAAAACAAGTGAAAATAATTCTATTTGTCCAGCCTCTGTCCGTCCTAACGCCTGTGGACACGTGTGAGCTGCGTGAAAAACATTGCTAAATCATACGCACCCAGCTACGCTTTACTGCTGGCTTCGCCATTTGCTTTCCTTAATTGGGAAAAAAAATACCTGCTCTGCCAGAGTTATAATAACTCTGCTACCCTCACGTTCTGTGACACATAAGCAGGGACACAGCACAGTTATTAAACTTCTCATGTTCATAGAATATACGCAGTGCTGCCTTTTGGTGGGAAAAAACTGAAAACAAATCTATTTGTCCAGCCTCTGTCCGTCCTAACGCCTGTGGACACGTGTGAGCTGCGTGAAATACATTGCTAAATCATACGCACCCAGCTACGCTTTACTGCTGGCTTCGCCATTTGCTTTCCTTAATTGGGAAAAAAAATACCTGCTCTGCCAGAGTTATAATAACTCTGCTACCCTCACGTTCTGTGACACATAAGCAGGGACACAGCACAGTTATTAAACTTCTCATGTTCATTGAATATACGCAGTGCTGCCTTTTGGTGGGAAAAAACTGAAAACAAATCTATTTGTCCAGCCTCTGTCCGTCCTAACGCCTGTGGACACGTGTGAGCTGCGTGAACAACATTGCTAAATCATACGCACCCAGCTACGCTTTACTGCTGGCTTCGCCATTTGCTTTCCTTAATTGGGAAAAAAAATACCTGCTCTGCCAGAGTTATAATAACTCTGCTACCCTCACGTTCTGTGACACATAAGCAGGGACACAGCACAGTTATTAAACTTCTCATGTTCATTGAATATACGCAGTGCTGCCTTTTGGTGGGAAAAAACTGAAAACAAATCTATTTGTCCAGCCTCTGTCCGTCCTAACGCCTGTGGACACGTGTGAGCTGCGTGAACAACATTGCTAAATCATACGCACCCAGCTACGCTTTACTGCTGGCTTCGCCATTTGCTTTCCTTAATTGGGAAAAAAAATACCTGCTCTGCCAGAGTTATAATAACTCTGCTACCCTCACGTTCTGTGACACATAAGCAGGGACACAGCACAGTTATTAAACTTCTCATGTTCATTGAATATACGCAGTGCTGCCTTTTGGTGGGAAAAAACTGAAAACAAATCTATTTGTCCAGCCTCTGTCCGTCCTAACGCCTGTGGACACGTGTGAGCTGCGTGAAATACATTGCTAAATCATACGCACCCAGCTACGCTTTACTGCTGGCTTCGCCATTTGCTTTCCTTAATTGGGAAAAAAAATACCTGCTCTGCCAGAGTTATAATAACTCTGCTACCCTCACGTTCTGTGACACATTAGCAGGGACACAGCACAGTTATTAAACTGAGATTATTCATTCACTAGAGGCAGTGGGGCCTTTCGTTTTCCAAAAAGGGCAAAAATTATATTTGGCCTGCAGTCTTGCGCCAATTTATTTCCTGCCTGTGAAATCAAATCACTGGTAATACAGCATGCTGAGGGGTAGGGGTAGGCCTAGAGGACGTGGACGCGGCCGAGGACGCGGAGGGACAAGTCAGGGTGTGGGCACAGGCCGAGCTCCTGATCCCGGTGTGTCGCAGCCGACTGCTGCGCGATTAGGAGAGAGGCACGTTTCTGGCGTCCCCACATTCATCGCCCAATTAATGGGTCCACGCGGGAGACGGTTATTAGAAAATGAGCAGTGTGAGCAGGTCCTGTCCTGGATGGCAGAAAGTGCTTCGAGCAACCTATCGTCAACACGCAGTTCTGCGCCGTCCACTGCTGCAAATCCGAATCCTCTGTCTGCTGCTCCTCCTTCCTCCCAGCCTCCTCACTCCACTACAATGACACCTGCTCAGGAGCGGGAACACTCCCAGGAACTGTTCTCGGGCCCCTGCTCAGATTGGGCAGCAGCGGTTCCTCTCCCACCAGAGGAGTTTATAGTCACTGATGCCCAACCATTCGAAAGTTCCCGGGGTCCGGGGGATGAGGCTGGGGACTTCCGCCAACTGTCTCAACAACTTTCTGTGGGTGAGGAGGACGATGACGATCAGACACAGTTGTCTTGCAGTGAGGTAGTAGTAAGGGCAGTAAGTCCGAGGGAGCAGCGCACAGAGGATTCGGAGGAAGAGCAGCAGGACGATGAGGTGACTGACCCCACCTGGTGTGCAACGCTTACTCAGGAGGACAGGTCTTCAGAGGGGGAGTCAAGGGCATCAGCAGGGCAGGTTGCAAGAGGCAGTGCGGTGGCCAGGGCCAGGGGTAGAGGCAGGGCCAGACCGAATAATCCACCAAGTGTTTCCCAAAGCGCCCCCTCGCGCCATGCCACCCTGCAGAGGCCGAGGTGCTCTAAGGTCTGGCAGTTTTTCAACGAGACGCCTGACGACCGACGAACAGTGGTGTGCAACCTTTGTTGCGCAAAGCTCAGCCGGGGAGCCAACACCAACAGCCTCACCACCACCACCATGCGCAGGCATATGATGGCCAAGCACCCCACAAGGTGGGACGAAGGCCGTTCAGCGCCTCCGGTTTGCACCCCTGCCTCTCCCCCTGTGCCCCAACCTGCCACTGAGATGCAACCCCCCTCTCAGGACACAGGCACTACCGCCTCATGGCCTGCACCCACACCCTCATCTCCGCTGTCCTCGGCCCCATCCAGCAGTGTAGTTCAGCGCACCGTCCAGCCGTCGCTTGCGCAAGTGTTCGAGTGCAAGCGCAAGTACGCCGCCACGCACCCGCACGCTCAAACGTTAACCGTCCGCATAGCAAAATTCATCAGCCTTGAGATGCTGCCGTATAGGGTTGTGGAAACGGAGTCCTTCAAAAGTATCATGGAGGCGGCGGCCCCGCGCTACTCAGTTCCCAGTCGCCACTACTTTTCCCGATGTGCCGTCCCAGCCCTGCACGACCACGTCTCCCGCAACATTGTACGCGCCCTCACCAACGCGGTTACTGCCACGGTCCACTTAACTACGGACACGTGGACAAGCACAGGCGGGCAGGGCCACTACATCTCCCTGACGGCACATTGGGTGAATTTAGTGGAGGCTGGGACCGAGTCAGAGCCTGGGACCGCTCACGTCCTACCCACCCCCAGAATTGCGGGCCCCAGCTCGGTGCTGGTATCTGCGGAGGTGTATGCTTCCTCCACTAAAGCACCCTCCTCCTCCTCCTCCTCCTCCTCTGTCTCGCAATCAAGATGTGTTAGCAGCAGCATGTCGCCAGCAGTCGGTGTCGCGCGGTGTGGCAGCACAGCGGTGGGCAAGCGTCAGCAGGCCGTGCTGAAACTACTCAGCTTAGGCGATAAGAGGCACACGGCCCACGAACTGCTGCAGGGTCTGACACAGCAGACCGACCGCTGGCTTGCGCCGCTGAGCCTCCAACCGGGCATGGTCGTGTGTGACAACGGCCGTAACCTGGTGGCGGCTCTGCAGCTCGGCAGCCTCACGCACGTGCCATGCCTGGCCCACGTCTTTAATTTGGTGGTTCAGCGCTTTCTGAAAAGCTACCCACGCTTGTCAGACCTGCTCGTAAAGGCGCGCCGGCTCTGCGCACATTTCCGCAAGTCCCACACGGACGCTGCCACCCTGCGCACCCTGCAACATCACTTTAAGCTGCCAGTGCACCGACTGCTGTGCGACGTGCCCACACGGTGGAACTCTACGCTCCACATGTTGGCCAGGCTCTATGAACAACGGAGAGCTATCGTCGAATACCAACTCCAACATGGGCGGCGCAGTGGGAGTCAGCCTCCTCAATTCCTTTCAGAAGAGTGGGCCTGGTTGGCAGACATCTGCCATGTCCTTGGTAATTTTGAGGAGTCTACCCAGGTGGTGAGCGGCGATGCTACAATCATTAGCGTCACCATTCCTCTGCTATGCATCTTGAGAAATTCCCTGCAAACCATAAAGGCAGCTGCTTTGCGCTCGGAAACGGGGGCGGGGGAAGACAGTATGCCGCTGGATAGTCAGGGCACCCTCCTGTCTATTTCTCAGCGCGTACAGGAGGAGGAGGAGGAGCATGAGGAGGATGAGGAGGAGGGGGAAGAGACAGCTTGGGCCGCTGCTGACGGTACACCGGCTGATTGCCTGTCATCCTTTCAGCGTGTATGGCCTGAGGAGGAGGAGGAGGAGGAGGATCCTGAAAGTGATCTTCCTAGTGAGGACAGCCATGTGTTGCGTACTGGTACCCTGGCACACATGGCTGACTTCATGTTAGGATGCCTTTCTCGTGACCCTCGCGTTGCACGCATTCTGGCCACGACGGATTACTGGGTGTACACACTGCTCGATCCACGGTATAAGGAGAACCTGCCCACTCTGATTCCCGAAGAGGAAAGGGGTTCGAGAGTGTTGCTATACCACAGGACCCTTGCGGACAAGCTGATGGTAAAATTCCCAGCCGACAGCGCTAGTGGCAGAAGGCGCAGTACCGAGGGCAAGGTAGCAGGGGATGTGCGTAAATCGAGCAGCATGTACATCGCAGGCAGTGCAACAGTCTTTAAGGGCCTGGCCAGCTTTATGGCTCCCCACCAAGACTGTGTCACCGCTCCCCAGTCACGGCTGAGTCGGCGGGAGCACTGTAAAAGGATGGTGAGGGAGTACGTAGCGGATCGCACGACCATCCTTGGTGACGCCTCTGCCCCCTACAACTACTGGGTGTCGAAGCTGGACACGTGGCCTGAACTCGCGCTGTATGCCCTGGAGGTGCTTGCTTGTCCTGCGGCTAGCGTCTTGTCGGAAAGGGTGTTTAGTGCGGCTGGGGGAATCATCACAGATAAGCGTAGCCGCTTGTCAACCGACAGTGCCGACAGGCTAACACTCATCAAGATGAACAAAGGCTGGATTTCCCCAGACTTCTGTTCTCCACCAGCGGACAGCAGCGATACGTAAGCAATACGTAGGCTGCACCCGCGGATGGAAGCTACGTTCTCTCTCACCATCCAAAACGGGGACATTTCTGCTTCATCAATCTGTGTCTAATATTCCTCCTCCTCCTCCTCCTGCTCCTCCTCCTGAAACCTCACGTAATCACGCTGAACGGGCAATTTTTCTTAGGGCCACAAGGCTCAGTCATATAATTTTTCAGAACAATTTTTAAAAGTTTCAATGCGCTTAAAAGCATTGGAACTTTAACTTGAACCAATTTTTCGTTACACTGGGCTGCCTCCAGGCCTAGTTACCACTTAAGCCACATTAACCAAAGCGATTAATGTGTTTCACCTGCCCTCTTGGCTGGCCATGGCCAATTTTTGGGATGTACATTAGTACTGTTGATACAGCAATTTTTGTGGGCCCTCGCCTACAGTGTAATCAAATTAATTTTTAGCCCACCTGCATTACAGCTGACGTAACCTCAGCTGTGTTGGGCAATGCAATGGGATATTTTTATGTACCGCCGGTGGGTTCCAGGGAGCCACCCATGCTGTAGGTGCACACGGAGTTTTTAATACATCTGTACACTTCTAAAGAACCCCAGTCTGACTGGGGCATGCAGTGTGGGCCGAAGCCCACCTGTATTACGCACAACATTACTACCTCAGCTGTGTTGGGCAATGCAATGGGATATTTCTATGTACCGCCGGTGGCTTCCTGGCACCCACCCAGGCAGTGGGTCCACAGGGAGTTTAACCTACATGTGTCCACTTGTAAAGAACCCCAGTCTGACTGGGGCATGCAGTGTGGGCCGAAGCCCACCTGCATTAAGCACGACATTACTACCTCAGCTGTGTTGGGCAATGCAATGGGATATTTTTGTGTACCGCCGGTGGGTTCCAGGGAGCCACCCATGCTGTAGGTGCACACGGAGTTTTTAATACATCTGTACACTTCTAAAGAACCCCAGTCTGACTGGGGCATGCAGTGTGGGCCGAAGCCCACCTGTATTACGCACAACATTACTACCTCAGCTGTGTTGGGCAATGCAATGGGATATTTCTATGTACCGCCGGTGGCTTCCTGGCACCCACCCAGGCAGTGGGTCCACAGGGAGTTTAACCTACATGTGTCCACTTGTAAAGAACCCCAGTCTGACTGGGGCATGCAGTGTGGGCCGAAGCCCACCTGCATTAAGCACGACATTACTACCTCAGCTGTGTTGGGCAATGCAATGGGATATTTTTGTGTACCGCCGGTGGGTTCCAGGGAGCCACCCATGCTGTAGGTGCACACGGAGTTTTTAATACATCTGTACACTTCTAAAGAACCCCAGTCTGACTGGGGCATGCAGTGTGGGCCGAAGCCCACCTGTATTACGCACAACATTACTACCTCAGCTGTGTTGGGCAATGCAATGGGATATTTCTATGTACCGCCGGTGGCTTCCTGGCACCCACCCAGGCAGTGGGTCCACAGGGAATTATAAATGCATCTGTTTCCACTTATAAAGAAACCCAGTCTGACTGGGGCATGCAGTGTGGGCCGAAACCCACCTGCATTAACCCTTTCCAGTCCACTGTGTGACCTGTGAAGACATTAGGGTTTTACGGCTGTACAGCTCCGTTGTTGGTAGACGTCCGTCGGGGTTCTCTTACTGTATATTGCCAGCCTCTCTGCTGTCGGAGCCTATCCTACGTGTCAGCTCATGCAGTACTGGCTTTAGCCAGCATATAGCGCCGTTGTATAACGGCAGAAAAAGAGTAAGCCCCCTAGGAAAACCATATACAAATTGGATTGGAAAGGGTTAAGCACAACATTACTACCTCAGCTGTGTTGGGCAATGCAATGGGATATTTCTATGTACCGCCGGTGGCTTCCTGGCACCCACCCATGCTGTAGGTGCACACGGAGTTTTTACTACATCTGTACACTTATAAAGAACCCCAGTCAGACTGGGGCATGCAGTGTGGGCCGAAGCCCACCTGCATTAAGCACGACATTACTACCTCAGCTGTGTTGGGCAATGCAATGGGATATTTCTGTGTACCACCGGTGGGTTCCAGGGAGCCACCCATGCTGTGGGTCGACAGGGACTTCACAATAGGGAGTTGTACCTGCCTGTGTCTATGAATTAAAAAGCCCGGTCTGACTGGGGCATGCAGACACCTTGACAGAATGAATAGTGTGTGGCACATAGGTTCCCCATTGCTATGCCCACGTGTGCAGCTCCTGATGGCGGTGGCACAGGATTCTATTTCTCATTGCTTCTGTACAGCATTGTGGGCTATCGCTCCGCCACTTTTAAAGAGGGTCGCTGCCTAGCCGTGCCAACCTCTGCAGTGTGTGCCTGCGGTCCCTCGTCATGGCAGACGCAATTCTAAATAGACATGAGCGTGGTGTGGCATGAGGGCAGCTGAAGGCTGCCCAGGGACACTTTGGTGTGCGCTGTGGGGGGGAGGGGGGGCGGTTGGTCAGCATGTAACCCAGGAGAAGTGTCAGTGGAGTGTCATGCAGGCAGTGATTGTGCTTTGTTGGAGGTAGTGTGGTGCTTAGCAAAGGTATGCCATGCTAATGAGGGCTTTTCAGAAGTAAAAGTTGTTGGGAGGGGGGGGGCCCACTCTTGCCGGTATTGTGGCTTAATAGTGGGACCTGTGAACTTGAGATGCAGCCCAACATGTAGCCCCTCGCCTGCCCTATCCGTCACTGTGTCATTCCCATCACTTTCTTGAATTGCCCAGATTTTCACACATGAAAACCTTAGCGAGCATCGGCGAAATACAAAAATGTTCTGGTCGCCCATTGACTTCAATGGGGTTCGTTGTTCGAAACGAACCCTCGAGCATCACGGGAAGTTCGTTCCGAATAACGAACACCCGAACATTTTGGTGTTCGCTCATCTCTAATCAAAACCTTGCATCATTTTGGGCAAGTAGCAATCTTTTACCGAGTATTATGGAGTATCTCCCACTGTTTTCAATGGGGTACCTCACATCACAATTGCGTGCACCAAACACAATAGGTGATGTGAAGCGAGGGCATGTCCAAAGATAGGACATGCCTCAATTTGTTTCCGCATCATGGTGTGATTAGATGTGGGAAGATATTGCTCATGTTTATGACGCCATTCAAAAGAATAGGGGTTATATTTGTCTGTCTCGCAATGCACAAATATCGCTTGATTTTCTCAGCCATGTGAAAGCGGTCTTAAGGAAGTTTGGCAATTTTTACCAACTTTACATTATACTTAAAAAAAATTATAAATACAGATAAGCAAGAACTGATTAATAAAGCAGAACTGCAAATTACCGTAGACATTTGCTCCTCTCTTGGGAGTCGATGTATGTATCACTTCTTTTTATTAAAGCCATATTTCCTCACCTTTCATCAACAGGGAGGACTTATCAATGAGGGTATTGGAGAATATTTGCTTTCAGGCTTTGTCCACCTTGCTTTTAAGCAAGTGGAAATATTTCACAGGCGGTAGAAATGTCCTAATTAGTGTTTGGAGTGGAATTCAGAGCATTAGTGTCAGCCAGCAGAGACCCATCTACATCACTGTATGTGCTTAGTGCAGGGGCTCGGAGCAATAATAAGTAGTGTTTGAGGCGGAAATGCTTCTCGAAACACCTCACTTCTGGAAATTTTCCAAGTTGATCGCTATTAGCTGATCAAGAGACGGCTTTTGTCCTTTTTTTCTGTATTTTTTAGTGTTGATGCATGAATGTTTATGAGCCTCAACTGCTCCTGATGCCAATTAACATTTCTCAACATAAAGACAAGGGAAGCGAATATGGCAGAAAATGACCTGCTTAGTTGCAGCGTTATGAGAGTGTGCAAAAGCTTTAGTCTGATATAATTATATCCATCTAGTTTTCATCAAGCTTTCCGTTCAATAAACTGCTCAAAAGAACTCTGATGCAGAGCTAATGAGGTTGGACTGGCTTCCTGCAGTGGTGCATTAACTGTTATAAGTAGAAACACATCAGCTCCGGAGGTCTGCCATGGAACTTCAGCACAGAGGCCATAACACCTCTCCTGACACCCACAGAATATGATGATTACCACAACACCCCATATGGGTAATGTCAGGATATAATAAGTAACGCTACCTTTAGAATGGAGCCACCTGTGCTATACTACTATTACATATAGCTTAGGCTTGCTGTGTCTGAGCCCTATGTTTAGCATATGCAATGAACAAAGCTCCCGGCATATCTATGGTAAATATATCCATAGTGCTCCATTTATCAGATGGAGGTCAAGAGAGAAAGAGTATTTTTTGGTTTCTGTACGTATACTTTTTTAACTCTATTTGTAAGCGCAGCAGACTCCTCTTTCTTTTTATAAAGAGCCACTTGAAAAAAGTACTGTGTGGTATACATTGATACATTGTCTTACAAATAGACTCTATTGGCAGGGCAGGACAAGATGATTTGGCGTCCTATGCAAGTTAGGCAAATTGCAACCCTCACCCCCCACAACCGCCCAAATTAATTTAAAACCACATTACTCTCTGACAAAAGATATTTAATAGAAGCAGATGCAGGTAGAGAATATATTTAATCTGATAATATTTTTATTCTCCATTTAGCCCAGACCACCCTGGCAATTTCTCTCAAAGACTGTAAAGTTTGCTGCTGAAATATCTTTGGCCCAGGGCATAGCTATAGTGGGTACAGCAGTTGCAGTCGCACACATTACCTGGACCCTTATGGGGACCAAAGGCTCCTCTGTCACAACAGAAGACACCAGTATTATAAGTGATACATGGTAACTGGAAGGTCTTGTTACAGATTTTGCAGTGGTCCCTAGATCAGACCTCATAATGAATATAGAGCCAGACCTCTTTCAGACCTCAGGCCAAACCACAAAAAGTTACTCACTTCATTCCTTGTCTCCTAGTGCACTCCGGCCTCTCTGTGTATGCTGTATGTGCTGATGCTAATGCCACTCCAGTACCCTGGGTACTCTGCTGTGGGCACTGCACCACATTCTTATACTGATGTACAATTCATTTTGACATAGTGCAGTTCCAGCGCCCATAGCAGAAGAGTATCTGTAAGGAGAGAGGAGCAGTGAGCAATGCAAACCATGCTTACCATTTCTTGGGACTCTTATGACAATGAGGAAGATTTATTATTGTAATTGCTGTGCAACACATTTCTGATTTGTTTTAGATGCTTTTATACAGTTTTTTTTTGAGGTGTCCAGAAAGGGCAGTGGCTTGACGGAAAAGGGCATGCCTTCATGGAAGTGTGTAGATTAAATGCCACACGGTGTGCCAAATTTGCACCAAAGGGTTGGTTCAAAATCAGGTTTAAAGAAAGCCAACTTTAATAGCTGTTATAAAGTTAGACTAGACAGTCTAGAGATGTGCCGTATTTATCATCCAACAGAGCTACTGAGATAAATCTGGAGTATTTTAAGACTGGACAGTTTACGTTTGCACTGTCTGATTATTAGACAGTATTAGTAAATCTGCCCCAATGTATACTGAGCCTTACCCCACTGCATTAATTTCTAAAGGCATGAGACATTTCCATGTCAAAACTTCTATCTCAAATCCCTGAACATTTGCCTACAAAAGCTAAAACTAGAAACTATGGCTCAATGAAGCAGAACTTCAAGTCAAGATAACTAGTAAGACTACAGTGCAGTGGGATGTTCAGATTCTCTCTGGTGAAGAAGTCACAGTTGACTAAAAGATACCCTCAGAGTCCATATGCCTAATAGTCATCTTGATAAAGTCAAGGCAACATGGAAGCATACCCCGAGAAGCAAGGAGAATGCTTCCATTAGGATATACTGGACTTGGAAAGTCACTACCAAAAACAGTATAATGAGGACATGATGGGAGACTACAATTGGGGACTGATTTAGGGTATGTTTACACAGGACATATCTTCCACTGCTGAAAATTTTTGAGATTTCACAAAAACCATAATGAACCAAAGGCACAATCCATGTTTCATGCATGTAGATTTCAATGATTTGCCTCAAAATTCACTCTGCTTTGCAAAAGATGAAAATTGCTGTGAAAATCAGCAGTATAAGGGTAAAATCTGAAGCAAAATCAACATCAAAATTGGCACCATGTGGTGGATTTTGACACGGCCCACAGAAGACTTCACTCCATTCCTGAGCCCATGCAGTGACTTGCATTACAGAATCATGCCTGTTTTCAATGAAGTGCCACCTGAAAATCCATAGATCTCGAGCATGCAGTATTGATCGTCGCTCTTGTCCCTTGTGCACATGAATTTCTCCAGATTCTCTGAATGTTTTGATGATATTATGTACTGTAGATGGTAGGATATTGAAAGCCTTTGCAATTTAAAGTGGAGGAACATTTTTCTGAAAATGTTCCACAATTTTTAGACGCAGTTTTTCACAGATCGGTAAACCTTTGACTATCTCCGTTTCTGAGAGACTCTGCCTCTCTAACATGCTCTTTGTAAACACAGTTATGTGACTTGGTAACAAATTGACCTTCCAGCTGGTTTTCATTAGGACCACTTACTTTTCCAGTCTTTTATTACCCCTCTTCTAACTTTTTTTGAAATGTGTTGCTGCCATCAATTTCTAATTATCTTAATTATTTTAAATGAAATAAAATATTGTCTCACTTTCACCTTCTGATCTGTGTTTTATGTTCTATTGTCAATAAAATATGGTAATATGAGATTCCTAAATCATTGCATTCTTTATTATTTACATTTATTTACACAGCGTCCCAACTTTTCTGGAATCTGGGGTTGTAAATGCTGCAGATTTTCCTCACGCTATGGATTTTCCTCTCCCTGTGAACTTACCCTTTTTGTATAAATCTCGAAAACTAAGAAATATTTGGTAATTTTATGCAACTTTATTATAAATTTATGTAAATGTTGATCCATATGTTGTTTTTTCCTGACTTTATTTGTACAAGAAGATGCAAATTTGCTCATTTGCTCATAGAAAATAGATACATATCAAAATATTGTCATTCTAGAAACAAAAAAAAAAGTGTTTGTGTGGGTTAATAGCAATTTCTTATACCTCTGAAGCATGAACAATTAGGAAATATCATATACTAGCCAGAAACAAAAAATATATAGCACAGTGTTATTAAAAACCTGAACTCTAGGTCTTGCTCATATATTAAAATGCTTAAAAGATTATGTCACGGAACATAGGCTTGTGAGAGAACCTATTAATTGTAATTAAAGTGACAAGCTGAATGTACAGTATGCTTTAAGTAGTCTATTAAATCTGCAACCTATAAGATCTCCTACAGAAGCAAACCGATGTGAAAAATCAGCTCGAACATGTTGTTTGTATCTGTTCTCTAACTATAAAAGTTTTGGGCTTCCTATGACAATATGGTCTCTATACTGTAGTTTGTCATTGTTTAACTTCTACTTTGCTATACTATGTCATGAAATGAGCTAGCTGTAAGTTTACTTATGGTAACTTTACCTATGCAGGTGTCATTCGGCAGGTGACAAATAGACAGATGCCTACAGTCAAGTACAAACTAAGATCTATCCACAGTAGAAAGTTTTGAAAAATGACAGCTGGATGCATCATGGGACATAATTATGATAACTAGTAAGAAATGTATAGCTTTCCATCTTTGAAGTTTTCAAGCCTGAAGTTTGAAAGTTATGTAATGATTAGAATTTTCCTTTTTTCGTGAAATATTTTTTTTTCTAATTAGTACAGATGTGTCCGCCTGTAACTTTGCTTATATTTCATGAAGTTAATACAATTTGTAGTGAAACTAATTCAATAGAATCTTGTGCCATCCAGTAAAAAAGTATATGTTAAATAGATGGAATCGGTTGAACTGTCGGTTGGATGTATATGTTTCTTTTATATGTTGGTTTACCATCTCATGTCATACATCAGCGGATTTTTATTAAGTTATCAATTCTGGGATCTGGTGCGACTCTTTTAGTCTGAATCGAAAGTCCAAGGGTCAAAAGATTAATCCGCTTTATTTATTACCAGTAATCAATGTGTTTCGAGGGCTATAGCCTCTTCTTCAGAGACTGGAAGTGAACATAATTGCTCTTGCAGGGAGTTCTAGGTGTCATATCTGTTTTCAAAAACATATTGCTGTCTCTGGATATGTCAGGTTTAGAGATAAAATAAGAAAAGACACATCTGTATATTTTATGCCTTTTTATGACATTAAAGAGGTTGCACCAGAATATCAAGTTATCCCCTATCATGAATGTCAACTGCTAGTGAGGCCCATATGTACTCATGGTTTAGCTGATGAGGCCCTCAAGAAAAACAAATTCTCCATACTATCCATTAGCCCTAATAGGGCATTTAGGAAATGTCTAAAAAGTACCCTTTTCTAGAAGTACATTTTTGAAATTAATGTCTATTATGAACTGTTTAACCCTTTCCAATCCAATTTGTATCCTGGTTTTCCTAGGGGTCTTACTCTTTTTCTGCCATTATACAATGGCGCTTTCTGCTGGCTAAAGCCAGTACTGCATGAGGTGACACGTTGGATAGGCTCTGACAGCAGAGAGACTGGCAATATACAGTAAAAGAACCCCGACGGACGTCTTCCAACATTGCAGCTGTAGAGGCTTAAATCATAATGTCTTCAGACGTCAGACAGTGGATTGGAAAGGGTTAATACTAAGAAATTGAGAGCACTGATGATGAAGGCTCCAGAATCTGTTATTGCGTATAGTAAATATGCATCTAGGATTTTTTTTCCTTTGCTACAATATTTGCGTAATATGTTCTAACAAGTACTCCAAACATACAGAGAATTAGCATGAAGTAGAAATAAATGCATCAACAAAATTAAATACTCATCTGCTGTAGTCATACATTTAATGAAGTACACTATGCGTAGTCTCCGGGGTAGTTAAAAATAATCATTAAATTATGAAATAATTATTAAATGACTTTGGATCTCCTAAAATATTCCAAGAAGACAACATAGCACAATACAGAGATGCCTTACAGAGTAAAGAGGGTTTCATTAGTGTGTGCTATCTACCGCAATTTAGAAGAGTTTAAACTTATTTTGTACAAATGTGGCTGCTGTATATAAAAGGAGTTTTCTCATGTTTTATAGATACGACTGAACTAATAGAGTACATACTGTATAGCTCTCTAACTTTGTAATATAGTCTCTGTAACAAATTGGTCCCTGTGCACCAATACATTATCTGGGACTGGTATTGTACACACACTTGTCCATATGGACAAGTTTGATACATAGATCTATATGAAGCTATCCTATATGTATGGATCAGACACAAACAGTGCTACCCCAAGAGTTCCAGGTCCCGAGCTGGGAGCCTGTGTAACAACTTCTATATTAAGAAGATAAAACATTGTATGTATTCTACCAACCTTGCAATTTCCACTTATAATTATAGAATCCATTTCATAAAAAGCTGTATGAATATTCACTTCAGGGACCGTGCATATTACACTGCAGTACATCGCCTCACCCCTGCTGTTGTCTTGCATATTTCAGGAAAGGATGATGCACTCCAGGCTCTAGTCTTCAGATGAGTATCACTGGGGGTGACACATCTACGGCCATCTCTCTGGTGGCACACCAGAGGGGAGGGAGACTCCCTTTCCTCCCATGGGCTCTACTCTGCTGCCGTTGTCATTGGTCAAGTGGGCGGAAGATTCCTTCTTCTGCCACACATAGATGCTCTCGCCGGTCCTTCTTCTGATCACCACAGCTGCAGTAATGGCTGCCTGAAGACATTGACTAGGGACTACTTTCATGTAGGCCTCACTGCTGTTTTCTTGGGCCTACCCGTTTGCAGCAGATGTCACAGTATTGTGTATGCTGCACCTAGCTCTTGCAGGGGGATGAATGCACTTCATGGGGAATAAAGCACATTTCTGCACTAAGAAAATAGGACCCACTGGCATTTATGACTGGGCTACTCCCCTACATTTATAACAGGTCATGTCACCAAGAGGGCTGGTCCCTAATTGGACCTCTTAGTGGATGACACTTCATAAGACTACCCACTTCAGAGGGTAGGCTTCTGACTGCCTTGCTCCTGTCAGAGCAACATATCACTTACATCATTGTGTCTCCTTGAGATGCTGTATTTACCTTTTACAGCAATACATCAAGGGGAAATATCTCCATTATACAGTATGTAATATACAAATAAAGGAGATGGTTTTCAATTCCCAATTATTGCTCTAAAAGACCTGTCCAAAGGATCAGGCATTGATTTGAAGGAATGCTGCCATCCAATAGGTGGTGCTGCAGAGGTATTGTTCCATCTCCCTTATTTGCATATTACCCAGAGGAGCGTGGATGGCCTTATAAGTCTCCTCCCTCACCATCTAGGTGTTCTCCTTAAGGAGTAATGCTACCCTTCCCTACCTACAGTATGTAATGGAACATGAAAAGATGTATTCCTTGTGATTTCTCATGGAATCCATATTAAGGCTGTGTGCATAAGGTCCAATTCCATTCTGATATTTCCATGATTACATAGCTTTACCTATATACAGCAGTCTCCCCTATCAAGCGAACCAAGTCTGTATTACCCAAGTGCAATATCTTCCTACTGAAAAAGGACCAAAAAAGAAAAATAAATGAACACTTCTAAACATCCCAAACTTGAAAGTATTTCCATGAACACTGCAGAATCACACATGGCAAGATTTGATATACTGTATAACCTTGATGCAAAGTTAGATCATAGCAAAAAGATGATCTAAGCCTCAGATGGTCGCCTTCAACTCATGGCCTTGAAGAATTGTGTGAGAAAACTCTGGTCAAAGATATATTGCCTTTTTCGATGCTCATAATGATGGATATAGTTATGTCCAAGTGTATGCAGCGGATTTGAGTCACTAGAGGATAGTTAATTAGGCTTGGGTTACACAACGTGTCATGCGATGCAGACTCTTTATTGTACAACGCAATAAATTCTGAAATTGTAATGCAAACGTTACATGACTTTATTGTCTACGTCTAGTTTAAAATAGTTTTCTGTGCCCCACAATACCAGGCCTTACCCCCGCTCAAATGAACTGAACTTAGTTAATCTACAAGGGGTCAGCTTATTGCAGCTGTAGATGGACATTAATATACAACCATATTGTGTCCATGTGAAATCAGTCTTAGTGGCCCTTTTGAGAACTCTTGTGTGACAAGACTTAAGCTAAATGTGATTGTTCTCAGTAAGAGAAACGACGTAATCTTGTAGATATGATACCTTTTAATGGCTAACAAAAATACATGATGTAATAATAGCGAGCTTTCGTACCAACGCAGGGTACTTCTTCCGGCTAATGGAT
Source organism: Eleutherodactylus coqui (assembly GCF_035609145.1). Taxonomy (NCBI): domain Eukaryota; kingdom Metazoa; phylum Chordata; class Amphibia; order Anura; family Eleutherodactylidae; genus Eleutherodactylus; species Eleutherodactylus coqui. Next base: position 273,059,917 of record NC_089838.1, read on the forward strand.
TGGATCTGAAGAGGCATGGATATTTATACACACTTATAACATACATACTTATGACAAGGCACAGATATGGATGTGATTGGTTCACACTTAAAAGGAATTCTGCAACAGCAAACAAACATATTTTGTCTAGGCACTGATAGCGGAGTGAAAGTTTTATGGACTTAAGCTGCAATAACAGCCCAAGATCATGACTCAATGGTGCTCTACAGTAGAAATGGTTAAAAATAATTGTTACCTGCATCTGTGCTCTTCGTCTTCACTGTTATCTGTCCATCCATGCTATTATACTGTACTTCAATCTTAAGTACAGTGGAAATGTACCCATATACCCAATTGACTGCTGCAACCAATCGGTGCTCTTGGGCTGTATATGGCTAATGATTGGTTGCAGTGATCACATGGTATACATGTATGTTGCTGCTACAGCCATGCAAGCAATTATTTTTTAGAGCTCAGACAATTCCTTTATTTAACTTGTGCTCCCACGCCCTACTTCATGGAGCTGTGATTTCATATCTTGAACCGAACAGGCTAACAGCCCAAAACATCTGAACGCATGTTGAAATATACGGTTTCCGAAATACATATACACCAATAATGTACATAGACTAGAGTGGATCTCTGTGAAATTGGAACCCTTGTTGTTGGTGATTTATGTCATCATAGGAGTATCCTATGCTTACTAGAGGATTTTTTCCAAATTTGAAAAGTCCTGTGCATGCGACCCATTATATGTCAGGGTACATCTCCAGATGCAAAATGTGTGACCACCTACACGTTTCTCTAATGATAACAGCTGAGCATCAGGGATTTCATCACCCTGACCTAATGTATTCCGATGGCAAGCTTCAGTTGGGGGAAAGTCCTTTTATTTCTCATTCCCATTAATTAAATTTTTTTTTTAAAGAAATAAGCACAACATTGTGCTCTCGCCACTTCCCCTCATTTATGTGCTATCATTGTAGATAATGGTGGATGCAGTAGCTCTATGCAGGTTTACACAGCCAAAACACATAGATCATAATGAAAGCGATATTAAATCATGTTATAATAAGCGCTTCACTATAAGGCAGGTGTTACCATGCGGCGGCTGCAGGGGCCGCGGGTGGTTGGCTGGCACGGTGCGCACGCTTGTGGGTCCGGGCGGCGGCGTATGCGCGGGCTTCTGTGAGTGCAGCTCTATGCACGAGTCCCTGTCATGAGATTCTGCTGGGAGGTGTCGCCTCCCTCTCTCCGCCCCTGGGCGGAGGCTTCTGTTTATAAGGCTGGCAGTGAGGTCCATTCACTGCCAGTCATTGGTTTCTGTTCCAGTGTGCTAGCTGATGCCTCTGACAGTCTCCTGCTTTCAGCTCTGCTATTTCTGCCAGATTATCCATCTGCCTCGGTCTGCTGCTATTTTCTGTTTGTTTATTCACCTACCCTTCCTGTCAGTATCCTACCCTGTTCCATCTCGGTACGCCAGCGTCCCTCCTCGGTCCCTAGCGAGTGTAGGGACCGCCGCCCAGTTGCCCGCCTGGGGTTAGCCCGGAGTGGAGGCAAGTAGGCAGGGACAGGGGTTGCGGGTAAGTTCTAGGGCAACCCAGGCTGCCGTATCATCGGGTAGGATACCGTAACATAACTGGCCCTTAAAATTTCCCTACGGTTTTGTTTGGTCTCCAATGGAGACTATGAGCATCCTTGCTAATCAGTTGCAGGAGCTAGTGGGCGTGATCCAAGACCTGTCTGGTCGTATGGTGGCCCAGGAGCAGTGGATGTTGGCGCAGGTTCCTGCCGCCCCATCTATTCCTGAACCCAAATTTCCTCTCCCTGAGGTGTTTTCTGGGGAGAGAAGCAAGTTTTTTGTTTTTCAGCAGGCATGTAAACTATATTTCCGGATGCGGCCCGGATCCTCCGGCTCTGAGTCCCAGAAGGTGGGATTGATTCTGTCCTTGCTGCGGGGTCCTCCCCAGACATGAGCCTACTCCTTACCTGAGAGTTCTGCTTGCCTGCAGTCTGTTGATTCATTTTTTCAGGAACTAGGAGGTATTTTTGACGAGCCGGACCGGGCGGGGTTAGCTGTATCTCACCTCATGGCTTTGCGTCAAGGGCAGCAGTGTGCTGAAGACTACTGCTCTACGTATAGACAGCATGCTGGTGAAACCTCCTGGAATGATGGCGCCCTCAAAGATGTGTTTTTGTTGGGCCTTTCTGATGCTGTCAAGGATCTAATTATTTTCCATCCCTCTCCCATAACACTTAATGAGGCGATGGTATTGGCAGTAAAGGCTGACAGGAGACTGAGATCTAGAGAAAAGGAACGTCAGGCCTGTAAAACTAGGGAGTCCTGTAGATCCGTTCCCATTTCCCCCATGCCAGCTTCAGGGGCCGAGCCTATGGAAGTGGACCAGCTAAGTCCCAGGGAACGGCGACGGTTCCGGATGACTCACCATGTTTGCTTCTACTGTGGGGAAGACGGACATCGAGTAGCAACCTGTCCACAGAAGCAACGGCAACATCAGTCTGAAGCGGCAGAAGAGCTACCGATCCTAGGCGATTCTCTGAAGGGTCGCCTAGGGTCACAGGTACTCCCTAGGTTGTTGGTGCCTTGTCAGATTGGCTTCCGGAATTTTATTCGGTCCAGTCAAGCCTATATTGATTCGGGTGCTGCAGTCAATATGATTAATTTAAATTTTGTCAGACCTCTAATAACCGAATTTTCCATGCTGAAGCCCCCCATGCGCTTCATTGGTATTGATTCAACCCCTCTCCGCAGGTGTTGGTAAATGGAGGACTCCCATTCTGCAATTCACTGTGGGTGTTCTCCATTCTGCGAATCTGTCTTTCCTGGTTATGGAAAAGATGTCTGTTGATGTGGTGCTCGGTATACCCTGGTTGGCACTGCACAATCCCCATTTTGATTGGTCCACCCGGGAATTGACTTATTGGGGGTCATCCTGTCATAATCACCTAACTACTATAGCCATGTGGTCCACAGATACTGTGCTTATTCCCGAATATTTGTTGGATTTTCAGGACGTATTCTCCAAAAAACTGTCTTGTTGAATCAGGTGGTAGGGGCCCACTGGTTCTCCAAACTTGACTTAAATGGGGCTTACAACTTAATTCGCATTCGAGAGGGAGATGAATGGAAGACGCCGTTCAACACCCCGTTAGGGCATTTTGAATGTCTGGTCATGCCCTTCGGACTCTGTAACGCCCCTGCTGTGTTTCAGGGTTTTATAAACACGGTTTTTCATGACTTCCTGCTAGGAGCACACATTTGCAAATCAGGTGTCGTCTCAAGCATACTAGATGCAAATAATCAAGGGCTTCATTAGTTACATAAGGTGTAATTGAGATAAAACACATCAAATATCTGAACTGGCTAGGGCTTTGTTCACTGTAATGTTTGATTACATGTTAGAAATAAGAGACTGGTCCAAAAAGTTAAAGGCATTATCCAGGTTTTTATTCAGGCATTATCCAGGATGGTCTATCTATAGGATAAGTCATCAAGAGTTGATCGGCAGAGGTCTACTGCTCAGGATCTCCATCCATTAGCTGATCCTCGGGTCCACCATCTGTATTGACAGCATTGGAAGCAGATAACACTGTCCATGTTGCAAAGGTCTGATTTGATACTGCAGACAGAGCTCCGATTGAAATCAATGGAAGCTGTGCCTGTAATATCGAACTGAGCCACTGCAATGTTGAAAGCACTATCTTCTTCCAGCACTGTCCACACTGACAGTGGGCCCAATGATCAGCTGATCAGTAGGGATCTCAAGTGACAGGCCCTCCACCAATCAACTACTTATGACCTATCTCGAGGATAGATCATCAATAATAAAAGTACTGGAGAATCCCTTCAATGGTAGAGATAATTGCTTTGCACAAACAAGGGAAAAATATAAAGAGAGGAAAAGGCATTGAATGTTCCCAGATATATACAGTTGGAAGCATTGTTCGAAAGATCAAAGTTAAAGGAACACTGGCAACACTACCTGGATGTGGCAAAAAGAGGAAGCTGTTTGCTGATGCAACCAGATTCCTGAGGAGGCAGATGGTTAAAAAATTTTGAGTAACTGCAAAGGCCTGCAATATTTGGTGTCAGCAGGCACTGAGGGTTCCATTTGTATAGTAAGGTGCATACTAAACACTGAAGGTCTTAATGCCTGAACTCCAATATTTACACTTCTACTGACCCAAAAGCACATAAAAGTTGATTTCAGTATGCTCAAAACTATACATTTTTGGATTCTATTCTGTGGAGCAATGAAACAAAACTGAATATTTTCAAATCTATGAATCAGTGTTATCTCTGGAGGAAGAGAAATGAAGAATACTCTGAAAAGAGCACCTGCCTACAGTGAAGCATAGTGGTGGCTCAGCAATGCTATGGGGCTGCTTTCCCTCCACTGGAACTGGAAACCTGCAGCATGTGGAGGGCAAGATAGATTCAGTCAAGTACCAGTTAATCCTAGAAGAAAATGTTATTCCTTCAGTGAGGAAGTTAAAGCTTGGGTATCATCGTACTTTCCAACAGGGCAATGATATCTAGCATATCCCAAAGTCCACCAGGGTTTGGTTTCAGAAGAAGTCCTAGAAGATACTGTCATCACTGTCGCAGTCACCTGATTTGAACCCTATAGAAAATCTTTCGGAGGATTTGTAGAATATGGTTGCAGCATGCAAATCCAAGAATATTAGTGAACTGGAGGCCATTACCCATGAGGACTGGCCTAAGAATGCTGTCAGAAGCTGGTATCTGGCTATTCATCACGTTTGCAGCAGGTCATAATAGCAAGAGGTGCTCTACTAAGTACTAAAGATGTTTGTCATGGAGGGGTTGAATAATTCTGAGACTGCAGTAGTCATTTAAAGTGGCATTTTGTGTTGAATTTGGAGAAACTACTTGTTATATTAGTTTTGTTGAGCTGTTTAAATTGTTCTTGTTTGACCCTGACTATTGTGTTTAACAATAATTTCACAATTTCCTATTCACTTACAGGTATCCTCTATAAAATTAAAAAAGTACCCCAACTTACATCCAATCTGTGAAGCCAAGAAATCTGTATAAATATCTATGCACCAGGTTTGACAGGCATTTGGGTATGGAATCTCAAGCCGCATATGCATCACCATCATTACCTCATTACCTATTTTTATGTTGTCCTCATAAGGTCATAATAAGATGAACGAGTTGTAAGAGTTTTAGAATATACAGTATATTTTTAATTATCATATCATCAATTTTAAAGTATGAGGAATCTATTAAAGACCCTGAAATAGCAGTATGATGAAGCTACCTGCCCCAGGATATGGAGGAAATAAATACCTCTTTTGTCCACCAATCTATTATCTCCTGCCGAGATTAGAAGCGCTCTTGGGTTTGATATAACTGATCCTCATCAAAAGAAAATGTACACGGAAATCTTCCAAAATTCCCCTGCACCTATTATGTAGCTACAATCTTGTGAAGAGGTTGTCCATGGCAAATACTCATTGATCCATAGCAAAACTTGAAATTTAAAAAGGCAAAGACGCCTCCATTGAGTTCACTGTTCAATAAATTTTAATATGAGCTATTTTGGTGTGTAATACGCACCAAAATAGCACATGCTGCTTTCTTATGCACATGTGAATAAACCCATAGAAATCAATGGGTTCTATTTACAATGTATTTACAGCCATGTGAATGAGCCTATACTCACCTCTAAGTGCAAATCGGCCCTTAATTGTAGGCATTCATAGCAGTTTTTATGCATGTTACCCTGATAGTTCTAGGCTCTTGATATGGTCAGACAGTGATTTACAGGACAGCCATCTATAGGTGGCACAAGAGAAACAGAGAGCTTATTTGCATGCTGCTTGGTAGCACGGTGGCTCAGTGGTTAGCACTGTGGCCTTGCAGCACTGAGGTGCTGGGTTCGAATATGACCAAGGGCAACATCTGAATGGAGTTTGCATGTTCTCCACATGTTTGCATGAGTTTCCTCCAGTTTCCCACACACCAAAAACATCTTGATAGGTTCATTTAGAATTTAGATCTTGAGTTCTAATTGGGAGAGTGACTGAAGTGAGTAGTGACAAGTAGCACCGTGAATTGAGTTAGTGCATCGCGCTGCAGGAAAAAAATTGTGGCATGTCCTATATTTTCACTTTTCTCGGAATTCATCATCTATTGTTTTCAATGGAAGAGGAAAACACATCACACATGATGCAAGGTTTCCCATTGAAAACAATGTGAACACTTGCCGATCCTCCGACGCACTGAAAGTCATACTGGAGGATCACTACTTCCCAGAAATCATGGGAGGCGTTTTTGATAGAAAAATGCCTCGCATCCGTGGGTAAATCACATGTTGGTGAGCGCGATATCAGGCTGAGTTTCATGGCCCGATATTGCTCTTGTCTGTATCTAGGTAGCCTAAGGCCGCCTGCACACGGGCGGAAATCCCGCCGCGGGATTTCCGCCACTGAAAGCCTGCATAGGAGTGCATTACAATACGCACTCCTATGCAGACAGCCGCGGTTTGGCCGCGCGAAATCTCGCGCGGCAAACAAACCGCGGTATGTCCTATTTTTGTGCGGGGCTCGCAGAGCCTCGCACAGAAACGTCACTCACCCGGCCGCCAGCTCCGGTCTGCACATGCGCCGGCTGCCCGGCAGCCGGCACATGAAAGAGCTGGGGCCGCCGGGCGCGGGTGAGTACGCGCTCGTCTCTGCAGGCGCTGGGGTCGGGTCCCGCGGCGAGAATTCTCGCCGCCGGATCCGACCCGCTCGTCTGCAGGCGGCCTAACTGAAGCAACCTGTGTCAGGCAGCTGCTGCCAAGGCAAATAGGATCATAGGGTACATTAAAAGAGGTCTAGGGGCACATGACGAGAATATTGTTCTTCCTCTTTGCAAGTCACTGGTCAGACCACACATGGAATATTATATGCAGTTTTGGGCACCAGTAATCAAGAAGGACATATCAGAGCTGAGAGGGTTCAAAGATGGGCAACTAAAGTAATAAATTGATCCAGTGGACTACAGTACCCAGAGAGGTTATGGAAATTGGGGTTATTCACTTTAGAAAAAAGACGGCTGAGGAGCGACCTAATAACCATGTTACAATACAACAATCTCCCCCATGATCTATTTATACCCAGGACTGAGGCTTGGCGACACTAACAGGCCATGTGCACTGAACCCGGTGCCGGGCAGAAAAGGCGCGAACCAACGGCCTCTACATAACCGCACAGTTCATGCAATTATCCAGTCCTTCGCGATGACTGTGACTGTAACAAGGTGGCACCCTCTACTTCTAGCGGTAAAAAGGTTTCTACACTGACACAGAAGGGGGTTCTTTACTGTAAAAGCAGTGAGACTATGGAACTCTCTGCTTGAGGACATGGTGATTGTGAACTCACTAAAAGAGTTTAAATAGGGCCTGGACGCCATTCTTGAGCATTACAATATTACATGTTAGAGTCACTAATAACTTCAGAAGGGTCGGTGATCAAGGGATTTTTTCTGAACGTCAGTCTTGGATTCGGTAAGTACTGTTTATATTACGTTTGCAAAAACATATGCACAAGACAATAACAAACAGAACAATAAAACTGTGTTTCTACCCGGAGGGTGAGCATAACAGTTGTTCCCCCTTCCCTTACCGGTTGACTACTGAAACCCACCAGACTCACTGACACAAATATTTTATGCTCATGGTACTTTTTTGGGGGGCAACTGCATTAGGACATTTTTGAGTTAGCAAAACTGAAATGAGTCTTTCATTATAACAGATATTCAATAACTACAATCAATTAACAAGAATATGTTATAATTCTGTTATCATCCACAGATCAAGTTCAACGTCCTACCCTCCATTGACACTTGACCAGAAAAAACGTTTGTGATTTCGCCTTTAACATCATATAAAAAATGATATCTGCAGAACCCAAGCCTGAGTTAGGAAGTTGAGCACATATATATCATGCATTATTTTAACAACCAGGTGATCAGTCTGCCAGACTCCTAAATAAATCAGTCACACAACAAATACTGTGCACGTATGCATGAAAGCCAATGTCCCATTCCTTTTATTTCAGAACGCCAGTATTCATCAACCGGATCAATATATATATATTTGTCTGGCACAGTGACATTTTACAGGCTAATCTCCTCAGACTGGAGCAAATCTTCATTTTTCACGACCCTGCTTTCCTATGCTATAACTTGGAGAAAAGAGGGTCACGTTGGATCACAAAACCTTGTAGCTGCAAAAACATCACTGCATGGTACTCGGCAGGGGTTCCAGACTCCAGTCATCAAAGACTGTACGTACGGCAGAGTTTAAAAATACGCCTTCCAAATTCTGCTAGGAAGAGGTAATGAGCCATAGATTACTGAACTTTCACTATTTCTGTCTCCATCTCTGCAGTTGACGAAGGACATAAAACATTTTAGAACAATATAATGGCGCTTTGGAAATCTTTCGCTAAATTATTCATACAAGGTAACATTGACGTCGTTGGTTGGCTTAAGGGCAACATAAGAATGATGTGTAGGTTTCATCGTATAAGTCCTTAGGAGATGTTGAGAGGCCGGCTTGAGGTCCAGACATGAAACCAAAGTTGCAGTCTATAATTCTATCAACAATGGAATCACTTTCATTTTTTTTCCTTTCTCTTTTCTAGGTGATCTGTTAACCCCTTAAGCACACAGTCATTTTTGTTTTTTTCCTTTTTCATTCCCCTTTCTTTAGTTTTTCATAGGCATAACCATATGATGTTTTTTTTTTCTTTTGCATGATGAACTGTATTTTTCAATGGTACCGTTTAATGTAACATGTTAATATAATGAAAAACTTTAAAAAATTTCCAAGTAGGGTAAAAAGAAAATGGTGCAACAAAAATGACATGCTCACTATTTTATCGGTAAGTATGATTACAGCAATAGCAAATTTATATAGGTTTCTTTATTGTACTACTTTTAAAAAATGTCTTTTTCTTTACCCCAAAAAATATTTTCCGTCACCATGTTCTGTGTTTCAATGTTTGTGTGAATCCTTTATTTCTGTATGACTTTTAGTTTTTATTGGTACCATTTTGGGGTACATATGACTATTTGATCACTTTTTATAAAAATTTTTCTTGAAGATGGGGTGATGGGGTGACCGATAAAAGCATTATTCTGCCATTATGTATTTTTTACTTTGGACATTGTTCACCATGCAGGATTAAAAAATGTGTTACTTTAATAGATCAGATTTTTACAGACACGGTGAAACTCAATATGTTTAATTTTTTTAAATTAAAAAATGGTAAAAGGAGGGTTCAAACTTTATTTAAATAATTCTTACATTTTTCTTTTAGACTCCATAAAGACTTGAACTAACAATCATCAAATCAGTTACATAATATACTGCATTACTTCAGTATTGCGGTATATTACATTTATGCAGGCATTCTATTAAGAAATGCCATAAGCATGGCTTAAAAGGCCACTGTATAACCTGACATCCAAATGGCATCCTGCAATCTCCCTCTGTTGGGCTATTTAAATGCTGTTGTCAGAATTAACAGTGGTATCTAAAGGGTTAACATCAAAGTTATATCCTATTGCGACTACTGCAGTCAGATGTCAATGATAAACAAAGGTGCGCATGACAGCAGGATTAGGTGACAATAAAAAAATACATCCAAAAGGATGTGTCCTTTATTACTTCACAGTGTTAAAAAAAAGCTGCGACATTTCGAATGCGTCCAGCAGTCTTTGTCAAGCTTGACTTTATTTGGGCTGTAATCCTGCCCATAGCTTTCATCACTTCCCTGGACACTGATGGTGGTTGGTAAGAAGTGCTGCTGCTAACAAAGCAAACTTCAGGTGTCCGATGTCAAAGACAGCTGACCCTACTGCCAGAGGGAGTACATAGACTGCACGTCCTTTTTCCTTGAAGGGGTTAATGCCTCTAATTTTTCAGAAAGACATAAAGTGACTGCTAAGTAAGTTAACAGGTACAGTACTGGGCAAATGTTTTAGGCAGATGTGGAAAAAATGCTTAAAAGTAAGAATGCTTTCAAAAATAGAAGTGATAATGGTTTATTTTGTCAGTTAACAAAACGCAAAGTAAATGAACAAAAGAGAAATCTGAATCAAATCAATATTTGGTGTGACTATGATTGGGTGGGGGTGCAACACAAAGTTCAGTTTGTGAAGCAGACAATGCACATATCAACAAAAGATTTTTATTATAACTGATAACAAGAGGGAAAAATGAATGCGTGATGCTAATAAACAGTTGGCAAATGTGAGTAACTTTAACGTTTCATCCTACAGTCCTGACTACTAACTAATAGAGATGAGCGAGCACCAAAATGCTCGAGTGCTCGTTACTCGAGTCGAACTTTCAGTGATGCTCGAGAGTTCATTTCGAGTAACGAACCCCATTGAAGTCAATGGGCGACTGGAGCATTTTTGTATATGACTGGTGCTCCGCTAAGGTTTTCATTTGTGAAAATCTTAGCAAATCACCAAAGTCATGTAAAAAACACAGATATGGATAGGGCAGGCGAGTAGCAACATGCAGGGCTGCATTTTGGGCTCCGAGGTCTCACTATTAAAGGGGTTGTCCCGCGCCGAAACAGGTTTTTTTTTTTGCATAGGCCCCCCGTTCAGCGCAGGACAAACCCAAGGGATGTGTTGAAATTAAAAAAAAAATTTTACTTGCCCGAATCCCCTCTCTGCATCTTTTTCTTGCGTTTCCTCTAAGATGGCCGCCGGGATCTTCACCCACGATGCACCGCGGGTCTTCTCCCATGGTGCACCGTGGGCTCTGTGCGGTCCATTGCCGGTTCCAGCCTCCTGGTTGGCTGGAATGGGCACACGTGATGGGGCGGAGCTACGCGATGACGCGTAGAAGGGGGCGGAGACAGAACGCCGCTCGTGCCCGGACCGACCAGAAGGGAGAAGACCCTTCTGCGCAAGCGCATCTAATCGGGCGATTAGACGCTGAAATTAGACGGAGCCATGGAGACGGGGATGCCAGCAACGGAATGGGTAAGTGAATAACTTCTGTATGGCTCATATTTAATGCACGATGTATATTACAAAGTGCATTAATATGGCCATACAGAAGTGCTTAACCCCACTTGCTTTCGTGGGACAACGCCTCTAAGCCACAATAGTGGCAAGAGTGAGACCCCCCCCCCCCCCCGCACTGTAAGCATAAAGATCGTTCTCCTCTGCCACAGCTGTAACAGCTGTGGCAGAGAAGAACGATATTAGCCCATTGAATTCAATGAAGCTGGCAATACAGCCGGCTCCATTGAAAGCAATGGGCTGCCGGCGAGCGCGGGATGAATTTTCGGGAAGGGCTTAAAAATATAAGCCCTTACCTGAAAATCATCCTAAAATGTGTAAAAATAAAAAAAAAATTTATACTCACCTTTCCGCTGCAGCCGGAGTTCAGCCGCGTCTGGCCGGCAGTTCTCCTGAACTGCTTTCTGTAGTATTCAGCAGGTGGGGACTTAAAATCCCCGCCTGCTGAATGAGCTACCTCTGATTGGTCACAGCCTCACCAATCAGAGGCAGCTCTCACTCACCCATTCATGAATTCATGAATGGGTGAGTGAGTGCTGCCTCTGATTGGTCCCTGCGCTAAGCCAATCAGAGGCAGCACTCAGCTGAATGACAGCTGAGAGCTGCCCCTGATTGGTTCCTGCGCTGACCCAATCAGAGGCAGCACTCACTCACCCATTCATGAATTCATAAATGGGTGAGTGAGAGCTGCCTCTGATTGGTGAGGCTGTGACCAATCAGAGGCAGCTCATTCAGCAGGCGGGGATTTTAAAACCCCGGCTGTTGAATACTATTCACAGCAGTTCAGGAGAACTGCCGGCCGGCCGCGGCTGAACTCCATCTGCCGGGACAAGGTGAGTATTTTTTTTTTTTTACTTTTTACACATTTCTGGATGAATTTCAGGGAAGGGCTTATATATTTAAGCCCTTCCTGACAATTCATCCCGTGATCGCGGGCAGCCTATTGCTTTCAATGGAGCCAGCTGTATTGCCGGCTCCATTGAATTCAATGGTCAGTGCTCGTTTAATTGAGATGAGTACCGCGTGGTGCTCGTCTCGAGTAACGAGCATCTCGAGCACCCTAATACTCGAACGAGCATCAAGCTCGGACGAGTATGCTCACTCATCTCTACTAGCTAACTATCACAAGACATTGGGTACATGGTATGCAGTTTATGGTGAATACACACAATTACAATAACATTCTCCATACAACAAGCTCTATCACATTTTTGCAAGAATCACTAACGGCACACAGTCTATATTTAACAAAGAAATGTAATGAGGACTTAGTCCACAGAAGGCAAACAGATATACTTTTGATACAAAGTTCCAGCAAAGCTCTGTCTTATCTACAGCAAGGTATAATAGCCAACAGATATGTTTGTGTATACCGTGATTTGTGTCTATCTATCAGGCCTGCTTACTATCTCATGTTGTTTATTCATGTGCACATGCTTGGATTTTATTGAGGACCATCCTCATTTATGTCTCTTAAGCAAAGGATTTCTAACAAACCTTTCTGGTTACAGTTTGACACTATCACACAACACTGCAGCCCTCTCTTGATGCTCCACTTGTGACTCCACTGCAGAAATCCGTGGTGCACATTCAGTTCAGCAGGATTAACTTTCTGGATAAAGGGGCAGCTCAGACAGCAACAAACAGCACCTACAGTCGCTGAGCTATCCCTTTTGTCATGTGGCTGCACAATGTCCTCTGCTGGCCTCTCTGACAGCACCAGTAACAAATCTCTGGCAGTGGCTTCCCTCTGCCATTGCATCCCTGGCCTTAGTCATGCCGCTCTCCCTGCTGGCTCACTCTCTGTGATGCAGCACACTCAGAACCAAGGCTAGCTCTTCCTGCTTCCTCTCCCAGGGACACATGACCTACCTTTCCATTCAGTGAATTAATCATGCAAAACAGCATTTTTCCTGACGTTTTAACTACTGACCTCTAGGTGGCACCAAAAGATCATATTCATATAAACTATGTATTTCTTATATTGCTTTGGTCAGTTTTATGATTGCATGATTATTCCTGTAGAATTAATAAAGTGCAAATAACCACAAAATGCTCATGACACTCTGCTACCCCTCTACATGACCACCTTTTTCTTCAAAACAGCATTGAGTTTTCTAGATACACTGGCAAACATTTTTAAAGGAACTCAGCAGGGCAGTAGTTCCAAACATCTTGGAAAACTAACCACAGATCTTAGTGGATGTAGGTTTCCTCAGATCCTTCTGTCTCTTCATGTAATCCCAGACTGATTTGATGATGTTGAGTCACTTCCAGGACTCATAGTCCTTATAGTCCTTTTTAAGTTGCTAACGACATTAGCATTGTGTTTGCTGACATTGTCCTGTTGCAAAAAAAATTGAATCAACCAGATGCCTTCTTTTTTAAACATTTTTTTACTTTGCAGCATTTTTTCACACCTGTCTAAAATGTTTGCACAGTACTGTACATGGCAGTCACTTGATCATAGGCAGGTCACGTAGAAAGGATTTCACTTTATATGTCTTTGATCTCACCTTCTACCAGAAACACATGCAGTAGTTGGTCATTTAGTCACCAGAGGGAGCATCTCACAGTTCCCTTTCCCTACTTATGGATGATGGTACTCTACCCAATAGTAGACCCCATTTAAGGACATCCATAGTAACGGATTACAGAGGCCCTTTCACTAAAGATCCTTAACATAGTAGCATCACATTATCTGACTTGAGGAGCTCAGTGAGTCAGCATTACTTCCTTAGTAACTATGAGCAAATAAAAGAAAAATAGGAGACTCTTCACTAAGGGTGCCCTTACAGTTACAGTACTTCTCCCAACTTCTCCATACACATGTATAGTCATATGGTTAGCACTGCCTAATGTGCATATTTTCAATAGGAAGAGTGGCAGTGACTTATCTCTAGCAAGAAAAAAGAGATAAGGCATTAAATTTCTGCATGCCCAATTCTTTTTTTTCCTCGACAACTCTGAAGGCTTCCATAGACACCCAGTCTTGTGACATATGATGGGTATGACCAATTTCTCTCTGATGTATATAGGGTCTTGAGCTGCCCAGAAAAAAAACTAAAAGAGAGGTTGGCACAGGGCTATTTTGATACCTTATTGGTCCCAGTGCACAGGTTAATGAGTGGACTTTTTCTTGGAGGGGGGCATTCTACCAAAAATCCAAGAGGAAAACATTACAACAAAAAAGTGGCTCCTGTGTAGATGAGAAATGATGATAACTTTGCCAAAGTAAAGCCATGTTTCAATACAGTAGTTTCACTTTGATATATTCTGTGGCATCACATTAGGTAGTATAAGCTATCTAATACTATGTGAAATATTTTTTGCAATTATTTCAGTAGCAAACAAGAAACTTCTGTAAGTATGGTATCTGTCATAGTCTATGAGCATTGTGATAAAGCCAGGACTAAAATCAATGCTTTCCTTCTCATTGCATTTACTGTGCCATCTAATGGCTGAAAGCATCCTCAAGATTCATCATACTGGCAACAGCCATAATTCATGTTTTATATTGTTCTATAGTTGTGCTCAATACAGAAAAAATCCTTACTGCAGACCAAATTGGAGTTAGATATGTGTTTTTAAGAACATGAGCCATTTCTTGGTCCAACATGAACAAATTATTAAGAATTTCCCTGGAGATTTTCATTCCTGTAAAAGTCTCTACTCTGGATAATAACTATATAATAGATCCTTCTTCTTCCTTGGAACAGGTTTTAGGGTAGGTAGAATTTCCACATCATGATTTCTAATTTTTGTTTTCGGTTGGAAAAAGTATCTAGCAACCTTCATAGCAATTAGATTGCTGACAGTGAATTCCAGAAACTCTGGCATATAAGACGGGTAAAGGCAGGTTTATTCTTTAAACTGTAGATTGTTTTTTTTTATTATTACTTTTTATTGGAGTGAGTAGTAAAAAAATTGTAATGATGATTGCTTGCAATGCGGGGTGATCATCCCGATAAGGACGACCCTGCGCTGGAACCTAGGAACGTAATTTGTTTTAGATGATAAAGGACCCACAGCAAGACACAGTTCACACTAAATGCACCGATAGCTGCACAGACATGCAATAGTATAACACTGTTCACGCTGGACATCCTGAACACTGCACAGGCACAGTATGTCCAGGCACATGCACAGACACTCAAGAACATGACACTGTTTACATTGAACACACTGAACAAACAGAGAAAAGGCCAGCAGCCTATATATGAGCAACAAACTTTGGGGATTGGCTGGCTCGAGCAATCCACACCCAGCCAGCTAAATCAATACCACCTGTGAAGCTATGCTGCTGAAAACCCATGTAATACAACAGATCCACGCAGCGAACCCTAACATCAAACTCCAAAATGTGAAATCTATACTAGCTATGAACTGGTGTAGATTTCCACTATAATTTACGCCAGTTGCTTGTATACATTATATTAAATCTGACAAGCCATGAGAGGTTGAGACTAGAGATGAGCGAGCACGCTTGGATAAGTCAGTTACTCGAGCGAGCCTCGCTCTTCTCGAGTAACTGCATTCATGTCCAAGCATGCCCGGGGGGGCGACGGGGGTGAGCGGGGGGGGGGGGGGGCAGCGGGGTGTAGCGGGGGCAGAGAGAGAGATCTCTCTCATCCTCTCCCCTGCGACTCCCCGCTATCCCCCGCCACCCTCAGACAAGAATGCAGTTACTTGAGAAGAGCGAGGCTCGCTCGAGTAACTGACTTATCTGAGCGTGCTCGCTTATCTCTAGTTGAGACCACTTTTTGCTAAGGCTCACCCAATTTTCGAAAAATGGCAACCAGGATGCGAAAAGGTTGAAAAGTCATACATTTTTTTCACAAATACAGCTTGCAACTTCTTAACTTTAGGATCCTGGTGCAAGTTGTTTGCTATATATCCCCAAAGTACTATGTAAAATTTGCACTGCAAATCCACAATTAAGGCTTAAACCCTTGGGCATGTTGTAGTCCTGTTATGCATCACGGGACAAAACGAAACCATTGATTTTAATGGTTTTGTTTTCACTAACGTTATTCTTGCCCATTAATAGTAGGGGCGAGAAAATATAGGACTTGCCTTATCTTTCCTGTACAGTTAATGCTACATGCGGGAAAGATAAGGCGGGACCTATCTTCTTGCTTTTTTATTCATGCTTCTTGCATGCTATAGTGTAGAGTTTAAATACTCTGAGGGAGAAAAAAAAACCTTCTTGCGCAACCACGCTCCGTAGCAGCAAGCAAAATTGCCCATGTGGATTCTTGTTATCCATGCTGCACATGTGCCAGACAGATCACATGAGCGGTACAGATAATGCCGTGCCATCGCTAGGCAATGACACGGATCCCATGGCCTTTCTGCAAAATAGAGTATGCTGCGATTTTTCCCTTGTGAACAGAAAATTGCAATTGATTTCTGATCATGGGCATGAAAACTCGCTTTTACATTGCATGCTTACGGCAGGTATTTGCTGCAGAATCTGCAGACAGACACCCGCTCCGGATTCTGCAATGCAAATCTGGCCATGTGCATCCGGCCCTAGGCTAGTTTCCCATGGGCGATTGCGTTTGTCGCAAGAAAATGGCGTCAAAATCGCATCTTTGTTCCCGTGATTTTGTCCGTCAGCCATGTTTTTTTCTTTTAGAATAATCTCGCATTGTATCACTGCCACCACGATAAGATTGGATTTTTTTTATCGCAAAAGTCAATCGGACTTTCTAATGTTAAAATCGCATGTTTGTTGCAGGCTCCATAGGGAAACATGGGAGATTTTTTTAAAAATCACACATTGCAGAAAGATAGAGCATGCTGAGATTTTTTTTCTTTCAACATCACATCAGTGAAAACATCGCAGATGGGAAGGGAACCATTAGTTTCATAAATCTGCTTTTTTACTGACTCTCGCATTAGGCAAAATTTTCTCCACCCTTGCTATTGGATTTTCCATGCGCCAATCCACTTGAAAAATCTGCAGCAATTCCTCTATGTTTGCTAAATATTTCCTAAGACCACCAAGTGTACAAGAATTAACCTTTTTGCAATCCACTGTCTGACCTCTGAAGACATAATTTAAGGCTGTACAGCTCTGATGTTGGAAGACATCTGTTGGGGTTCTCTTACTGTATATTGCCAGCCTCTCTGCTGTCAGAGCCTATCCAATGTGTCGCCTCATGCAGTACTGGCTTTAGCCGTGTATAACGGCAGAAAAAGTGTAAGCCCCCAAGGAAAACCAGGATACAAATTGGATTGGAAAGGGTTAATGCTTTTTTAGCTAAATGTAAACTCTCATAGATACAGTGTGTGGAAGTTCGTCAATACTTATGGTGTTCTTTGACATAGAAGCCACTAAAAGTTTTAATTTAATGACCGGTTGAGAGTGTTCTGAAATCACATCATGACAGCACAGTCTATATTATTCCACCGAGACAGAAGAGAGGGAAAAGGTTACATTAATGTAGCTGCTCTACGCTGTGTTACTGAAGGGAAATAAATGGCACACACCTACAGTAGTTTGAAGCTCACTTAATGTGCTGCAACAAAGGAGAGCAGTTAACCAAACCCTGGTTTTATGACTATTGCTCACAAATAAAGGATTAGGATCCTGATTGCGTACAATGAGGGTAGGCTTCTGTCTGGAACAAATCCATACACCTGTAATTTCATTTAACGAACTCAAATTATCTGTTGCTATTTAGAAGAGACATTGCCATTCGGGATGGAAGACAGATTGGCAGCGCTATGAGTCACTTCTTTGTCACCTTGTATTTTGTGTCTTTGTTTCTACATGAAGAAATATCAAATGGCTATTTTATTCAAGTAAGTGGACTATTAGCCTACAAGAAAATAAGTTACAAAAAGACAGACTCTTTATATTCAATGAAAACTGCCTGGCAATGCAGACGAGGATTGTATCAATCAATTACAACTGGGATTCTTGTTCATTTAGCCGACTGCCAGCTGTGGCATAAAGCTCTGATGTTCAATGATCCCTGGAAGATCACAGGTTAAGAAAATGTTCACAAAAATGCCAGCAAAGAGCTTTTCAGCCATTATAAATGTCTTGTCTGTGCATGACTCTACTTCTCATTGCAAGTAGCTGTTGATACTGTAATTTGGTACTCAAGGAACTGACCCTTGATGTGCTTCCCAGTCCACCTTTGTAGTTCCCTTGTACTGCATAATACCTGCTCCTTGATTTATATGTTTGGATGGAAATCTGAAAATAAGAAATCAAGAATATACTGTACATCCAAAACAATAGTCTTAAAAGTGGGAGATAAAACAACACAGACATTTTATAATGTAAAGAGAGCTTACCGCCCCTTTATAAGGGCATAAGGACATCATAGACGGGAAGTGCCATGCTTGGGATGTAACACAGAGAGATCTTAGTGAAGCATCTAAGTTAGTTCTACTCATATCCCACAACAGATGATGCCAGAGTCCTGGTCAAGGAGGTCTGGGGAGATGTTTTGGCCTAGACAGGAAGAGGAAGTTACGTGTCATGGCAGCATATTCTCTAATAAAAAATTAAATAGCTCTCAGAGTGAAAGTCTGCCATGTGTGGTGGAGCAACCTGGCTCCCAACTGTTGTAGCAGTATTCCAGAAGTAGCACAGGAGCTGTGTTGCAGTACAGCTATGAATCAGGCTGGACTTATACTGGAGGTTTTAAGCAGTGATAAAGATCAGGGTGAGTTTAGCAACATAAGGACACCTGGTATAAGAAGTGACTGGGATCAAAGGAATACGGAAACTGCTAATACAATTATTGTTGACTGGCCAAACCAAACTTACTGGAGACTACTGTATATCCTAATGTTGCCAGTAATCATAGATTGGTAAATTATGTCTGCACCCAATGTGTAACTAACCAAATTGCTGTACAAGTTGTACTGCTGTATTTGTTGCTGCTTTCCGAAATATTAAAAAAATGCTGCTGCATTCCCTCCCTGCCTTGAATTTATTGTTGCCTGTCCTCCTGTTTATATTAGCCAGTGCAGAGAGACTTTAAGAATTAGTTGTATTACACGGTCATCTATTTATGTATCACCTGTGTGGCTGGCCACAATCTTTCCAACGATGGCAGCTGGTTGTCAATGGGTTTAGGAAATGGATGCATGACATCAGCTGGTCAATGGGGCAGCTAACTTTTGTTTTACTGAGCTATAAACATATTTTCTAACAGCTACTTAAAAACTGACTCTTGAAAATTGTTAAGAATAGAAATACATGAAACTTTCATGACATTTTCATAGGATCATTAGGGGACAAGTGGGGTAGTTTCGAAGTCAATGTTGTTGAAGGCAAACTGGCCCATAATTTATGCCAAAAGCTGGAGTAAATTATTGCCCAAATCGTGTGCCTCTTAATAATTATACTTTACTCCTGGGGGCAGTTGACTAAATCTGACAAATGAAATGCTGCTCTTAGTGAAAGTGATGCCATGTGTGGCTTCAGCCTCAATGACTGGCTAGGTTAGGGCTTCAATTCATACCCTCTAAATGTCCTTTCAATATGCCTACAAAGGAAGTAGTGCGGGATACAGAGGCCACCCTTTCCCGAATTATTGATCTTGGCCAATCAGCAACACAGAGAGATTACAATTAGAGATGAGCGAGCGTACTCGGAAAAGCACTACTCGCTCGAGTAATTTGCTTTACCCGAGCATCGCTGTGCTCGTCCCTGAAGATTCGGGTGCCGCTGCAGCTGACAGGTGAGTCGCAGCGGGGAGCAGGGGAGAGCGGGCGGTAGAGAGGGAGAGAAAGATCTCCCCTCCATTCCTCCCCGCTCTCCCCTGCAGCTCCCCGCTCCGTGCCGGCACCCGAATCTTCAGGGACGAGCACAGCGATACTCGGATAAAGCAAATTACTCGAGCGAGTAGTGCTTTTCAGAGTACGCTCGCTCATCCCTAATTACAATGCATACAAAGAAAAAGGAAGCCTCATGTAATATCATGTGACCCCTCTTGATACAAGTTGAAGTAAATCAGTGAGATGAGAGAAGCTACCTTACATGCTCATTTACGTATATGACTTGCTTAAGTTATAAAGTCACCATTTAGTGACTTAAAATTTTACCTATCAGTGTACCTGTATTAGTGGATGCACTCATTTAACAATCTCTCTTATGAAAAATGTTTCACGCTATTACATTTTTAATAAAACTTACTTTATATGTAGCAATATGTTATTAATAGGTGAAAAAACTCTAGAAAATGTATTTTACAAGTAGAATGACCCTAAAGCAAACTTGTCATGGTAAACATGCTGTCAAAACTGCAGACATCATGTTATAGAGCAGGAGGAGCTGAGCAGACTGATATATATATATATATATATATATATATATATATAGTTTTATGGGGAAACATTCAGTGTAACTTGTATTTTATTCGTTTATATCTCTCTGCACATTCTGAGCTGAACAGTCCAATGGGCGGAGCTATCAGTGATTAACAGCTATCTGTGTATGACTGTGCATACAGGGAACAATGCAAATCACTGATAGCTCCACCTCAGATTATACTGAATCTTTCCCCCAAAATCTCTACATGAATCTGCTCAGCTCCTCCTGCTCTATAACATCATGCCTGCATTTTGGACAGCATGTTTGAGCAGGCAGACTCCCCTTAAGGTACTGTACAGGCCTGTAGAAATAAAGCAGACTGCACAAGCTCCTCTGACTACCGGATGCACACTATGCATAAGATCGCACGCCCAGCTATTTTGTAAACATACACTCTGCCGGAAGAGACCACAGATGATTGCATGTGCACTGCGCATGCCCATGTATCACACGGACGTGCGCAACGTGGCTTTTTTTGTTTTTAATTCCCCACTCTAAAACAATGTATTGCCTATGGACAGTGTATCTAAATGGAAAGAAAATGGGTCACAGAGCTTTATTAAAATAATAGACAATTAAATATAAAAATATAAAAAGGGTGGGCTTTGTGGGTGCCACCTTTTGGTCTAGCTCAATAACACAGCATTTTTCCTGTATACATTAAGACAATAGCAATTTCTGAACATATATCGTATATACATTGAATGGCCAATTTATTAGCGATGCTTGTCGTTTCATGATTGGAGTTTCCCTGTATGGATATTAGACCCGTGACCCTGAAGTGCAGCATGACATCAAGTGAGCAAGTTTTCTGTGACTCAGTTTCAGTGTGAAACCACATTAGATGGGAAAATAGAGCAAACTGAGTAACTTCAAATGAAACCTGTCATCGCTGCTAGAATAGCCAGAGCCAGTGTTTGAAAAACTGCCAAACTTGTCGGGTTTTCTCATTCAGCAGTGTCAAGAATATACCGAGAATGGTGTAATCAAAGAAAAACATCCAGCAAAAGGAGATCCAAAGGATGTAAACAACTCGCCGATGAAAGGGGTCAGAGAAGAATGTCAAGAATGGTTGTGACAAACAGGCGGTGAGCAGTCAAGCAAATTGCTGCCAAATACAACACCGGTGCTCCAAGTAGCATTTTCAAATGTACAACTCGTCATTTCTTAAGCACAAATGGGCTGTACCAGCAGACCACCAGACCGAAGATTCATTCCCAGCTAAAAAAAACAGAAAGGGGAGATTCCAGTGGGCAAAAGAGGACAAAGAATTGGAACACTGAGCAGTAGAACTCTATCATCTGGTCAGATGAATCCTGGTCTCTGTTGCGCTATGTTGATGGGAGGATCAGAATTTGGCACAAGCAGCATGAATCAATGAACCCTTCCTGCCAGCTGCTCAGAGCATGCCAGTATCGCCATGTTAAGCCTCATTCATACAAGTGTTTTAGCACAGTATAGGCGCGTGAAAAGATCGCGGCTATTCTGCACTAAAGGTCATGTAAGCAAGTGATTTAAAGTTATTTTAATTAGCTGTGAAATTGCCCGTTTAAACGATCGGAGGTGCATGTTTTCCAGCTCCCATAGGAGTCTATAGAGAGCACGCACCAAAGATACGGTAGGTCATGTCCTATCTTTTCACGCAGGATATGGACCTTAGATGTGAGTATTGCAGTTGCATGTGCTATCTTTGTTAGTTGCGAGTATTAAGTGCGTCTAAATTTCCTTCATCTGAACGGCTCTATAGGAAACCATTGGTTCTGATAGAAATGCTTTCTTTGCGCCTCTAGTGTGCTAAAACAGCGCTCGTGTGATCGCGGCATTATTTGCAGCAACTGCAAGACGTTTCCTGTCCACACGGCCGATATTCCTGCAGTATGAGTACAACACCTAATGCAATCTACCAAGATGAATGTGCAGTTCTTAAGACCAAAGCAGGACCAAAAAGTTACTAGATGGGGTCTCTAAGAAGTGGTTATTCAGAGTATATTAACTACAGTAATTTAATAGTAAAATACAAATTAATAGACAATGATTTGTAGAACTATCTCTTATCTTATGCATCATTTAGCGCATCATTTAGTAATATGTGAGTTTCTGCATTCATTTCAAAATTATTTTGTATGACCCTATTGTTACCTACAATAGATTGGTGTGTTCATGGATAAATAGTACATACAGGATAGATAGATAGATAGATAGATAGATAGATAGATAGATAGATAGATAGATAGATAGATAGATAGATAGATAGATAGATAGATAGATATGAGATAGATAGATAGATAGATATGAGATAGATAGATAGATAGATAGATAGATAGATAGATAGATAGATAGATAGATAGATAGATAGATAGATAGATAGCAGATAGATAGATATGAGATAGATAGATAGATAGATAAATAGATAGATAGATAGATAGCAGATAGATAGATATGAGATAGATAGATAGATAGATAGATAGATAGATAGATAGATAGATAGATAGATAGATAGCAGATAGATAGATATGAGATAGATAGATAGATAGATAGATATGAGATAGAAAGATAGATAGATATGAGATAGATAGATAGATAGATAGATAGATAGATAGATAGATATGAGATAGATGGATAGATAGATGGATAGATCACATTGTTTATTATATCCACTGTTTTCTCTTTATATTTCGGTAGACCTATTTGTAGCACCAGTCTTGTTCATATTATTGTACTGCATTAATATCCTGTTCACCACAGAGTAATTCCTGTCCTTTACAGCCTAGCCGCGAAAAGATATTTCCTCCTTTCTACTTGGCTTACCACACTCCATTAGACCTCATCAAAGCTTAATAAATCTGATTGCTCTATGTGTTCGTCTCCACTGGGAGCACTAGTCCAAAATGTAACTTATTTGTATTAATTAGCTTCTATTCATTAAAATAATAGTCTTTCAACATCTCTCATATTCATGTGTAATGAAAGTTGGTGAGTCTCCATAAAATAGATTTTAGAAAGAAGCGTCTGTCCTGACAAATTTACAGTCTCAGGAAAAAGGAAATCCATGCTATTATAGCATCTTCTCTGAAATACACAATATTTCCTCGTGTTAGAAACCTAAAGAATTTTTATATAGTTTCAAGATTTTTTTAAAAGAATATTTTCTTCTACTATTAAAATATTACTTGGACTAATAACGTTTTTATTCTAGTATATCCAACATTATCTGCTGTGTATAGCCAGCTGAAGCCCTAAGTATTTACTGGTAGTAAGGGCCCTTTTACAGGGCCCAATGCTTATTCAGCTTATTGTTGGATCATAGGAATTAAATGACTCGTTCGTTGTAAATGCCCGCAATGACTGTATGATAATTTATTCATCGTTCAGTTTCTCGTACAATGATCGATCTGTGTAATCAGGCCGTCATTAGTTTATGAATGATGGCCTAAAACACCCAACAGTCGTCCCATGTAAAAGGGCCTTAAATGCAAACAAGGCTGTGGTAAAGTTTTATTGGATCCCATACCATGTTTATTCCATAAAATTCAGCGTGAAGCCGGTAGGATGCACCATTATTAACTTAAAGAGGTCATCCAGGAGTTTGAAAGTTTGGCCTAACTGCAGGACATGCAATGAAATTCAATGCTGAGGCCAATCATTGACTCCAGTGGTCATGTGGATGTATAGGGTGTTGTCAAGCAAAGTAATCAGAGACTGACAGTGATTACCGCACCACTACCATGCTGAAGTAGCTAGGCATTAACCAGGTGAGAAATGGTTATTGTTAATTTTAACACATTTTCTGCAGTTAGACTAATGGTCCTTTTACATGGCCTGTTTATTAGGCCTCATTTATACAAGCGCTGTTTTAGCGCATTAGAAGCACGTGAAAAGAGTGCTTCTTTAAGTACCAATGATTTTCTATAGAAGCGTTCACATAAAGGAATATTAGACGCGCTAAATACTCACACCAATCAAAGATAGGACATGCGATTGCAAAGTTTGTATCTAAGGTCCGTGTCGCAAGAAAAGATAGGACCTGACCTATTTTTGGTGCGTGCTTTCCATAGACTCCTACGGGAGCTGAAAAGCATGCACCACGCCCCTTCGATCGGGCTAATTAAAATAGCTGGAATCCGCCTGTTCACGTTATGTTTAGTGCAATAGAGCCTCAATCTTTGCACGCTCTTATACTGCGCTATAACAGCGCTGGTGTGAACGAGATCCTAGACCCAAGCTTTCCTCTGAGTGCTCATTCGCCCAACAATCAGGCTATGTCAAGGGACCAACAATCAGCCAACAAATGAGCAAACACTTGTTTGTTGGCTGATTGGCCTCTTTATACAAGTATAAAAATGCTCGCTGATTGGTTGTACTATGCATACTCCGTGTGAATAAGAATATGTACTGCTGACTTATGGGAAAGACCAATCTTATTAGTGATAATTCATCCCTATAAGCTGATTCTTGGCCCTTAGGAAAGAAAATGAAACAAGCATCGCTCAACATGCATGTCGATCAGTGCTTATTACGTCAGATTGAGAACTTTTATTGTGTAAAAGGGCCATAATTTTTTAAACTCCTGGGACATTCTTTCAATTTCCCAGTTCATCATCAAATTCTAACCTTCTTACTTAATACATACCTCACATCTACCCCCATATATATTCAGTTTTCACTACAAAGCTAAGTGGCAACTCTATCAAGTAAATTTGAACATTGAATGTTGGTCATCTTTCCCTCACCAATCCACTAAAGGTAAGCACTCATTATACCCCAATAACTATAGCACTATTAGCAATCTCAAGAAAACGTCCAAGTGGTTGAAAGGGGTTGTGCCATGTTATAAAGTTATCCCCTTTCCATAGAATAGGGCATAATTTTATGATCGGTGTGGGTTTGACCCTGTCAATCTTGAGAATTGGGGGTCCCAAAAGTCCCTGCATGAATGAAGCAATTTCAATTACAGTGCTGAGGATTACTCATACTTGGCAATTTCCAGCTCTCCCATTGTAATTAATGGAGTCTCTGCATGCATGTGACCTTTAGGATCCCCATTATTGAGTTTGGTGAAAGTACAGCTGTCTGACCTCCACCGATCTTAACGTTATCCTCTATCTTGTAGATAAAGAATAACTTTTTAACTTGGCACAACCCCTTTTTTATTTAATATGTTTTTATTAAACATTTTTCCAATTAAACAGGAGCACTGTTCACATACAGAGTTTGCAGTAATAATCATGCATTTATATTAGGCTGTCTATCAGATTGCATGGTACAAAAGTTCTAGGATATACACCCATCAGTAAGTTCATTATGGCTTTTAAAATTACTTTTCTTTGGGTTTCTGCTTCAGTATGTGTGGAGGAGGTGGAGTGGGGGGGCAGAGAGGGTAGAAGGAAGGGAGCGGGTGTAAGGTTAGGAGCCTTGCCTTGTTGTGGAAGATCTGTTTTATTTCGACAAGGTTTTATCTAGTATGTTTCCATTGACCAGGGTTTCCACTTACACCCAGGACATTCACTAAGGGATACATTTTTATGCGGAGTTGTACACATTATTACATCATAGGGTTGCATATTATATCTTTTGTCAAGACAGATTTCTCCAGATTTCTCTTTTACTCCTTTTCCCTTAGCGTACACAGGGAGGATCAATGAATCAAGGTCGTGGGGGTCGTGGGAGTTGTCGGGGGGGGGGGGGGAACATATGTATTGGGTCACATTACTTAACCCACTACGGCAACATCCTTGAAAATAAACAATTTTGACACGATGCATTAGGAAATTGGTTTCTTACATCTCTTCTCCTCCACGAATATCCAGTCCAGTCGTATCTTCTTTATAGAGACATGTCTATTTTATGTCCCAGCACATAGGACCCCAAGATGTTCCTCACGTCAGGTCAAGTCCAACTAACCTGGGGGGTCTCCAGATATAGATCTCTCCATATACCATATGGTTGTTTTGAAGGGTTCCTTGATTGCCCTTTTCACTCGTTGTGGTAGGACATCAATGTAACACCTCAAAGAATCCTTCCACCTGTACCTCCTTCTGAAAAGAAGCATCAGTCCACTCCATTTGCATGAGAAAGGACAGCTTTTTCAGAAAGAGCTTAAAGGGGGGAGGGGTTGTATGTACCCATGTCTGCAGAACTGTTTTTGTCTCTGCCATAGCAACCATGTGCAGAAGCCTACGGCGGCCGGGGGTACATCTATATTTATCCAGGTCTATAAAGCCAAAGATTGCCCACAGGGCATCTAACAGAGCTGCAGAGGTCAAATGTGTTGTTGTATAGTGGTGTACTCTAACCCAAAAATTCTGGACTATCCCACAGTCCCACAGACAGTGACGAAGGCCCGCCCCCGCCATCTGGCCTCTGAAACATCTGTCATTATTGTATAATCCCAATTTTTTGTCCTCGTTTTGGGGTAATATATGCTCTATGGTATATCTGTATGGTCATTTCAACATTTTTACTTGAGGGTAATATAGTCAGACTATATTTTAGCTTTTTTAAGAGTTGTGGTACTGTGAGTCCTGGGATATCTGCTGTCCATTAGAGAGTGCTGTTCTGGAAGTGTTGTGATCTAGTGGGCTGTTTAGGAATTGGTAAGTTCTAGTCGTATGACCACGTGTGTTAGTAGGTTGTTTCAGCTGAATTTGGTTTAATTCAAGCCATTTTTCGTAGGTATTTTTAATAGTATTTTGTCTACAAAACTTTTGGCCTGCAGATACAGAAAGAAGGTAAACGGGATATGTGGATACTTTGATTGCAGGTCTCCCAGTGACAGCATTTTATGTGTGTTTTTATGTAATAGGGACTGGATATTGATTATTCCTCCCACATGCCAGGATTGGAATTCCCAATGAGATAAGTTGGCCTGGAAATATGGGTTGTGTAAGAGTGTTAAGTACAGTGAAAACTGTGGGTGTAGAGAGGTGGCTTTGTAGAGTTTTTGCCAGTTTGTTTTCCAGGTCGACCTTAGGAAAGGGTTCTCTCTGTACTCTACTGGGATCATTTGATATGTTAGATGTAAAAAGTTGGGAGGGCTACTTTGGGGATACGTTTCTGCTCTATTTGCGTGTCTACAAAAACGGGTGTCTGTTGTATCCAGCCAATACATTTTTTGGCTAGTGTTGCAATATTGTAAGTTCTTATGTTGGGGAGTTTTATTCCTCTGCTTTGTTTTGGTTGTTTGAGGATATTGAAGGCGATTCTGTTTCTGCCACCCTTGACAGCGGGAGTTTGTGCCATTTTGTTAGGGTTTGTTCTAGGGTTGTTATGTATGGCTTCATGTTGATGTTGTATATATGTCAGAACCGGCGGCTCATGGGTCCTTCGTGCCCTCACCGCTGGTCCTGTCACATGGACGGCTGCCGTGCGGCGCAGGGGAGCCCCGGTTCTCGTCACCTCCCCTGGCCGCCAGGCTCCTCCCCGCCGCCGGGTTGCTAGGGATGCGGTGTGTGCTGCCCCATGACGCGTCCTCGATACCATGGCAACCTAGCATGCTTCTCCTTCTCTGCCTCCTGCAGGGCTGGGGGTGGGTTCCCCAGCACTGCTGGCTGTACGCAGCTGCTGTCAGACTCCCCGCTCTAATCAGCTGCTGGGGCGGGAGCTCTGACAGCATTTAAACCTGCTTATGACAGCATACCAATGCCAGTGTTATTTAGGTCTTCCCGCTACACCCGCGTACTTCGAGTTTTGACTCGTGTTTTGAATCCCTGTTTTTTGGACCTAACGTTGCCTTTGCCTGACCCTTTTGTACCGCATATCCTCTCGTTGCCGACCCGGATAGTCTGACTCATCTTTCTGTTGTTTGTTCCAGTGTCTGTCTGTTCGTTAGTCCCTGTGTCCCCCTTCCCTAGTGAGTGTAGGGACCGTCGGCCAGCTGTCACCCTGTGGCTTAGCCCAGAGGATCAAGTTGGTACGGACAGGGGTTGCAGGTTTAGTCAGGGACCTCTAGTATCCCAGATCCCAGTCCTGACAGTAACACCGGCTGAAAGGAAGTCAGATCCCTGAATCCGACCTTCAACTCTGAACCCCTCGATGGAAGCTGTTAGCTAACAAGGTCCAGGTTCTGACGAACGTGGCTCAGGACCTAACTTCCCGTCTGCAGCATCAGGAACAGTGGGTGCCTACTGGTTCTGTGCAGCCCCCTCCCGTTTCTGGCATAGTATCAGAACCATGGGCCTTGCTTCCAGACTTCTTTTCCGGGGAGAGAAGCCAGTTTTTCCCATTCAGAGAAGGCTGCAAGCTCTACTTTGACCTCCGACCCCATTCCTCCGTCACGGAAGATCAGAAAGTGGGTACCATTATTAAACGCCTGGTGGGAGAGTCCCAAAATTGGGCCTTCTTCTTACCGGCTGACTCTCCCATCCGACAGTCCATTGATGCCTTTTTCACTGCCCTAGGCCAATAATATGACAAACTTGACCAGGCTGCCTTTGCAGTTTTTAAACTCTTAGCCATGCACCACGGTCAGATGGTGGCTGAGGACTATTGTTCTCAATTCTGCCAGCACTGCACGGAATCTGGGTGGAATGACGCCGCCTTGAAAGATTTACTTTTGGCCGGCCTGTCGGAAGATCTAAAGGACCTATTTGTGGCACACCCTGAGCCTAAGGCTTTGGAGCAAGCCATGTCACTGGCTATTTGGGCTGACCGATGCTTGAGAGCCAGATGTTCCACTCGGACCAGTCCAGTCCATACGTCTACTTCATCGATAAATCCAACCTTGTCACCTCCCACTGCAGAACCCATGGAGCTGGGAAACATGACCCCTAAGCAACGTCGAGAATATCGCCTAAGGAAGAACCTCTGCCTCTACTGTGGGGAGCCGGGTTCAGCCCATCACGACCTGCGGAAAGAAGCTGCGACAGGAAAAACTTCCGCTCCTAGGCAGTTGTCGGGAGGGCTGTCTAGGAGCTTGGGTACTCCCTGTGAAGTCTAAAATGTTGTTGCCCTGCACCTTAGAATTTCGGTCTTTCTGCCGTGCTGGGCAAGCGTTTGTTGATTCTGCAGCAGCTTCTAATTTTGTAAACTTTTATTTTGTTGCCCCACTGTTTTTTGGGGGTTTTTTTTCGTTTAGACCCTCCAATTCTGGTCTCTGGGATTGACTCCACTCAATTGCAGGCCGGCCTTGTAAATCTGGTTACCCCGGAGTTACAGTTTACGGTAGGAGCCTTACATACTGAGCCCTGTGCTTTTCTGGTTATAAGAGACTTGTCTGTGGACATAGTATTAGGGCTACCCTGGTTAAGAGAACACAACCCCAAAGTTAACTGGGACACGCTGGAGCTGGTCAAGTGGGGTTCACACTGTGCCAATCACATGCGCCCAGTGGAGGTGGATATCTCCACCTGCGAGGGGATTGAGCTACCCGATTACCTCTCGGGGTTCTCAGACATCTTCTCAAAACAGTTATCTGAAGCTTTGCCTCCTCATAGGGAATGGGATTGTAAGATTGACTTGATTCCTGGTGCCAAGTTTCCGAAAGGCTGCATCTACAATGTTACGGTTCCGGAGAGGGAGTCAATGAAGGGGTATATCCAACATAGTTTGGCCAGAGGGCACATTCAACCCTCTGAGTCTCCAGTAGGTGCAGGGCTTTTCTTTGAGGAAAAGAAGGACGGGAGTCTTAGGCCCTGTATTGATTACAGCAAGTTAAATAAGATCACAATCAGAAACCAATACGCTCTTCCCTAACCAGGTTGCTGGTGCCCAGTGGTTCTCTAAGCTCGACTTAAAGGGGTTGTCTCGCGAAAGCAAGTGGGGTTATACACTTCTGTATGGCCATATTAATGCACTTTGCAATATACATCGTGCATTAAATATGAGCCATACAGAAGTTAGTCACTTACCCACTCCGTTGCTGGCGTCCCCGTCTCCATGGCTCCGTCTAATTTCAGCGTCTAATCGCCCGATTAGATGCGCTTGCGCAGAAGGGTCTTCTCCCTTCTGGTCGGTCCAGGCACGAGCGGCGTTCTGGCTCCGCCCCCTTCTACGCGTCATCGTGTAGCTCCGCCCCATCACGTGTGCCGATTCCAGCCAATCAGGAGGCTGGAATCGGCAATGGACCGCACAGAGCCCATGGTGCACCATGGGAGAAGACCCGCGTTGCACCATGGGAGAAAACCGCGGTGCATCCCTGGGAAAGGACCGGCGGCCATCTTAGGGAGAAGATTTTTATAACTTCATATTTCATCACATCGGTGAGTAGCAAGCGGTTTAAAAACCGCTTTAAAGTGCTATTTTATGCCGGGGGGTGACAGGGGGAATGGGCTAATTTAAAATTTTGATGTTTTGCCTCGGGACAACCCCTTTAAGGGTAGCTTACAATCTCTTTTGTATTCAGGAGGGGGATGAGTGGAAGACGGCATTTAATATGCCACTTGGACACTTCGAGTACCTGGTTATGCCCTTTGGGTTGTGTAATGCCTCTGTCATTTTTTAAGGATACATGAATTTCCTCTTTCAGAATATCATGGGTGTGTGCGTTGTAGTGTACCTGGACGATATTCTGATTTTCTCCTCCGACTGGGAGACACACCGTGCACATGTTCAGACCGTGCTGACTTGACTCAGGGCTAGCAAGTTATTTGCGAATATTGAGAAATGTGTTTTTGGTGTGCAGAAAATCTTTGTGATCCCTGGTGCATAACAAATGCAGACTCCAGAGAGTACACATATTACTCAGCAGCCCACCAGTCTTTTCCCAGGATAGATTGTTTCCTTTTGTCAACAATGCTGTTTGTGAAACTCGTAAACGCTTCTATTCTTCCCATCGCAATATCAGATTATGCACCAATTACGTTTTCATTTCAGGCTAAAGACGCACAGAGTAAAACACGAATCTGGTCCTTCCCTACACACCTATATCACTCGGAAGACTTTAGAAACTATTTAAAAATCCACTGGGCGAATTACATCGACGATAATATTGAACACACAAGACACGGCTCTCCTCTGGGCAACCACAAAAGCAGTAATGAGAGGTCACATAATGAGCTGCACCTCGTACAAGCGAAAGCAAACAAGACAACAATTCCTCAAAAGGAAACAATCTATCCTGGAAAAGGACTGGTGGGCTGTTGAGTTATGTGTGTACTCCCTGGAGTCTGCGTTTGTTATGTGCCAGGGATCACAAAGATTTTGTGTCTCCATAAGGTGGATGACGTCTAGTTGTTGTTTAAGAGAGTTGTTTGGCAACGTCCTGTCCAAGTCGGGTCATATAATGGTATTAAGGTCTCGCCCTATGATCAGATTTGGGTGTTGGCTCTGTAAAAGCATAGAATTTACTTTTGGAAAGAAATTGTTGGTTGTCTGGTTTGGTGCATAGACATTAAGTAGGGTATAGTCTATGTCGTGTATGCGTGTTTTGAGCATCAGGAATCTGTCTTCTTTGTCCACTAGTTCCTCTTCCACTGAGTATATCAGGCCTTTGCGGAATAGGATACCACCCCCCTTCTTTTTGATGTGTAGTTCGCAGTGTAGCCGGAGTCGAGCCATGAGGCCTTAAGGGTGGTTTCCCAAATTATGCTTCCATCGTGTCTCCTGTAAGTATTTAATGTCAGGTTTCAGGCGTCTCAGATGTGTAATGATTTTTTTTCTTTTTAATGGCGTGTTGAAGCCTGCTACGTTTCACAATACTATCTTGATGTGCTTGGGTGTGAGGTACTCTTGTTCTGTTCTATTGTTCATGTCTGTCATGGTGGGGGGGGGGGGTGTGCAATCCCTGTGTTGTATTGTTTTGTTATACCTTTCATCCCCGCTATTCCAACAAGTGATGGGAAGTCCAATGCATTATGTTAGGAGGATCACACGCCAGGGCACCAGGACCAGATATCACAGGAGGAGAGAGATATATTGGTGTCAATTCAACTTTTACAACTGTAAAACAAAACATCATTACATAAAGTCCCCTGGGAGGGGAAAGGGTTGGTTACACCTTTTCTCAGAAAGTAGCAATGTTTGCTTATTGCCACGCAACAGTGCGCCAGAATCCTTGGATTCAAGGTCAATCATGGTTCCACAACCCCTTTTTTATTTTTTTTTCATTCCCTAACCTCTACGTCACCCAGTGTCTTAGTATGTGGCCACATACTCTATATTCCTTTTTTCCTAGCTATAAAAATGTATCCTCGAAAAGCACCATTGAGTCATACATGTATAACTCTACCCTTGCTTATGACAAGTTACGTTTGACACATAAAAACTACTTATTAATAATAATATATTTGTTATGGCCATTTAAAGTACAGCAATCATTTTATACCTATTACAGGAGCGACTTCTATTTTAATTTCGATACTGTTAATGAATAGCACAGACCCATTCTCTGATTAGTAAAGGACTCATAAATTCTTCCCAAGGCTGAAGTCAATTGGTTAAGAGCAATCAACTAGCTATCATTTGCACCACTTTCCCTTTTTATTGAGTTAATGACCATTGTGTAGAAAATGAATAGGGTATCAGCAACCAGTTTTAATCAGACAATGGGCCACGAGGCTTGAATTGCCCTCCAAAAGTGTGTGTAAAAAAATGAGGATATTAACAGAGCCAAAGACTAATTACCCTAGATATAAGCTGCACGGTATCTGCTAAGTGAAATTTAATAGTTAGCCATTTAATTAGCAGTCTATTTTGCAGAAGGAGAACGAGGTTGAGAAACAGCAGCTGTGTGTATCGAATACTATTCGAGCAAACTGTTCTTGATTTGATATACTTTACATCTGGATCTCTTTAATACATGTTTGTTTGCTTGATGGTTGTGCATATATTTTAGCTAGATTTGCATTTGGGTTGTCAATAGTTTTGAAATATAAATGGAGCAAATGTTCTAAAAGATAAATCAAAGCGGTAGGTTCGTGCTTGTGGAAACCTCTATTCTCATGTCGCCCTTAATTAGCTCTGATAAAGGCCACACATTTACCTTCCAGCTGATCTTGGCTTTGTTCCTTTACCTATGGAGATGTCATGGGAATAAACTCATGATATTTAAGAGATTCAACTGCATTTATCATCTACTGTTAATTCTGTAGATAACAAGGCCTCTTGCTTTGGTATTCTTTTGATAAGACCAAGGCTTCATACACATGCCACATAATAGGTGTGCTATAGAGGTCTATGAGGACTCTACCGTTAACTCCGGAAGGCTCTAATTTCGTGGATGCATACTGAGGCTTTTACTTATAATAGAAAATTGGGATACTCTTTCAATTCTCCCAATCATTCACAATTCTTACCATTCTTAATTAATACATAACTCTCACACAAGTGCCCATGCCCGGCTTTGGATTAATGGGAGAATGGCAGTTTCCACAACAAATGTACTTTACTGGTAATGGTGCAGGAGGAGAGTGTGGCTAACTCAGTCTCTCCCCGGGAATACAAATTTTGTCATCAACTGTCTGTGGTGATACAGGAGCCTGAATCCTAATAGTGCTGTAGCCTTTCCATGTTAGCTCATCCAGGAAGTATCCCTTGCTCATGAACATAGTTGCCTAATCCCGGTCTCACACTACCAGATTTGAATTCCACAATCACTGTCCATGCGAATGATCCATGGTAAAATGCAGGCATTAAAAGGCATGCATTTTTAAAATTATTTCTACACTCATGGGTACGAATTGTGTATTACACAAACAGAAAAATCACAGTAAAAAAAAACACAGTATGCTCTATTTTAATGCGGATTCCGTGCAGATGGACTCTATAGATTTCAATGGAAGCATGCGACCCGCAGCCCATATGCAATTAACATTAACATATGAATTAAAATCCCCGCCTGTTGAAAGAGCTGCTTCTGATTGGCTGAGGTGCTCAGCCTATCACAGGCAGCTCTCACTGAATGAATGATGCCTGTGATTGGCTGTACGCCTCAGCCAATCAGGAGCAGCTCTTTCAGCAGGCGGGGAATTGAAATCTGAATTTCAGTACAGAGCCGGGGACAGCGCAGACAGGAAGAGGCTGAGCCCCGTCAGCTGAAGAAAGGTGAGTATGTTTTTTTTTCTATTTTTTACACTAGCTTGGCTTGTTTTTCTGGGAAAGGCTTATATTTAAAGCCCTTCCCAGAAAAACAATTAAGAAGTGCCGGCAGCTGAATCCTCTAGCGCAGCTGTCATCTGTGACAGCTGCGCTAGGGAACTCTTTATTCCCCATGGGGATAAAGAACACATCTGCTGCATGTGGCAGATGTGTTCTTCATCCCCTCAAGGGATACGGCACCGGCGGACAGGTATATATATATATATATATATATATATATATATATATATATATTATTTTTTTTTACACTAAAAGGGATTATTTTCAGGGAAGAGCTCATACTTAAAGCTCTTCCCTGAAAATCACTTTGGGCGTGCCAGCAGACCATTGCTTTCAATGGAGCCGCCGGCAGCAGCCATGGCTCTATTGAAGGTGATTCGTGCATTCGCTATGCTGCACGCATGTCCTATCTTTACAGGCGCATGTCTGTAAAATACAGACATGTGAACACACCATGGGGAATGCAGGGGTTTTATAAGACGCGTGTTTTTATGTGCGCGTATTCACGCACAGAAACACGCTAGTGTGTAGGCACCCTCACACTGAACTACTTTCCTCTGCAACTTAAAGGCACAGGAAAATATATATAACACTATATATGTATATATCAAAGTATTTACAACTTAACTAAAGGAACAGCACCTCTGCAACACAGCATTTCCCAGGACCAGGCGGTCACTTTCAGCGGTTCAACAGAGGAGGAGGGGTTACAGTCAGCGCCCCCACGACATGATGACATAATAGGTTGTCATTGCAGCTGGAGGTTTAATAGTGACCCCCGGTTTGCTATGTATGTAACAATGATGGGCATAATTCACTGCAACAAAGAAGTATTAAAAAGTAATCAAAGGATCACACATTCAAGTCTCCTAGTTGAACTAGAGAAAATCTTTTTAAAAAGTTCAATAAAGAGTAGAGATGAGCGAGCGTACTTGTCCGAGCTTGATACTCATTCGAGTATTAGGGTGTTCGAGATACTCGTTACTCGTAACGAGTACCACGCGATGTTCGAGTTACTTTCACTTTCATCTCTGAGACATGTGCGCGCTTTTCTGGCCAATAGAAAGACATGGAAGGCATTACAACTTCCTCCTGTGATGTTCCAGCCCTATACCACCCCCCTGCAGTGAGTGGCTGGGGAGATCAGGTGTCACCCTAGTATTTAAATCTGCCCCGCCCGCGGCTTGCCACAGATGCATTCTGACATAGATCAGGGACAGTGCTGCTGATGCTGCTGCTGCTATAGGGAGAGCGTTAGGAGTTATATTAGGCTTCAAGAACCCCAACGGTCCTTCTTAGGCCCACATCTGACCGTGTGCAGTACTGTTGAGGCTGCTTTTAGCAGTGTTGCACAATTTTTTTTTTTTGTATATCGGGCGTGCAGAGCATTGCGTCCTCAGTCTGCAGTCATTGTACAGAGTATAGGGCCAGTACTGGTGAGGCAGAGACAGTGGTACAGGGAAAGAGATATACAGGCTATATAGGCAGTGGGCTTTTTCAAAGAAATTGGGGAAACATACTATATTTGGGCTGCCTGTGACCGTCTTCAGTGTACTGCGTGTCTTCTGGGGGTGGTAGTCCTAATTAATACGCAGCTAAGCGTTACAGCAGGCTTGCGCAAAATTGTTTCCTGGCTCTGCTGTCTCCGTTACATCACCGCCATCATCCCGCCAGAGGGAAACAGTATACATAATATACGCTGCCTACAGTATCTGTCTGCTGTATCAGCTCAGCATTTAAAAAAATAGAAGCAAAATACTTAAAGCCTACTAGTGGCCTTTGGCTACTTGACTGCTTCTGCGCTGTGAATTCCACTAGCTCAGTCATACGCACCTACGTCTCAGTGCAGGCATGCGCAAAATTGTTTCCTGGCTCTGCTGTGTCCGTTACATCAACGCCGTCATCCCGCCAGAGGGAAACAGTATACATAATATACGCTGCCTACAGTATCTGTCTGCTGTATCAGCTCAGCATTTAAAAAAATAGAAGCAAAATACTTAAGGCCTACTAGTGGCCTTTGGCCACTTGACTGCTTCTGCGCTGTGAATTCCACTAGCTCAGTCATACGCACCTACGCCTCACTGCAGGCATGCGCAAAATTGTTTCCTGGCTATGCTGTGCGTTCCGTAAGCGAAGTCAGCCTCCAACCACAGGCCAATAAGCGGCACATTTAATTACAGCGTTCTGTTTCTGTTCTACTCGTAATACAGCATGCTGAGGGGTAGGGGTAGGCCTAGAGGACGTGGACGTGGGTGAGGACACGGAGGTCCAAGTCAGGGTGTGGGCACAGGCCGAGCTCCTGATCCAGGTGTATCGCAGCCGACTGCTGCGGGATTAGAAGAGAGGCAAATTTCAGGGGTCCCCAGATTCATCTCACAATTAATGGGTCCACGCGGTAGACCTTTATTAGAAAATGAGCAGTGTGAGCAGGTTCTGTCATGGATGGCAGAAAGTGCATCCAGCAATCTATCAACCACCCAGACTTCTATGCCGTCCACTGCTGCAACTCTGAATCCTCTGGCTGCTGCTCCTCCTTCCTCCCAGCCTCCTCACTCCATTACAATGACACATTCTAAGGAGCAGGCAGACTCCCAGGAACAGTTCTCGGGCCCCTGCCCAGAATGGGCAGCAATGGTTCCTCTCCCACCGGAGGAGTTTGTCGTGACCGATGCCCAACCTTTGGAAACTTCACGGGTCCGGGGAATGAGGCTGGGGACTTCCGGCAACTGTCTCAAGAGCTTTCAGTGGGTCAGGAGGACGATGACGATGAGACACAGTTGTCTATCACTCAGGTAGTAGTAATTACAGTAAGTCCGAGGGAGGAGCGCACAGAGGATTCGGAGGAAGAGCAGCTGGACGATGAGGTGACTGACCCCACCTGGTTTGTTAAGCCTACTGAGGACAGGTCTTCAGAGGGGGAGGCAAGTGCAGCAGCAGGGCAGGTTGGAAGAGGCAGTTCCACCAACTGTTTCCCAAAGCGTCCCCTCGCGCCATGCCACCCTGCAGAGGCCGAGGTGCTCAAAGGTGTGGCAGTTTTTCACTGAGAGTGCAGACGACCTACGAACTGTGGTGTGCAAGGTTTGTTGCGCCAAGATCAGCCGTGGAGCAACCACCACCAGCCTGCGCAGACATATGATGGCCAAGCACCCCACAAGGTGGGACGAAGGCCGTTCACCGCCTCCGGTTTGCACCACTGCCTGTCCCCCTTTGCCCCAACCTGCCACTGAGATCCAACCCCCCTCTCAGGACACAGGCACTACCGTCTCCCGGCCTGCACCCACACCCTCACCTCTGCTGTCCTCCGAACCATCCAGCAATGTCTCTCAGCGCAGCGTCCAGCCGTCGCTAGCGCAACTGTTTGAGCGCAAGCGCAAGTACGCCGCCGCGCACCCGCACACTCAAGCGTTAAACGTGCACATAGCCAAATTGATCAGCCTGGAGATGCTGCCGTATAGGCTTGTGGAAACGGAGGCTTTCAAAAATATGATGGCGGCGGCCCCGCACTACTCAGTTCCCAGTCGCCACTACTTTTCCCAATGTGCCGTCCCAGCCCTGCACGACCACGTCTCCCGCAACATTGTACGCGCCCTCACCAACGCGGTTACTGCCAAGGTCCACTTAACAATGGACACGTGGACAAGCACAGGCAGGCAGGGCCACTATATCTCCCTGATGGCACATTGGGTGAATTTAGTGGAGGCTGGGACAGAGTCAGAGCCTGGGACCGCTCACGTCCTACCCACCCCCAGAATTGCGGGCCCCAGCTCGGTGGTGGTATCTGCGGCGGTGTATGCTTCCTCCACTAAACCACCCTCCTCCTCCTCCTACGCAACCTCTGTCTCGCAATCAAGATGTGTCAGCAGCAGCACGTCGCCAGCACGTCGCCAGCAGTCGGTGTCGCGCGGCATGGCAGCACAGCGGTGGCCAAGCGCCAGCAGGCCGTGCTGAAACTACTCAGCTTAGGAGAGAAGAGGCTCACGGCCCACGAACTGCTGCAGGGTCTGACAGAGCAGACCGACCGCTGGCTTTCGCCGCTGAGCCTCCAACCGGGCATGGTCGTGTGTGACAACGGCCGTAACCTGGTGGCGGCTCTGCAGCTCGGCAGCCTCACGCATGTGCCATGCCTGGCCCACATCTTTAATTTGGTGGTTCAGCGGTTTCTGAAAAGCTACCCACGCTTGTCAGACCTGCTCGGAAAGGTGCGCCTGGTCAGCGCACATTTCCGCAAGTCCACGACGGACGCTGCCACCCTGCGGACCCTGTAACATCGGTTTAATCTGCCAGTGCACCGACTACGCTCCACATGTTGGCCAGGCTCTATGAGCAGCGTAGAGCTATAGTGGAATACCAACTCCAACATGGGCGGCGTAGTGGGAGTCAGCCTCCTCAATTCTTTACAGATGAGTGGGCCTGGTTGGCAGACATCTGCCAGGTCCTTGGAAACTTTGAGGAGTCTACCCAGATGGTGAGCGGCGATGCGGCAATCATTAGCGTCACCATTCCTCTGCTATGCCTCTTGAAAAGTTCCCTGCAAAGCATAAAGGCAGACGCTTTGCGCTCGGAAATGGAGGCGTGGGAAGACAGTATGTCGCTGGATAGTCAGAGCACCCTCATGTCTCAGCGCGTTGAGGAGGAGGAGGAGAGGGGTGAGGAGCATGAGGAGGAGGGGGAAGAGACAGCTTGGCCCACTGCTGAGGGTACCCATGCTGCTTGCCTGTCATCCTTTCAGCGTGTATGGCCTGAGGAGGAGGAGGAGGAGGATCCTGAAAGTGATCTTCCTAGTGAGGACAGCCATGTGTTGCGTACACGTACCCTGGCACACATGGCTGACTTCATGTTAGGATGCATTTCTCGTGACCCTCGCGTTACACGTATTCTGACCACTACGGATTACTGGGTGTACACACTGCTCGACCCACGGTATAAGGAGAACCTTTCCACTCTCATACCCGAAGAGGAAAGGGGTTCGAAAGTGATGCTATACCGCAGGACCCTGGCGGACAAACTGATGGTAAAATTCCCATCCGACAGCGCTAGTGGCAGAAGGCGCAGTTCCGAATGCCAGGTAGCAGGGGAGGCGCGGAGATCGAGCAGCATGTACAGCGCAGGCAGGGGATCACTTTCCAAGGCCTTTGCCAGCTTTATGGCTCCCCAGCAAGGCTAAGTCGGCGGGAGCAGTGTAAAAGGATGGTAAGGGAGTATGTAGCCGATCGCACGACCATCCTCCATGATGCCTCTGCCCCTACAACTACTGGGTGTCGAAGCTGGACACGTGGCCTGAACTCGCGCTGTATGCCCTGGAGGTGCTTGCTTGTCCTGCGGCTAGCGTCTTGTCAGAGAGGGTGTTTAGTGCGGCTGGGGGAATCATCACGGATAAGCGTACCCGCCTGTCAACCAACAGTGCCGACAGGCTTACACTCATAAAGATGAACAAAGCCTGGATTTCCCCAGACTTCTCTTCTCCACCAGCGGACAGCAGCGGTACCTAAACAATACGTAGGCTGCACCCGCGGATGGAAGCATTGTTCTCTATCACCATCAAAAACGGGGACCTTTTAGCTTCATCAATCTGTGTATTATATTCATCCTCCTCCTCTTGCTCCTCCTCCTGAAACCTCACGTA
Organism: Eleutherodactylus coqui; assembly: GCF_035609145.1. Lineage (NCBI taxonomy): Eukaryota > Metazoa > Chordata > Amphibia > Anura > Eleutherodactylidae > Eleutherodactylus > Eleutherodactylus coqui. The sequence goes on from NC_089838.1 coordinate 273,099,979, forward strand.
ATCACGCCGAACGGGCAATTTTTCTTAGGCCCACAAGGCTCAGTCATATTACTTTAGTAAACAATGTTTATACGTTTCAATTCTCATTAAAGCGTTGAAACTTGCACCTGAACCAATTTTTATTTTAACTGGGCTGCCTCCAGGCCTAGTTACAAATTAAGCCACATTAGCCAAAGCGATTAATGAGTTTCACCTGCCCTCTTGGTTGGGCATGGGCAATTTTTCTGAGGTACATTAGTACTGTTGGTACACCAATTTGTTTGGGCCCTCGCCTACAGTGTAATCCTAGTAATTTTTATGGGCTTCGCCTGCACTCATGGTACAGCAAGGTGTGTGGGGTTGGCCTACACTTTTGCTACATAAACATATTACCAGTCTGACTTGGGCATGCACTGTGGGCCGAAGCACACCTGTATTGTATGTGACGTTAGCTCTGCTGTCCAGGGCACTGCAATGGGATACATTTATGTACCGCCGGTGGGTTCCAGGAAGCCACCCATGCTGTGGGTGCACACGGAATTCCCATTGCGGAGTTGTACCTGCCTGTGACTATTTATAAAATACCCCGGTCTGACTGGGGCATGCAGACACCTTGACAGAATGAATAGTGTGTGGCACATGGGTTCCCCATTGCTATGCCCACGTGTGCAGCTCCTGATGGAGGTGGCACAGGATTGGATTTCTCATTGCTTCTGTATAGCATTGTGGGCTATCGCCCCGCCCCTTTTAAAGAGGGTCGCTGCCTGGCCGTGCCAACCCTCTGTAGTGTGTGCATGCGGTTCCTCCTCATGGCAGACGCACTTATAAATAGACATGAGGGTGGTGTGGCTATGAGGCCAGCGTGTGGCATGAGGGCAGCTGAAGGCTGCGCAGGGACACTTTGGTGTGCGCTGTGGACACTGGGTCGTGCGGGGGGGTTGGGCAGCATGTTACCCAGGAGAAGTGGCAGCAGTGTCATGCAGGCCGTGATTGTGCTTTGTTGGAGGTAGTATGGTGCTTAGCTAAGGTATGCCATGCTAATGAGGGTTTTTCAGAAGTAAAAATTGTTGGCGGGGGGGGGGGCACTCTTGCCTTAATAGTGGGACCTGCGAACTTGAGATGCAACCCAACATGTAGCCCCTCGCCAGCCCTATCCGTTTCTATGTCATTCCCGTCACTTTCTTGAATTGCCCAGATTTTCACAAATGAAAACCTTAGCGAGCATCGGCGATATACAAAAATGCTTGAGTCGCCCATTGACTTCAATGGGGTTCGTTACTCGAAACGAACCCTCGAGCATCTCGAAAAGTTCGTCTCGAGTAACGAGCACCCGAGCATTTTGGTGCTCGCTCATCTCTTATAAAGAGGAAAAATACATCTTTATTGTCTTATAGGATCCTCTATTATAGCAAAAAAAGTAAATAAATAAAAATTACACTTAACTGGTATCACAGCACCTAAAAATGGTTTACTACAGACTAATCATTACATCAATCGATGAGATGTATGTACTTCAAAATAGTACCAATAAAAACTACTGTACATGACTTGCAAAAATATGAGCCCTCATAAAGCTCCATTGATGGAATAATTAAAAAGATTTGGCTCTCAGAATGCAGCTTTTTAAGAAGTAGTCACACCTAAAATAAAAATAGCCGTAATCAAAATGAGCAGCAGAATAGATCTAACATGTCATTGATAATTTAAACGTCGTTAAAGCAAATGCTGAAAAACAATGATAGAACTGCTGCTGCTTTTTCATTCTCGGCTTCAAATAACAACAAAAAGTCATAAAAAAGTTACTACATTTATTTCATATGCTGCAAAATAGTGTCATTAAGAAATACAACTCATCCAGCAAAAGCTTACCTTCATATGGTAGCACAGTGATAGTAAAAATAAGAAAGCTATAGCTTTCAGAATGAGGCTACGTGCATACGGACGATATTTCTATCCGATTTTTGGACTGAAAAATCTGTCGGAAATCGGACAGTAATAGCATCCAATCATTTGAATGGCTTTTATACACATACGCTTTTTTTATTTGGACAGAAAGTACAGGTAAAAAAAAATGCAGCATGTCCTATTCTTGTCCAATTCTAGCACAAAAATCGCATTTGTGCATGTGCGAGATCCCATACATGAGGGGTCCCATACATCAGACAGCGCATGGATGGAAAGTCAGTGTGCTGTCCGATCCGAGTTGCTCTCGAGAATACTGCAGGGATGATGATATTTTTTTTCACTTCAAGACTAACCCCTTTAAGAGGTTGACAGAGGTTAAAAGAACCCCTTTAAGAGGTTAAGTAAGAAAAAAAATCTCAGTACGTCCTATTCTTGTCTGATTCTTGCATGAAAATAGCACATGTAAATGTGCAGGGTCCCGTACATCAGATGGCACCTGGAGGGAATGTTCATATGCTGTCCAATCCAAGTTACCCCCGAGAATACTACAGGGATGGTGGTAATTTTTTTTTTGCAATTCCAGCCAAACCCCTTTAAGGGTTTAAACAACTAAACAGAATCGACTTAAAATATAATATATATAATTTTATACTCAGCTCGGCCACTGTCTTCCTTTATGACCTAGCATACATAAATGGAATTCACAGCAGTACAGCAGCGACAACGTTTCAATCCATGTCGGACCTTTCTCAAGCCTATAATGGATTAAAGTTCCTTTTTATGCAAAAATCTGCCGTTGATGCTGCCTCTTACCTTATGGACTATCTGGCAAATGGACTAGGCTTGGATCCAGCCTGCTGAGGCGTGACATTACCGTGGCTTGGATTGTCGTAAGACGTTTGCCCTTTTTATTGAGTGCTGCTGTGTTTCTATGCTTTCCTTTATGACCTATCTCAGGACTACAGATACCCCCTTTAATTTTCTTCTGATCTAAGGATCAGTGATGTCCCATCCCACTATATATGACAGGGAAAGACATAAAAATACAACACCCAATATTTTGTGTTGGAGCCTCCACCAACATTAATCCGACCCTGTTTAGAGCCAATCAATAAGTCATGATTTTTCACTTTTGCAATAAGTCCAGCTCCCAGTCATAGTTGTATGTCGTCAAGGCAGTTATGTACTGAGTGCAGCTTATGTGCTGGTCCTGATGAGAGAGAATTTACTTGGTCTTTGATTCACATTTTTTATGATGCTCTGTTGGAGAGTTAATCATTTTTCACATCCTGAATAAATGTGCGCCATAGCACACTGTTTATGTATTTCTGTAAGCATCTCCAAGAAACGAGGGAAATGATAACTTGCTGGTTCTCTCCTTTTTTACTGACACATTGGAAATAAAATTATCCCCTAACGCGGTAAAGAAAATAAACTTCCATAGAACATTTTATAAATCTACCTCCTTACGGCTTGTAGCTTCCTGCTTTAACAGCGTCAGCTTCTATTAACTTGATAATGCAAGATCATTTAAGTGGATGTGATTATTACTGGACTGAATACTTTGGAAATCAACATTTCCATATAGATAGCATTATTTAGGTGTTTATGGCATCTTTTGACAGGTAAAAGCTTCTTTCAAAGTGGAACATCACTATAATTGTAACTTTTCATTACAAGGAAAAGGCTGCAGAGAGATTTTAGTACCCGATAGTTACATGGCGACAGAACAAGTTCTATACCATCTATCTCATTCCTCCTGCTTTGTGTATGAGATTCAATCCACGGTCAATCTGGAGCTGATTTCTCTAATATTGTACGCTATAATGGGACCATTGCCATGTTTACATTATAGATGTTGATGTATTGAAGGGAGTTTTCGTGACTTTAATATGGATGATCCTTAGAATAGGCAATCAATGTTTAATTTGGAAAGTAGAAGAAAAAAATTTGGGCAGAGCAACCCAAGTGGAATGCGGAAAGAAGATGATGCTGGAAAAGTGGGAGGCGTGTGTGGAGATAGCAGTAGGTGCTTCCAGCCTAATATGCTGATCAACCAAATGCCAAATTAGTGTATGAAAATGCCGAGCTCTAGTTGTTTTGTTCCTCTTCACTATGAATATTTAATTGATTGGGGTCCAACTCATTGCACCCTTGATCATCCGATGATTTGTGAGCTGTGCCTGGTACTGCATTACTGAGTCGCAGTAAGCTGCTGTCCCAAGCAGAACCACAATCATGTACTGCCCTATACTTGGGATAATAATGAAAGAGATCCTTTTCTAAGGAACTTGGGAGTTGGATGGCCATCAATTTACTATTGATGTCTTCTACTATGTCTCAGAAAACTCTTTTAAAGTTAGATTATCTGATTCATAACTTCAGAACTATGCAGTCCTTTCTTTAGTCCACAACCACATTGTATGTTATTAGAAATGTATTGGATATCTTAATGGTTGAAAGACAATTGGAGGTATGGCCCACTAAAAGTAACAGTAAGGTGGACATATTATTTAGAAACCTGTTGGCTGAACGCTTATTTGGCCAACAGCTATACAGATGTAACAAAATTTAACTTAATTGTGATAACAAGGATCAGCGCCTACTCACACAGAACGATTTAAAACAAGTGAGGTACTTTTAGGTACTCACCTGGTGCACGGTCAAAACTCCTGTCCGGGAGATTGACCGGCACCTTGTATCCAAGCTAGCTCGTAACGTCCCTGGAGTCCCGAATCCAGATTACCGGAGAGCGTCTCTGGGGTTAACAGCCGTAACGGGCTGTTTGTACAAAGCTCGTATCAAATAAAAAAAAAATTTCCCCCGCGCTCGTGGGTTCCAGTGAAGATAAAGGACACGCTGTCCGTAAGTAGCTTATAGCTATTTTATTGATTTTTTTGCTACGCGTTTCTGCGGGTTTACCCGCTCTCATCAGGCATACATTTAAGCAGCACCATGCACAATTTATACATTTCTAAGACTCACATGAGCATTCAGACGCCGACATTCGGAACCGCCCTCTGCTCCATGTGGAATGACATCTCACATCATTAATCAGTAACCCTTTCTATACTACTATATTTTTCATTCATAAAAAAGCAGCAAGATATGCTATTTAAAAGTCAATTAGACTTACTTAAACTTATCATAATCTACTATATTTCACAATGTTATTTAAAAACATAAATTATCCATAAATAACTATTACAATTACAATTATAATTTAAAAATAAGAATATTACTATAAACAAATTAGCAATGTATTACATCCACCCAATTTATCAACTATAAATAATCTGTATACCTATCATTCATTTTTCTCTAGATAAATCTCCTCTATTATGAAAGACACCATTATATATATATATAAAATACCCAAATAATCCATAAATATAAAAAAAAAAAAAAAAATTTTTTTTCCATTAAAAATCCATTTTAAAACAACCATTTATATTATGTTATTTTTTATATTTATCCTATTTTTATTCTATTTTTGTGTATATCAAGTTATGATCTATCCTAACATTAACCCTTTTTAAATACCTTTTTATATCTCACATCTCCTCTCATAAGATTAAATCCCTTTGGAAAATTTTTTTAAAAATTTTTTTCAAGTTTTTTCAAATTTTTTCAAGCACCTCGTTAAGCCCTGTTGGTTGCAGGGTTTTCAGTTTATAAATCCAGAACATCTCTTTCCGTTTTAGTTCGTTCATTGATTTATTTTTTATCTGCTCTATTGGTGTAATTTTCAGAGTTTTCGATTCACATTTATGTTGTGCAGCAAAGTGTCTAGATACACTATGTTTTGTGTATCCCCTTTTAATATTATATTTGTGATTGGCCAATCTGGCACGAATTGCATTTTTTGTTCTTCCGATGTATTTTAACCCACATTCACATTCCAGTAAATATACAATATATGTACTATCACAATTTAATCTATTCTTGTACTGTACTGTACACTTAATTGTGATTACTTAAAAAATATTGACAGGTTATTGACAAGCAAATAAACTGTGATACAGAAGTTCTCTTTAAAATTTTAAATATTGGGTTAAACTTAATCTGTGCCTCCTGACTTTCCTATGCAAGCAAGACCAAGTATGCATGTTGTTTCATTAGGGATAGGTAAGCTTCTGTCAAACACTCCTGGTGGTGGCTTACGTCCTCTGAAAATAAAAGGATCTAGCATGTTTCTATTCACAATCAATAAATTTGTCAGTAACCAAGCCTAATGTTCTTTTATTTAATGAGCAAAGCACCTGTGAAACCCTCACTTCCAATCTCATCTCCTTAATTGAAACACCTTTTAAGATTCTTGGCCATGTAAAAAGAGGAATTACAAAGGGTTCTTTGTTGGTTGACCACTCCTGGGGAAGGTAATAATGGTCTAGAATTTCCTACTTTTGTAAACAATCTGTCTAACTGTGGGTTGGTGGAGTCTGAGCTCTTTAGAGATGGCTTTGCAACCTTTTCCAGCCTAATGAGCATCAACAACTCTTCTTCTAAGGTCCTCAAAAATCTCCTTTGTTTGCGCCGATACACTACCCCAAACATATGTTGTGGGGATCATACTTTGATCCATCGCTATTCATTGAATAAAACAGGTCACCCACTCATACCTGATCATCATTCCATTGATTGAAAACACCTGACTCTAATTTCACCTTCGAATTACTACTAATCCTAAATCCATACTTTTGCCACTGAAAGACATCTGATATTGGATCATTTTCCTCAATAAATAAATGCCCAAGTGTAATATTTTTGACTTATTTGTTTGATTTAGTTTTCTTTATCTACTTTTAGGACTTGTGTGAAAATTAGATGTAGTTTTAGTCAAACATAAACAGAAATATGGAAAATTGAAGGGTTCACAAATTTTTTAAACACCGCTGTATATTCATCCCTGACATTCTTTCCTCATTATAATTGCAGCAAGAAGTTAGTTAAGGGGATGGTTGTTGTTTTGACTTCATACTATGAGTGGTAATATGTGGAAAGTGATAGTCATACATGCTCCTTGTACTGCTGATGCCTGTGATTATATGTCAGCACAATCTAAGGGCTTTTTCACATGGGTGCTGAGATTTTCAGCCGCTCGAATCGTGGCTGAAAATTGCATGAGTAAGAGGCAACCGCCACTAAGTCATTACTGCATATCCCATTTTCTCACCCATTGAGACAGCTGGGGGGAGAGAGTTCAGCTCTGCTAAACTCCCTCTCTGCCCCTTGCCGGCTGCCGGCAAAGGAAGGGAGCGGAAGCTTTGCAGAGCTAGTGTGCTAAACTCCCTCCCCATCTCCGTCCCTTGCCAGCTGCCATCAAGGGGAGGGTGCGGTATGGAAGCGGGTGCTTAGCAGAGCTAGTCATGCTAAACTCCCTCTCCCTCTCCCCAGCCTATGGAGCTGCTGGCAAGGGGAGGGGCTTTAGCAATGCAAGCTGCTGTTAAATTCCCTACCCTTTCCCTTTCCTGACGGCTCTCATAGGCTCCCATAGACCCATCTTTTCCAACCGGTGTAGAAGTGGCCAGCCGGAATGCGCGCTGCATGCGCTATCTTTTCCGGCTGGCCAATTTTACGCAGGGGAAAACCGCCCATTTGAACAAATGCATTGGAATCCAATCCTTCAGCTGATCACAATTTTCAGCCGACACTTTATCGCGGCAAAATCGCCACAAAAAAACGCTCGTTTGAAACTAGCTTAAGTGAATGAAGCAGGTGATCACAATGGATGACATTATTTACCTTCATTTCTTCTTCTGCACTTTTTTGAAACCAGGAATTGGAAGAAGAGTTGAAGGAGAATGGAGTAGAGATGAGTACAGTGAAGTCCATCCGAAACATCATCTTTTTGACAAATCCAACCCCTTTTCTTGACCAGTTTACCTATTACAGATTTTCTGTTTCACCATATCCATCCCCATTGAGAAGATCACCCTCTACAAGACTACTTTCTGATCAAATCTTGGGTGCTTCTCTTTGAGGTTTGACTGTATTTAATTTAATGCCTTCATCCACTTCTCTGTATACCACATTAGGGGGGTTAAAAAAAACGATCAAGTAGTGGGACTGAACGCTCGCGTTAACCCTTTCCAAACCACTGTCTGACATCTTTCAACATTCTGATTGAAGCCTGTACAGCTCCGATGTCGGAAGACGTCCATCGGGGGATTGTTATTGTATATTACTGGCCGCTCTGTTGTCGAGGGCTCACCGGCATGTCCCATACCGCAGTACTGCCTCTAGCCAGCAGATGGAGCCATTGTGAAATGGCAGAAAGAGAAAGCCCCCTAGGAAACCCTGAATCCAAAATTGGATTGCAAAGGGTTAATATATGCCTGCAAGCCAATTTGACTTGTGGATTACCTTGAAGAACCCCATAAAATTGCCATGAAACACAGCAACACAATGTTGCTCATAAATTGCAATGCAAGGATATCTACGAAGATGACAAGCACTGTATCCACAGCAGCACACCGGGAGAAACAGGAATCAAAGGTTCACTTGACATTACAATGAAATATTGTATATTTTGCTTTCATTAAGCAAGAATTTTATGGTATTTTTCCTCTTTGATAATAGTGTTGTTGTTTTCTCTCTATGGCATTGACCCAGCAGGCTCATTGTATGGCCTATTATTCACTAATATAGTTTATGTTAAGAAATTACCGTTACACTTATTCAAATTGTGACTAACTACATCCTTTATATTCAATTGTGCTATGTGCTTTTTTGTAGAAGATGGATGTTTCTTTATGAATGCTATTAAAATGGCCTATTAGGACTATAATAAAATCTGCTAATGAAATCATTTTAATTGCATCACCAATGTATGGGGCTTGCTTTTTATGGTTTATGCAATAATATGAATTTGCAGCTGATTTGTGATATATGGTATAGCAAAAACTATCTGACAATAGCTCAAACCAGGGATCATATTATAAAACTTTATACAAGGGTTTTTGTGTTTTTACAAGGAAGAACTACTTGGAGATTTACAATGTGTCTGGTGCTTTTAGGACAAAAAGGGTACAATAATTAAAAGTGAAATGAAAAAAAAACTAAATAAAATAATGTAATAGTAAAAAAGTAGTCATAAAAAAAGTAATAAAAAATAACTCAGACTGCAAAAGATATTTTCAACATCGATATATAGTTATATAATAAGCATTATTCACGTCTCAGTACAGTGTTGCTCTCCTACTTATAGCTGTCAGCTACCTGCTCTTTACCACCAGCCAATGTCAGGTTTCCACAGCAGCTTAGCCTGCTCTGATGATGTCACTACCCGGCAGCACGATCGAAGGGATTTCCGAGATTTTTTTTTTAAGTATACAATCCTCATCTGTTAGATCACTCCCCTTGTCCGGCACAGGAGCTCCATCCCCTAGTCACTTGCCATTCACTCTACATATCACTGACCAGTCACTAGCTTCAGCAGTGATACTGCCATAATGTGACTGGCGAAACCAGTGATTGGCTGAACCCCTACTCAGAAATCGGGGGATATGTGAAGGGCAGTTGTCATGTAGAACTTTCACAAATCTAAATCTCAACTCCAGTCCTCAGGGACCCCCAACAGGTCATGTTTTCAGTATATCCCATAGTAAGAAGACCTGTGGCAATGTCTGAGACACTGACAATAACTACTGAGGAAATCCTGAAAACATGACCTGCTGGGGGTCCCTGAGGACTGGAGTTGAGAAACACTGATCTAAATCACAAAATAAAACAATACTGTATCTGCATTCTATCTGACTTAAATAGTGGCTTTTATGGGAACATCGATGTGTTTGATGATTTTGATCCATACAAGTTCTTCAAGAAATTATATTTTACTGTGCAAGCCCCCGATTTTCACTTTGTGGAACTAATTTTGAGAGCACTCAGCTTAAATGGAATGTCATAAAAATAACTTTTTATGTTAAATATATTTTTAAAAGAAATTTTGCTGATTATATCCAATAGCGCTAGAATCAGTTTTCACATTGATCCCCTAAGCCTAATAATAGTCTGAAACTTCCTGTTAGGTACAGTTCACTTCTCAGCAGTCACCACCAAAGGCAGGATTACAATGCAAAGGAGCATCATTCTATAGGGTACATTGGATCCCACTGGATCCACCATTCACAATAGGGCAGAATAGCCTCTGCACATGTCACAGAGCATGCTCATAACACTCTACCATAGAACTCATTGAGTTAGCTTCAGTCTACAGGATCCTATGTGGCTATATTCATATCTCTGTATGCTATTAACATCAGCTCAGGCAAAATAGATACTATATATAGATACTATAATCGAGTAAAGAATAGAGATGAGCGAGCACCAAAATGCTCGGGGGCTCGTTACTCGGGACGAAATTTTCGCGATGCTCGAGGGTTCGTTTCGAATAAGGAACCCCATTGAAGTCAATGGGCGACCCGAGCATTTTTGTATATCGCCGATGCTCGTTAAGGTTTCCATTTGTGAAAATCTGCGCAATTCAAGAAAGTGATGGGAACGACACAGCAATGGATAGGGCAGGCGAGGGGCTACATGTTGGGCTGCATCTCAAGTTCCCAGGTCCCACTATTAAGCCACAATAGCGGCAAGAGTGGCCCCCCCCCCCCTCCCAACAATTTTTACTTCTGAAAAGCCCTCATTAGCAATGCATACCTTAGCTAAGCACCACACTACCTCCAACAAAGCACAATCACTGCCTGCATGACACTCCGCTGCCACTTCTCCTGGGTTAGATGCTGCCCAACCCCCCCCCCCCCCCCCCCCGCACGACCCAGTGTCCACAGCACACACCAAAGTGTCCCTGCGCAGCCTTCAGCTGCCCTCATGCCACACCACCCTCATGTCTATTTATAAGTGCGTCTGCCATGAGGAGGAACAGCAGGCACACACTGCAGAGGGTTGGCACGGCTAGGCAGCGACCCTCTTTAAAAGGGGCAGGACAATAGCCCACAATGCTGTACAGAAGCAGTGAGAAATATAATCCTGTTCCACCGCCATCAGGAGCTGCACACATGGGCATAGCAATGGGGAACCTATGTGCCACACACTATTCATTCTGTCAAGGTGTCTGCATGCCCCAGTCAGACCGCGGTTTTTTATAAATAGTCACAGACAGGTACAACTCCGCAATGGGAATTCCGTGTGCACCCACAGCATTAATGGCTCCCTGGAACCCACCGGCTGTACATAAATGTATCCCATTGCAGTGCCCTGGACAGCAGAGCTAACGTCAGATTAAATGCAGGTGGGCTTCGGCCCACACTGCATGCCCCAGTCAGACTGGGGTTTTTTATAAGTAGACACAGGAAGGTACAACTCCCTATTGTGAAGTCCGTGTGGACGAACAGCATGGGTGGCTCCCTGGAACCCACCAGCGGTACATAAATATATCCCATTGCAGTGCCCAACACAGCAAAGCTAATGTCAGGTTTAATGCAGGTGGGCTTTGGCCCACACTGCATGCCCCAGTCAGACAGGGGTTCTTTAGAAGTGGACACATGCAGTTACAACTCCGTGTGGACCGACAGCATGGGTGGGTCCCAGGAACCCACCGGCGGTACATAAATTTATCCCATTGCATTGCCCATCACAGCTGAGGTAATGTCATGTTTAATGCAGGTGGGCTTGGGCCCACACTGCATGCCCCAGTCAGACTGGGGTTCTTTAGAAGTGGACACATGCAATTACAACTCCGTGTGGACCGACAGCATGGGTGGGTGCCAGGAAGCCACCGGCGGTACATAAATATATCCCATTGCAGTGCCCAGCACAGCTGAGGTAATGTCATGTTTAATGCAGGTGGGCTTCGGCCCACACTGCATGCCCCAGTCAGACTGGGGTTCCTTAGAAGTGGACACATGCAGTTACAACTCCGTGTGGACCGACAGCATGGGTGGGAGCCAGGAAGCCACCTGCGGTACATAAATATATCCCATTGCAGTGCCCAGCACAGCTGATGTAACATCAGCTTTAATGCAGGTGGGCAAAAAATTAATTGGATTACACTGTAAGTGAGGGCCCAAAAAAATTGGTGTACCAACAGTACTAATGTACCTCAGAAAAATTGCCCATGCCCAACCAAGAGGGCAGGTGAAACACATTAATCGCTTTGGTTAATGTGGCTTAATTTGTAACTAGGCCTGGAGGCAGCCCAGTTAAAATAAAAATTGGTTCAGGTGCAAGTTTCAACGCTTTAATGAGCATTGAAACGTATAAAAATTGTTTACAAAAATTATATGACAGCCTTGTGGGCCTAAGAAAAATTGCCCGTTCGGCGTGATTACGTGAGGTTGCAGGAGGAGGAGCAGGAGGAGGAGGAAGAATAGAATACACAGATTGATGAAGCTAAAAGGTCCACGTTTTTGATGGTGATAGAGAACGATGCCTCCATCCGCGGGTGCAGCCTACGTATTGCTTAGGTATCGCTGCTGTCCGCTGGTGGAGAAGAGAAGTCTGGGGAAATCCAGGCTTTGTTCATCTTGATGAGTGTAAGCCTGTCGGCACTGTCGGTTGACAGGCGGGTACGCTTATCCGTGATGATTCCCCCAGCCGCACTAAACACCCTCTCTGACAAGACGCTAGCCGCAGGACAAGCAAGCACCTCCAGGGCATACAGCGTGAGTTCAGGCCACGTGTCCAGCTTCGACACCCAGTAGTTGTAGGGGGCAGAGGCGTCACGGAGGACGGTCGTGCGATCGGCTACGTACTCCCTCACCATCCTTTTACAGTGCTCCCGCCGACTCAGCCTTGACTGGGGAGCGGTGACACAGTCTTGCTGGGGAGCCATAAAGCTGGCAAAGGCCTTGGAGAGTGTTCCCCTGCCTGCGCTGTACATGCTGCCTGATCTCCGCGCCTCCCCTGCTACCTGGCCCTCGGAACTGCACCTTCTTCCACTAGCGCTGTCGGATGGGAATGTTACCATCAGTTTGTCCACCAGGGTCCTGTGGTATAGCATCACTCTCGAACCCCTTTCCTCTTCGGGTATGAGAGTGGAAAGGTTCTCCTTATACCGTGGGTCGAGCAGTGTGTACACCCAGTCATGCGTGTAACGCGAGGGTCACGAGAAAGGCATCCTAACATGAAGTCAGCCATGTGTGCCAGGGTACCTGTACGCAACACATGGCTGTCCTCACTAGGAAGATCACTTTCAGGATCCTCCTCCTCCTCCTCCTCAGGCCATACACGCTGAAAGGATCACAGGCAAGCAGCATGGGTACCCTCAGCAGTGGGCTAAGCTGTCTCTTCCCACTCCTCCTCAACGCGCTGAGATATAGACATGAGGGTGCTCTGACTATCCAGCGACATACTGTCTTCCCACGCCTCCATTTCCGAGCGCAAAGCATCTGCCTTTATGCTTTGCAGGGAACTTCTCAAGAGGCATAGCAGAGGAATGGTGACACTAATGATTGCAGCATCCCCGCTCACCATCTGGGTAGACTCCTCAAAGTTTCCAAGGACCTGGCAGATGGCTGCCAACCAGGCCCACTCTTCTTTAAAGAATTGAGGAGTCTGACTCCCACTACGCCACCCATGTTGGAGTTGGTATTCCACTATAGCTCTACGCTGCTCATAGAGTCTGGCCAACATGTGGAGCGTAGAGTTCCACCGTGTGGGCACGTCGCACAGCAGTCGGTGCACTGGCAGATTAAACCGATGTTGCAGGGTCCGCAGGGTGGCAGCGTCCGTCTTGGACTTGCGGAAATGTGCGCTGACCCGGCGCACCTTTCCGAGCAGGTCTGACAAGTGTGGGTAGCTTTTCAGAAAGCGCTGAACCACCAAATTAAAGACATGGGCCAGGCATGGCACGTGCGTGAGGCTGCCGAGCTGCAGAGCCGCCACTAGGTTACGGCCGTTGTCACACACGACCATGCCCGGTTGGAGGCTCAGCGGCGAAAGCCAGCGGTCGGTCTGCTCTGTCAGACCCTGCAGCAGTTCGTGGGCCGTGTGCCTCTTCTCTCCTCAGCTGAGTAGTTTCAGCACGGCCTGCTGACGCTTGCCCACCGCTGTGCTGCCACGCCGCGCGACACCGACTGCTGGCGACGTGCTGCTGCTGACACATCTTGATTGCGAGACAGAGGTTGCGTAGGAGGAGGAGGAGGAGGGTGGTTTAGTGGAGGAAGCATACACCGCCGCAGATACCACCACCGAGCTGGGGCCCGCAATTCTGGGGGTGGGTAGGACGTGAGCGGTCCCAGGCTCTGACTCTGTCCCAGCCTCCACTAAATTCACCCAATGTGCCGTCAGGGAGATATAGTGGCCCTGCCCGCCTGTGCTTGTCCACGTGTCCGTTGTTAAGTGGACCTTGGCAGTAACCGCGTTGGTGAGGGCGCGTACAATGTTGCGGGAGACGTGGTCGTGCAGGGCTGGGACGGCACATCGGGAAAAGTAGTGGCGACTGGGGACTGAGTAGCGTGGGGCCGCCGCCGCCATCATACCTTTGAAAGCCTCCGTTTCCACAACCCTATACGGCAGCATCTCCAGGCTGATAAATTTGGCTATGTGCACGTTTAACGCTTGAGCGTGCGGGTGCGTGGCGGCGTACTTGCGCTTGCGCTCCAACACTTGCGCTAGCGACGGCTGGACGGTGCGCTGAGAGACATTGGTGGATGGGGCCGAGCACAGCGGAGGTGAGGGTGTGGGTGCAGGCCAGGAGACGGTAGTGCCTGTGTCCTGAGAGGGGGGTTGGATCTCAGTGTCAGGTTGGGGCACAGGGGGAGAGGCAGTGGTGCAAACCGGAGGCGGCGAACGGTCTTCATCCCACCTTGTGGGGTGCTTGGCCATCATATGTCTGCGCATGCTGGTGGTGGTGAGGCTGGTGGTGGTGGCTCCCCGGTTGATCTTGGCGCGACAAAGGTTGCACACCACTGTTCGTCGGTCGTCTGCACTCTCAGTGAAAAACTGCCAGACTTTGAGCACCTCGGCCTCTGCAGGGTGGCATGGCGCGAGATGGCGCTTTGGGAAACATTTGGTGGATTATTCGGTCTGGCCCTGCCTCTACCCCTGGCCACCGCACTGCCTCTTCCAACCTGCCCTGCTGCTGCACTTGCCTCTCCCTCTGAAGACCTGTCCTCAGTAGGCGTAGCAAACCAGGTAGGGTCAGTCACCTCATCGTCCTGCTGCTCTTCCTCCGAATCCTCTGTGCGCTCCTCCCTCGGACTTACTCCAATTACTACTACCTGAGTGATAGACAACTGTGTCTCATCGTCATCGTCCTCCTCACCCACTGAAAGCTCTTGAGACAGTTGCCGGAAGTCCCCAGCCTCATCCCCCGGACCCCGGGAACTTTCCAAAGGTTGGGCATCGGTCACGACAAACTCCTCCGGTGGGAGAGGAACCATTGCTGGCCATTCTGGGCAGGGGCCCGGGAACAGTTCCTGGGAGTCTGCCTGCTCCTCAGAATGTGTCATTGTAATGGAGTGAGGAGGCTGGGAGGAAGGAGGAGCAGCAGCCAGAGGATTCAGAGTTGCAGCAGTGGACGGCGCAGAACTGTGGGTGGTCGATAGGATGCTGGATGCACTTTCTGCCATCCACGACAGGACCTGCTCACACTGCTCATTTTCTAATAAAGGTCTTCCGAGTGGACCCATTAATTGTGAGATGAATGTGGGGACGCCAGAAACGTGGCTCTCTCCTAATCCCGCAGCAGTCGGCTGCGATACACCTGGATCAGGAGCTCGGCCTGTGCCCACACCCTGACTTGGGCCTCCGCGTCCTCACCCGCGTCCACGTCCTCTAGGCCTACCGCTACCCCTCAGCATGCTGTATTACCAGTAGTGCAGAAACAGAACGCTGTAATTAAATGTGCCGCTTATTGGCCTGTGGTTGGAGGCTGACTTCCCTTACGTAACGCACAGCAGAGCCAGGAAACAATTTTGCGCACGCCTGTAGTGAGACATAGGTGCGTATGACTGAGCTAGTGGAATTCATAGCGCAGAAGCAGTCAAGTGGCCAAAGGCCAGTAGTAGGCCTTAAGTATTTTGCTTCTATTTTTTTAAAATGCTGAGCTGATACAGCGGACAGATACTGTAGGCAGCGTATAATATTATGTATACTGTTTCCCTCTGGCGGGATGACGGTGATCATGTAACAGAGACAGCAGATCCAGGAAACAATTTTGCGCAAGCCTGCTGTAACGCTTAGCTGCGTATTAATTAGGACTACAACCCCCAGCAGATAGATACTGTAGGCAGCGTATAATATTATGTATACTGTTTCCCTCTGGCGGGATGACAGCGCTGATGTAACAGAGACAGCAGATCCAGGAAACAATTTTGCGCAAGCCTACTGTAACGCTTAGCTGCGTATTAATTAGGACTACTAGCCCCAGCAGATAGATACTGTAGGCAGCATATAATATTATGTATACTGTTTCCCTCTGGCGGGATGACAGCGCTGATGTAACAGAGACAGCAGATCCAGGAAACAATTTTGCGCAAGCCTGCTGTAACGCTTAACTGCGTATTAATTAGGACTACAACCCCCAGCAGATAGATACTGTAGTCAGCGTATAATATTATGTATACTGTTTCCCTCTGGCGGGATGACAGCGCTGATGTAACAGAGACAGCAGATCCAGGAAACAATTTTGCGCAAGCCTGCTGTAACGCTTAGCTGCGTATTAATTAGGACTACAACCCCCAGCAGATAGATACTGTAGGCAGCATATAATATTATGTATACTGTTTCCCTCTGGTGGGATGACGGCGATCATGTAACAGAGACAGCAGATCCAGGAAACAATTTTGCGCAAGCCTGCTGTAACGCTTAGCTGCGTATTAATTAGGACTACAACCCCCAGCAGATAGATACTGTAGGCAGCGTATAATATTATGTATACTGTTTCCCCCTGGCGGGATGACAGCGCTGATGTAACAGAGACAGCAGATCCAGGAAACAATTTTGCGCAAGCCTGCTGTAACGCTTAGCTGCGTATTAATTAGGACTACAACCCCCAGCAGATAGATACTGTAGGCAGCGTATAATATTATGTATACTGTTTCCCTCTGGCGGGATGACGGCGATCATGTAAAAGAGACAGCAGATCCAGGAAACAATTTTGCGCAAGCCTGCTGTAACGCTTAGCTGCGTATTAATTAGGACTACTACCCCCAGCAGATAGATACTGTAGGCAGCGTATAATATTATGTATACTGTTTCCCTCTGGCGGGATGACAGCGCTGATGTAACAGAGACAGCAGATCCAGGAAACAATTTTGCGCAAGCCTGCTGTAACGCTTAGCTGCGTATTAATTAGGACTGCAACCCCCAGCAGATAGATACTGTAGGCAGCGTATAATATTATGTATACTGTTTCCCTCTGGCGGGATGACAGCGCTGATGTAACAGAGACAGCAGATCCAGGAAACAATTTTGCGCAAGCCTGCTGTAACGCTTAGCTGCGTACTAATTAGGACTACTACCCCCAGCAGATAGATACTGTAGGCAGCGTATAATATTATGTATACTGTTTCCCTCTGGCGGGATGACAGCGCTGATGTAACAGAGACAGCAGATCCAGGAAACAATTTTGCGCAAGCCTGCTGTAACGCTTAGCTGCGTATTAATTAGGACTGCAACCCCCAGCAGATAGATACTGTAGGCAGCGTATAATATTATGTATACTGTTTCCCTCTGGCGGGATGACAGCGCTGATGTAACAGAGACAGCAGATCCAGGAAACAATTTTGCGCAAGCCTGCTGTAACGCTTAGCTGCGTACTAATTAGGACTACAACCCCCAGCAGATAGATACTGTAGGCAGCGTATAATATTATGTATACTGTTTCCCTCTAGCGGGATGACGGCGATCATGTAACAGAGACAGCAGATCCAGGAAACAATTTTGCGCAAGCCTGCTGTAACGCTTAGCTGCGTATTAATTAGGACTACAACCCCCAGCAGATAGATACTGTAGGCAGCGTATAATATTATGTATACTGTTTCCCTCTGGCGGGATGACAGCGCTGATGTAACAGAGACAGCAGATCCAGGAAACAATTTTGCGCAAGCCTGCTGTAACGCTTAGCTGCGTATTAATTAGGACTACAACCACCAGCAGATAGATACTGTAGGCAGCGTATAATATTATGTATACTGTTTCCCTTTTGGCGGGATGACGGCGATCATGTAACAGAGACAGCAGATCCAGGAAACAATTTTGCGCAAGCCTGCTGTAACACTTAGCTGCGTATTAATTAGGACAACAACCCCCAGCAGATAGATACTGTAGGCAGCATATAATATTATGTATACTGTTTCCCTCTGGCGGGATGACAGCGCTGATGTAACAGAGACAGCAGATCTAGGAAACAATTTTGCGCAAGCCTACTGTAACGCTTAGCTGCGTATTAATTAGGACTACTAGCCCCAGCAGATAGATACTGTAGGCAGCATATAATATTATGTATACTGTTTCCCTCTGGCGGGATGACGGCGATCAATTTTTTGGAAAAAGCCCACTGCGTATATAGCCTGAATATCTCTTTCCCTGCCTCACCAGTACTGCCCCTATACTCTGTACAATGACTGCAGACTGCGGACGCAATGCTCTGCACGGCCGATATAGAAAAAAAAAATTGTGCAACACTGCTAAAAGCAGCCTCAACAGTACTGCACACGGTCAGATGTGGCCCTAAGAAGGACCGTTGGGGTTCTTGAAGCCTAAAATAACTCCTAACGCTCTCCCTATAGCAGCAGCACCAGCAGCGGCACTCTACCTGAGCTATGTCAGAATGCATCTGTGGCGAGCCGCGGGAGGGGCCGATTTATATACTCGGGTGACACCTGATCTCGCCAGCCACTCACTGCAGGGGGGTGGTATAGGGCTTGAACGTCGCAGGGGGAAGTTGTAATGCCTTCCCTGTCTTTCTATTGGCCAGAAAAGCGCGCTAACGTCTCAGAGATGAAAGTGAAAGTAACTCGAACATCGCGTGGTGCTCGCCTCTAGTAACGAGCATCTCAAACACGCTAATACTCGAACGAGTATCAAGCTCGGATGAGTACGTTCGCTCATCTCTAGTAAAGAAATTAAAATGAAAAAAATTCTACAAGCAGAAAATGAAAACAGATTGGAAAAAATAGTTTTTTAGCATCTTGCCTAATTAGTAAAAATGTAGGTGACACATTCCATTTAACTGGAATCTATCATTAATAAAATTATGGGATCCCTTTAAAGGGGTTGTCCCACGGCGAAATCAAAAAACTTTTTTCTACATACCCCCACATTGTGCCCCGTTAAAAACAATCCCTTTGTTATTTAAAAAAAAAAATCGCTTACCTGCATCCCCGTTCGCGCAGCTTCTTCTTTTCTTCTTTTAAAGATGGCCGCCGGTCCTTTCCCAAGGTGCACCGCGGTTTTCTCCCATGGTGCACCGCGGGTCTTCTCCCATGGTGCACCGTGGATTATCTTCTCCTGTCTTGCGTTCCACTGCCGATTACAGCCACCTAATTGGCTGATCGGCACCACGTGACGGAGGTGGAGCTACGATGATGCGGAGAAGAGGGAGGAGCCAGGACGCAGCTCGTGAGCCCAGAGGTAGACAGAAGAGGAATCCTTCGGTGCACAAGCGCGACTGTTTGTGCGACTAAAGAAGCAGCTTTAGTCGGCGCCATGCAGACGGGGACGCCAGCAACGGAGTGGGCAAGTGTATAACTTCTGTATGGCTCATATTTAACCCCTTAACGACGGCCCCATCGGGAAACTACGTCCTCAGAAAGTGGGCTTTAATCCTAGAGGACATAGTTTTATGCATCCTCTTTGGATTAATGCCCACTGGCCTGAGGACTTGACAGCTCCATGCTGTCGGTGCCCGCAGGTAGCCGACAGCATGGAGCTGTCATCCCAGGATGCGGGCAGCCCCCCCCCCCCCCCCCCGGCATTGCGATCGGCGCTATCCAATCGATAGCGCCGATCGCAAAAAAGTAAACAAAACTGTGTAAAAAAGTAGTAATTCAGCTGCTCTGATGGATCAGATCCATCAGGGCAGCTGAAAATACTCACACGGCTTGTCGGCGGTGTCCCCCGGAGATCTGGTCCTCTCGGACCCGCCGGCGGCCTTCTGCGCCTGCGCGCCAGGCGATGACGTCACTCGCACGTGCAGAAGCCCGGGTGTCCCCGGCAAATTTAAAATCTCCTGGCTCCCGGCTCCTGAAGGTAGCCGGGAACCAGGAGGTGTTACCGGGGACCGCTGTGAGCGGTCTCCGGGCCCGCGATCGCCGCTATCCATTGGTAGCGGCGATCGTGAAAAAGTTGAAAAAGTAAAAGAAAAGTGAAGTTTCACCTCCCCTCATGGATTGGATCCATGAGGGGAGATGAAAATACTCACCCCCGGTCCTCTGCGATGTCCCGATGTCCCGGGACCCGAAATCCCCGTCTGTGCATGCGCGCCCGATGATTGACATCGGGCGCGTGCACAGACGGGCTCGAGCCCCGGGAAATTTAAAATCCCTCTGCTCTTGGCTGCCATGTGGAGCTGCCAAAGTAAAAAAAAAAATGCAAAAAGTAAAAATAAAAAAGGGGTAAAAAGTTAAAAAAAAAAAGTGCAAAAAGTAAAAAAAAAAGTTTAAAAAAGTTTTAAAAAGTTAAAAAAAAGCTTGCGTTTCATCTCCCCCCCCGGATCATATCCGTGAGGGAGGATGAAATGACGTACCTAAGGCCCGCGGACTTTACTCCAGCTTCTGCACACGTGCCCGTCGTCAATATGGCAGGCGCATGCGCAAAAGCCGTGGTAATTTAAAATCTCCCTGCTCCTGGCTACAAACTTAGCCGAGAGCCTGGAGATTTCACGGGGGGCCGCGGTGAGTGGTTCCTGATCACGTGTTCGCTGTTATCCAATGAATAATGGCGATCACGTAAAAGTTAAAAAAAGGTGAAGGTTCATCTCCGCTCACCGATGCGTTCGGTGAGAGGAGATGAAACTTTTTACCGGAGGCCTCCGTATTTGCACCCCGACGCAATCTTCTTCCGTGAACTTTCCTGTATTCTGCGCATGCAACCGCCGGCAAAACACCGGACACCTGCGCAGGAGTCGGGGAGCCCAGGAAATTTAAAATCTCCCTGCTCTCAGCGACCATCGGTCGCCGAGAGCCTGGAGCAGTGACGGGTGGCCTCATTGAGCGGTCCCCGGTCACGTGATAAAAAGGTAGCGATCTACCTTTGGCCGGTCTCACATGACCGGATGGGAATTACGGATTCCGCATGCGTCTGATCCGCGGTAATATGCAGATCAATCACATTGGATTACACAATTCCGCTCACATTAGTGGGTCGGAATTGTGTAATCCACTCGCAGAAAAGAGAACGCAGCATGTTCTATTTTACCGTGGATATCGGCAACATAGAGCCCATTGTGCTCCATGGTCGTGGATATACCTGCTGCCCATACGCAACTACCTTGTATACGGGCTGCAGGTACCCGCGTCATCGCTAAGCGAGGGTGCGGGAAAGAAAAACAACAACAAAAAAGTGTACTGCGAATGACCGCCAGTGTGAATAGGCAGTTATGCGCAGTACATTACATGGCCGTTCGCAGAGTCACAGCCGGGCTCACAGCTGGGATCCGCTGCGGGCCTCCGCAAGCAGATTCCGCCTACGGCTGCGTGAGCCCGGCGTTATTCAGATCGCTACCTGTAATACGCAATTTACAAGAAGCCCCGGGAACGCTCGCCTTCCTGCAGTTCCAGGAGCAGCTTGTTGAGCGCCTTCTATGTGAGACAGCCGCACCTCATCAAGCTTACGGAGACTCACAGGGCGCCACTTTTTACACCCCATCCCTGCCGCTGAGGTCACAGAATGCCCCCAAAAAGCATGAGAGGAGGGGGATACCCGGTTTTATTGCCCCATGTACCCATCCCAACCAGCCTCCGTAATTACCCCTGTCTTTGGAAATACTACACAGTTCACATTATTACTTTAATCTAAGATTTGGAGAACACCGAAAAGGGTGCGGAGGGGGGTGATATTTTTAGGGAGTCAATTTTTATTCCGTACAAATGAGAAATGGGGCCTTGAATTTATTCAGTTGAGCCCTGCAATCCAACGGGTGTTCCCTCCATTACAGGCCTTGCCATGTTTCCTGTAAGTAGATTAGGGCCACAATGGGTATGTTTTTGAACACGGGACAAACGGGGGTATGCATTTTGGGGTGAATGTCTTTATTCCTATGTACAGTGTACAAAAAAAACAGTTTTTAAATTGACAAAATTGCCAAAAAAAAATGAAAATCGTAATTTTTTCCTTCTGCTTTGCTTAAATTTATTCAAATACTGTGGGGTCAAAATATGCAATACACCCCTAGATGAATTCGTTAAGGGGTCTAGTTTTTAAAATAGGGTCATTTGTGGGGGTTCTTTATAGTTTTGGACGCTCAATGGCTCTATAAGTGGGCAATGGGGCCTGGAA
Source organism: Eleutherodactylus coqui (assembly GCF_035609145.1). Lineage (NCBI taxonomy): Eukaryota > Metazoa > Chordata > Amphibia > Anura > Eleutherodactylidae > Eleutherodactylus > Eleutherodactylus coqui. The sequence goes on from NC_089838.1 coordinate 273,122,266, forward strand.
TTTATTCCGTTGTACCCTAAAATCCAACGGGTGCTCCTTCCATTATAGGCCTAGCCATGTGTCCTTTAAGTAGATTAGGGCCACAAGAGGTATGGTTCTGAACACGGGATAAACAGGGGTATCAATTTTGGGGTGAAAGTCTTCATTCCTATGTGTGCTGTACAAAAAAAACAGTTTTTAAATTGATACAACTGCCAAAAAAATGAAAATTGTAATTTTTTTCCTACTGCTTTGCTTAGATTTATTCAAAAATTGTAGTGTAAAAATACACATTACACCCCTAGATAAATTCGTTAGGGGGTCTACTTTTCAAAATGGGATCATTTGTGGGGGTTATCTGTCGTTTTGGCCGCTCAAGGGTTCTACAAGTGGGCAATGGGGCCTAAATCACCTTCATGCTAAATTTCTGTTCTGAAAGCCACCGACTACTCCTTTCATTTTGGTCCCCGTTGTGCATCCAGACAAAAGATTTCGGCCACAATGGGTATGTCTCTGAACATGGGAGAAACAGGGGTATCCATTTTGGGGTGCAAGTCTTCATTCATTTGTGTGCTGTACCAAAAAAACAGTTTTTAAAATGACAGAATTGACAGAAAAACGAAAATCACATTTTTTTCCTTTTGCTTTGCTTCAATTCATTCAAAAACTGTAGGGTCAAAATGGGCAGTACACCCCTAGATAAATTCGTTAAGGGGTCTAGTTTTCAAAATGGGGTCACTTGTGGGGGTTCTCTTTGATTTTGGCCGCTCAAGAGCTCTACAAATGTGCTATGGGCCTAAAATGCCTTCAAGGAAAATCTATGTTCTGAAAGCCACCGACTACTCCTTTCGTTTTGGGCCCCGTTGTGCATCCAGACATAAGATTAGGGCCACAGTGGGTATGTCTCTGAACACGGGAGAAACAGGGGTATCCATTTTGGGGTGAAAGGCTTCATTCATGTGTGTGCTGTACAAAAAAAGCTGTTTTTAAAATGACAGAATTGACAAAAAAACGAAAATCACAATTTTTTCCTTTTGCTTGGCTTGAATTCATTCAAAGACTGTGGGGTCAAAATGGGCAGTACACCCTTAGATAAATTCATTAAGGGGTCTAGTTTTCAAAATGGGGTCACTTGTGGGGGTTCTCTTTGGTTTTGGCCACTCAAGAGCTCTACAAAAGTGCTATGGGGCCTAAAACGCCTTCAAGCAAAATGTATGTTCTGAAAGATACCAACTGCTCCTTTCATTTTGGGTCCCGTTGTGCATCCAGACATAAGATTAGGGCCACAATGGGTATGTTTCTGAACACGGGAGAAACGGGGGTATCCATTTTGGGGTGTAAATCCTCATTTTCATGGGTTCTATAGGAAAAAAAAATATCTTTAAAATGACATATTTGCAAAAATATGAAATTTTATTTTTTTCTGTGCAGGAAAACAAAGTGCTCCTCAAAATGCTGAAAAGTAATGTTAAATTTGTACGTTCTCTAAATGGTTAAAAAAACACAAACGTTTTTCAAGTGTGCATTAAGAATAAAGTAAACAGATGGATATACATATCTTATCAAAAATTTGTACAGTATGTTTGGACATATTTGAGATATTACGGTTGAAAATGTGAAAAAATGACAATTTTTTCAAAATTTTTCCAATATTGGTACTTTTAATAAATATACACAAATGATATCAGTCTCTTTTTACAACCTAAATGAAGTACAACATGTGGCGAAAAAACAGTGTCAGAATCACTTGGATATGTAAAGCGTTTACGGAGTTATGCTACGTTGAACGACGCATGTCAGATTTCCAAAATTTGGCTTCGTCACTAAGGCGCAAACAGGCTTCGTCACTAAGGGGTTAATGCACGATGCATATTACAAAGTGCATTAATATGGCCATACAGAAGTGTATAACCCCACTTGCTTTCACGGGACAATCCCTTTAAAGAGAACTTGTCATCACATTTGAGCCCCATAAATTATGTTACGGGGCTCAAAGGTAAAGAAACTGAGAGTCTGGGGAGCTGTGTTTTATACTTACCAGGTGCCTCTTACCAGCACTGTGTCTCTGCGAAGTTGGAGCAAACAACTAGGGCGACTAATCAGACGGCTCTGTGCACATGCTGCCCCATTGAGATGAATGGGGATGAACATGCATAGAGTTGTTTGAAAGAGTCATGCGCTGTGTTTACACCAATTTCATGGGTACACAGGTCCATAATGTAGTTTCTGAAGCTCGAAGGTAATGAAAGGTTCCGTTTAAAGCCCTTCTCGTTAGGTATCGATCAGTAGTTATCAGACATATTTAGAAACAATTGTCTTGTAGAGAACCAAGAGGAATGAGCAGTGAAAATCGAACAAAAAAATGTACATCTCCTCTGAGAGCAAATGATCATGCCCAATATCCCACAATCTAATGCACATAGCCGGCTCTAGTGTGGATATTGTCCTCAGTTTTAGGTTGGACTCACACGAGCGTTTTATCGTGGCAATTTTGCTGTATTAAAATGCTGGCCAAAAATCATGACTTTTTGATGAATTGTATTTCAATGCATAGATGGGCGATTTTCCTGTGCATAAAAACGGCAGCCGAAAAAGATAGCACATACCGTGCACATTCCGGATGAACGTTTTTACGCTCGACCAGAAAAGATAGGTCTGGACCTATCTTTTGCCAGAATATGCCGATTGGTCCCGCAGACTTTTATGGTAACCTATGAGAGCTTCCAGAAAAAAAAAATGGTGGGGTGAAGTTTAGCAGTGGCTCTGCTAAACTCCCTCGCTCTTCCCTTCCTCATTTTACCCCTTGCCGGCTGCTGCCAAAGGGAGGGGGCAAGACAGGGCAGGAGATTAGCATACTAGCTCTGCTAAACGTCCGTCCTGTCCAGCCCCCTCCCTTGCCGGCAGCCGGCAAGGGAAGTAGAGGGGTGGGAATTTAACACACTAGGTCCTGCCCTTTGCCACCACCTCCCTTTATTGTCAGCAGGCAAGGGGTGTAGAGGGGAAGGGAAGGGGGCGAGAGTTTAGCAGAGCTAAACTCTTTCCCCTTAACCAACAGTATCCTGGGCTGCGGCATATACACGCCACAGCCGAGACATTTAAATGGTCACTAACACAGTAGATACAGCCATATCTCATGCATGCGATTTTGGTCCGCAATGCAGCCGTGAGGTGGGCAAAAGAAAATTGCAGCGCAGCACCAGCCTTTGCTCATGTAAGAGAATAGGTTCTGAGTAGGCAACCAACTAAATTAGGTAATTAAGAAGTGTATGATTCAAAGAAGACATCCTTAAATTTGTGAACAGCACTTTGTGGTGGTTTTACTATCTGTTGATGAGCCCTTCAGGTCCTACTTATCTTACATATTCTATAATTCAAAGAGTACAGTTTCTTAAAGAACATGGAGCTTCTTATAGGATTGCATTTATTAAAGGAATTAGCAAGCGGTCCTTATTTCATCCATCTATCATATTCATAAAATGCACGGCTCAGTAAATCTACTTTTAAAAGGGACTGACTCTACTTAATGGAAAACTCTGATGCGCTGGTCATTTTTTAAAATCTTCTTCTTGATGCATTTTACAGAATTAAATGAAAGTTACAAATCTGTATATATTCTGCTGCTATCACACCAACTTACTTCCAAGTTCTTTATAAAGATAAATTATAAAGGGCACTAAATATTTCAAAGGAACCTATCACCAGTGTTTGGTCTAATAAACCTTCTACATGTCACTATTCCACTTCCAACAAGTATTCCAATTATGGTTTTGTTGAATTACCTGTTTCTTGCGCACTGCTTGAAAACTTACTTTTATCCCAGCACAGTTTGTAGGCTAATTAGATCCCCGAGTCACTGGGCTGGTGCTGCAGTCACTCCATTGTCTGCGACCAATTTCCCCAATTGACAGTTCCAATGCCCCTGACGTTAGAGATCACAGCTCTGCTTCTTCACCTATCCATTCTGTTCATGCACAGTGAAGCTAAGCATTCTCAGCCTGGATTCATACATTGTACCTGTTCCAGATCCAGTAGGTGTGTAGCAGAGTTATTTTCGTGGCTCCCTCGGAAGACTTGTCATTACTCTATGGCCCAAGGGTAAGTGATATATGGATTCGGCGAAGGCACAATGTGCTTAGAAAGCCAGGCCAAGAGCACTCAGCTTCACTGCGCATGAACAGAATGGATAACTGAAGGAGCATGCACATGGGATTTCAGTGCTGCAAGTGCTGATATCAGCGATACTGAAGGCTGTCAATCAAGAGGGAATCGCAGACAAAGGGATGACTGTATGACTCAGGAGGCCTGCTACGCCTCCCCAGTGAATCTGGGGATCTAATTAGCAACGAACCAGAATCTTTCTATACCAATATAAAGGCAAGCTTTAAGGCAAAAAGCAGGAACAGGAATTTTAATAAAAATGAAATTGTAATACATGTTGGAAGTGCAATATCTATAAGCAGAGGGTTTATTAGGCCGAAAACTGGTGACAGGTTGCATTTAAGGCAAATTCATCAGGAGCCATGCATTTATTCATCACAAAAAAGACAACGTATGTCTGATTACTATACCATATATACTGTACAATGGTGGTAATCACTGATAATGGTAGTAGGGCTTACTTTTTATCACTGAGAAAATACACAGCATTGTTAAATCTCTTTAAAATATTGAAATCAAACTCAGTGTTCAGTGCCATCAATGGCTGGACATATGACATACTATTCAAACCAAAAATATCCAATTTCCTCTTCCATCACTTTAGTCGTGTACTGTTTGAGCTCATAGACTGAAGAGATAGAAGGTACTCTATCCTGCACTGAGCAGGGGGTTGGACCAGGTGACCCTGGAGGTCCCTTCCAACTTTACCATTCTATGATTCTATGATGCTCTATAATAATGAGGATGGTATTACCTCTTCTAACTCCTCAATCGTCACCTATTATCAGTTCGTAGATTGGGGACGGAGAAGGTACTTAAATAAATTCTAATAGACCCAATTCTGGACCCAATGCATTTCCACCTAAATTGGTTTAATCAGGAGTCAATATTAATAGATGACTTAGTTGCAGTTTATATTTCTACCACAACAATATTTCTGGTGTTTTTAATGGATTCATTAGGGAGTGGAGTTGTTTTCATACTTTGGATGACTATCAGTCATGTATAGAAAGCATTTGATTATCTCTCTGTACCAATACCTATAAATATCACATTAAATGTACACTATATGGATCATTTATTTCTAGAACCCATTATTTATTTTTGGAACTTATTAAAGTGTACCTATAAATCAGTGTACACTTCTTAGGATTAATCAAAGCTAATATAAAAGCTCTTTCTATACTTTATATATACAATTCTCCCCACTAATAAATATAGGTAGTAGCACTTTGGGGGACTAAAATACCTCTTTCCACTAATACTTAAAAATTGATACACTGAATGTGCACTACAAGGACCATTTTTTACCATATTAGCACTTCCCTAATAAACCCCTATGAAATAGAGTCCCTGTCTATCAAGTATGTGGAGTGACTGAGACACAAGGCCCACGCTGAGGAGCTGGCAGGGTATAGATGGCACTTGTCATGGTGGCTCTACCACATTCCTCCTCAAAAGGAACGCATGCAGCCCTTTGCCAAGGCCCTGACAGGCCTCTCCAGGCAACACTGACTGTACCTGTATACAGATCTTCTTCGTTAAATTTATATTTGTCACGGGTGATGCCAGCACGTCAGTTTGACTTTCATCAAGATGGTGGAAATAACTTGACACAAGTCCAGTGATGTGGTTTTTAGCAAAACTGAAAGTGCACAGTTTACTAAACACAATTGCTGGAGGCAAAACAATACAGCACAGTCCAATGAGAGCACAATAGAGATACACTTGTGCAAGCAGAATAACACAGGAATATAGTTGTATGCCCACACTGACAATTTCTTCAATGCTCTCTCTTTCTGCACTTTAACGGTAGTTAAGCTTTAAGGCTGGTCCTCCCTCTATAGGATAGATTTAGTAGTTTAGTGTAAATTAGACAGTTTAGGAAGGGCCCTTGTAGAAACTCCTGACTTTGATTTTAAGCAAGGGTTTATATAACTCACAATTAAGACGACAAGGTGGCTCCACACTTTCCTGTACCCCACTGTCATTTATCTCTGGATGGTAAAGATTAGATAAGTCTTTCACTCCGGGGTACTTTATCTCCAAGCTGCATTGACTCCCTTCTCTGGATTGCTCCAGGCTATTACTCTCTTTCTGACAAGTGGCTCTGACACACTTTTCTGACCTCCTCCGACGACCTAACTCACTCTCCCCCTGTCCTCTCTCTCCCACACTTTTTCTCCAACCCCTCCCCTCTGTCTCTGGTGTTTTTACCTGCTCTGTCTAAGGGTCTGTTCTCTCCACCAATTAGGTAAAGCTACATAAACAGCCAATGGTAGATTAGGTTTTGCTAAGCAGTTTTGTTGATTTTTAAAGTAAGGAAGGGGGAAAACAGGGTTCCTCTGACTAACAGCACCTTCTATGCCTCCTTAGAGCTCATAGCAAGGTAGAACATGATGCTGATATAGTGGTCTTTTCTGGAGGACTCTCTGGTGTTATTTTAAGATGTCAGGCTTTTTGGGTTGACTTTTATATAGGCATATCTGATAGGCAGAAACTCTATTTGATAGGAGTTTATTAGGTACGCCATAGATCCCTTCTATACATGAATGATAGTCCTCCAAAGTATGAAAACAATTCCACTCGCTAATAAATCCATTAAAAATAGAGATGAGCGAGCACCAAAATGCTCGGGTGCTCGTTGCTCGAGTCTAACTTTTCGCGATGCTCGAGGGTTCGTTTCGAGTAACGAACCCCATTGAAGTCAATGGGCGACTCGAGCATTTTTGTATATCGCTGATGCTCTCTAAGGTTTTCATTGGTGAAAATCTGCAAAACCCAAGAAAGTGCTGGAAATGACACAGCAACGGATAGGGCAGGCGAGGGGCAACATGCTGGGCTGCATTTCGGGTTCCCAGGTCCCACTATTCAGCCACAATAGCGGCAAGAGTGCCCCCCCCCCCCCCTACCAATTTTTACTATGGACAAACCCTCATTAGCAAGGCACACCTTAGCTAAGCACCACACTACCTCCAACTAAGCACAATCATTGCCTGCGGGACACACCGCTGCCTCTTCTCCTGGGTTACATGCTGCCCAACCCCCCCCCCCCCCCCTCCCCGCACGACTCAGTGTCCACAGCGCACACCAAAGTGTCCCTGTGCAGCCTTCAGCTGCCCTCATGCCACACGCTGGCCTCACAGCCACACCACCCTCATGTCTATTTATAAGTGCGGAGGAACTGGAGGCACACACTGCAGAGGGTTGGCAGGGCCAGGCAGCGACCCTCTCTAAAAGGGGCGGGGCGATAGCCCACAATGCTGTACAGAAGCAATGAGCCATCCAATCCTGTGCCACCTCCGTCTGGAGCTGCAAACGTGGGCATAGCAATGGGGAATCCATGCGCCACACAGTATTGATTCTGTCAAGGTGTCGCATAGCTCAGTCCACACTGCAAGAGGAAAGCCGTCAGCGCTCTGCTCTCTACCCAAGTCAGTCAGTGTCTTTGTGCCAGACAGGTCAAACACCGCGATAGGAACTAAGTTTGCACCAACAGCATAGGGGGGTCCAAGACATGAACAAAAAATTGATCTGAGCGGCCAAACATGGCAGACTTGCACCGCACCCACGACATAGGCCTCGGCCCACAGCTTCAGCAATCCTAGGCAGGAAGCGGACTTTCACTGCACCCAGGACATAGGCCTCTGCACAAACCCTCAGCAATCGCGGGCCTACAGCGGACTCCTATGCTAGCGTAGCTGTGCACGTCTCATTAGCACTGTATTGCTCCTGTAGTTTGTCCCAATGCAGTGCCCCGGATAGTAGAGCTAACGTCAGATTAAATACAGGTGGGCTTCGGCCCACACTGCATGCCACAGTCAGACCGAGGTTTTTTATAAATAGTCACAGGCAGGTACAACTCCACAATGGGAATTCCGTGTGCACCCGCAGCATGGGTGGCTCCCTGGAACCCACCGGCTGTACATAAATATATCCCATTGCAGTGCCCTGGACAGCAGAGCTAACGTCAGATTAAATGCAGGTGGGCTTCGGCCCACACTGCATGCCCCAGTCAGACTGGGTTTTTTTATAAGTAGACACAGGCAGGTACAACTCCCTATTGTGAAGTCTGTGTGGACCGACAGCATGGGAGGGTCCCAGGAAGCCACCGGCAGTACATAAATAAATCCCATTGCATTGCCCAGCACAGCTGAGGTAACATCAGATTAAATGCAGGTGGGCTTCGGCCCACACTGCATGCCCAACCTGACCGGGGTTTTTAATACATAGACACAGGCAGGTACAAATCCCCTATGTGAAGTCCCTGTGGACCGACAGAATTGGTGGCTCCCTGGAACCCACTGGCGGTACATAAATAAATCCCATTGCAGTGCCCTGGACAGCAGAGCTAACGTCTGATTAAATACAGGTAGGCCTCGGCCCACCCTGCATGTCCCAGTCAGACTGTTTTTTTTTATAAGTAGACATATGCAGTTACAACTCCGTGTGGACCGACAGCATGGGTGGGTCCCAGGAAGACACCGGCTGTACATAAATAAATCCCATTGCAGTGCCCTGGACAGCAGAGCTAACGTCTGATTAAATACAGGTAGGCTTCGACCCACACTGCATGCCCCAGTCAGACTGGGGTTTTTTATAAGTAGACACATGCAGTTACAACTCCGTGTGGACTGACAGCATGGGTGGGTCAAAGGAAACCACCGGCGGTACATAAATAAATCCCATTGCAGTGCCCTGGACAGCAGAGCAAACGTCTGATTAAATATAGGTAGGCTTCGGCCCACACTGCATGCCCCAGTCAGACTGGGGTTCTTTATAAGTAGACACATGCAGTTACAACTCCGTGTGGACCGACAGCATGGGTGGGTGCCAGGAAACCACCGGCAGTACATAAATAAATCCCATTGCAGTGCCCTGGACAGTAGAGCTAACGTCAGATTAAATGCAGGTGGGCTTCGGCCAAGAATGTTTTCATAGTTGGAGGAGGAGGACGGGAAAGTTTTTGAGGCAGTACGTGTCCTGTCCCCGTGTCCGTGGTTATATGCACCTTCCCAGTGACCGCGTCGCTGAAAAGTTGTCGCGCCTGTGAAACCTAGTAGTGTGGCCTCGCCACCATCATATCTTTGGGTAGCCTCCATTTCCACTACCCTGTAACATTGCAGTAGCAGCAGTATAGGCAGAGCCAAGAATTAGTAACATTTCAGCGGTAAGAGTATGCACAAACCCCTGTAACATTTCATTGGCAGCAGTGAGGACAGACCCCACTAACATTTCAGTAGTATCAGTATAGACAGACCCCAGCAACAGTAACTTAGAAGCAGTAGAGACAAAGCAGCAGATTCACATTTCCCTGGCAGCAGTGTAGGGAGAGCATAGTATTGGTACGATTTCAGTAGTAGGAGTATAGGCAGGCCCCAGTAACATTAACGTAGAAGCAGTATGGGCAAAGCAGCAGAAAAACATTTACCTGGCTGCAGTGTAGGGAGAGCGTAGTATTAGTAAGATTTCAGTATTAGGAGTATAGACAGGCCCCAGCAACAGTAACGTAGAAGCAGTAGAGACAAAGCAGCAGATTCATATTACCCTGGCAGCAGTGTAGGGAGAGCATAGTATTGGTAAGATTTCAGTAGTAGGAGTATAGACAGGCCCCAGTAACAGTAACGTAGAAGCAGTAGAGACAAAGCAGCAGATTCTCATTTCCCTGGCAGCAGTGTAAGGAGAGCATAGTATTGGTAAGATTTCAGTAGTAGGAGTATAGACAGGCCCCAGCAACAGCAACATAGAAGCAGTAGAGACAAAGCAGCAGATTCACATTTCCTTGGCAGCAGGGTTTGGGGAGAACGTAGTATTGGTAAGATTTCAGTAGTAGGAGTATAGACAGGCCCCAGCAACAGAAACGTAGAAGCAGTAGAGACAAAGCAGCAGATTCACATTTCCCTGGCAGCAGTGTAGGGAGAGCGTAGTATTGGTAAGAATTCAGTAGTAGGAGTTTAGGCAGGCCCCAGCAACAGTAACGTAGAAGCACTATGGGCAAAGCCCACTATTAGTTACGTTTCTGTTCTAGCAGTATAGACCTGCCACAGTAACATTTCCGTTGAAGCATTATGGACAGAGCCCAGTATTAGTAAAATTACAGTAGTAACAGTATACACCAACCAAGGTAACATTTTAGGAGCAAAGGAGCAGACCGAAGTAACATTTCTGTTGCTGAAGTATAGTCAGACCCCTGTAGCATTACTGTAGCAGAAGTATAGGTAGGCAGAACAGAGTTACATTTCTGTAGCAAATGTGTAGGCCAACCCCAGACAGAGTGGTGTACCATGAGTGCAGGCGAAGACGATAAAAATTACTTGGATTACATTGTAGGCGAGGGCCCGAAAACTTGTTGTACCGACAGTACAAATGTACCCCAGAAAAATTGCCCATGCCCAACCCAGAGGCAGGTGAAACCCATTAATCGCTTAGCATACTGTGGCTTAATTTTTAACTAGGCCTGGAGGCAGCCCAGTCTAAAAAACAATAGGTTCAGGTGGAAGTTTCAATGCTTTAATGAGAATTGAAACAGATAAATATTATTTAGAAAAGTTATATGAGCCTTTTGGCCCAGAGAAAAATTACCCATTCGCGGTGATTACGAGAGGTTTCAGGAGGAGGAGCCGGAGGAGGAGGACGAATACCATACACAGATTGACAAAGCTCTTTAGGTAGCGCTGCTGTCCGCTGGTGGAGAAGAGAAGTCTGGGGAAATCCAGGCTTTGTTCATCTTTATGAGTGTAAGCCTGCCGGCACTGTCAGTTGACAGGCGGGTACGCTTGTCCGTGATGATTCCCCCAGCTGCACTAAACACCCTCTCTGACAAGACGCTAGCCGCAGGGCACACCAACACCTCGAGGGCATACAGAGCGAGTTCGGGCCACGTGTCCAGCTTTGACACCCAGTAGTTATACGGAGCAGAGGCATTACGGAGGACGGTGGTACGATTGGCTGCGTACTCCCTCACCATCTTCTTACAGTGCTCCCTCCGACTCAGCCTGGACTGGGGAGGTGGGAGACAGTCTTGCTGAGGAGCCATAAAGCTGGCAAAGGCCTTGGAGAGTGTTCCGCTGCCTGCGCTGAACATGCTGCCTGATCTCCGCGCCTCCCCTTCTACGTGGCCCTCGGAACTGCGCCTTCTGCCACTAGCACTGTCAGATGGGAAATTTACCATCAGTTTGTCCACCAGGGCCCTGTGGTATTGCATCACTCTCAAACCCCTTTCCTCTTTGGGAATGAGAGTGGAAAGGTTCTCCTTATACCGTGGGTCAAGCAGTGTGTACACCCAGTAATCCGTAGTGGCCAGAATGCATCTAACATGAGGGTCACGAGAAAGGCATGCTAACATAAAGTCAGCCATGTGTGCCAGGGTACCTGTACGCAACATATGGCTGTCCTCACTAGGAAGATCACTTTGAGTATCCTCCTCCTCCTCCTCAGGCCATACACGCTGAATGGATGAGAGGCAAGCTGCATGGGCACCCTCTGCAGTGGGCCCAGCTGTCTCTTCCTCCTCAGGCTCCTCCCCCTCCTCCTCCTCCTCCACACGCTGAGATATAGACATGAGGGTGCTCTGCCTATTCAGCGACATACTGTCTTCCCCTGCCTCCATTTCCTCCCGCAAAGGATCAGCTTTTGTGCTTTGCAGGGAACTTCTCAAGAGGCATAGAAGGGGAATGGTGACGCTAATGATTGCAGCATTGCCGCTTACCATCAGGGTGGACTCCTCAAAGTTTCCAAGGACCTGGCATATATCTGCCATCCAGGCCAACTCCTCTGTAAAGAATTGAGGAGGCTGACTCCCACTTCGCTGCCCATGTTGGAGTTGGTATTCCACTATAGCTGTACGCTGCTCATACAGCCGGGACAACATGTGAAGCATAGAGTTCCAACGTGTGGGCACGTCGCAAAGCAGTCAGTGCACTGGCAGATTAAACCGATGTTGCAGGGTGCGCAGGGTGGCAGCGTCCGTGTTGGACTTGCGGAAATGTGCGCTGACCCGGTGCACCTTGCCGAGGAGGTCTGACAAGTGTGGGTAGCCTTTCAGAAACCGCTGAACCACCAAATTAAAGACATGGGCCAGGCATGGCACGTGCGTGAGGCTGCCGAGCTGCAGAGCCGCCACCAGGTTACGGCCGTTGTCACACATGACCATGCCCGGTTGGAGGCTCAGTGGCGAAAGCCAGCGATCGCTCTGCTCTGTCAGACCGTGCAACAGTTCGTGGGCCGTGTGCCTCTTTTCTCCTAAGCTGAGTAGCTTCAGCACGGCCTGCTGACGCTTGCCCAACGCTGTGATGCCGCGCCGTGCGACACCGACTGCTGGCGACGTGCTGCTGACAAGTCTTGATTGTGAGGTAGAGGTTGCGTTGGAGGAGGAGGAGGAGGAGGAAGGTTTAGTGGAGGTGGCATACACCGCCGCAGATGCCAGCACCGATCTGGGGCCCGCAATTCTGGGGGTGGGTCGTACATGAGCGGTCCCAGGCTCTGACTCGGTCCCAGCCTCCACTAAATTCACCCAATGTGCCGTCAGGGAGATATAGTGGCCCTGCCCGCCTGCGCTTGTCCACGTGTCCGTTGTTAAGTGGACCTTGGCAGTAACCGAGTTGGTGAGGGCGCGTACGATGTTGCGTGAGACGTGTTCGTGCAGGGCTGGGACGGCACACCGTGAAAAATAGTGGCGACTGGGAACTGAGTAGCGCGGGGCTGCCCCCGCCATCATGTTTTTGAATGCCTCAGTTTCCACCAGCCTGTAGGGGAGCATCTCCAGGCTGATCAATTTCACTATGTGGACATTTAAAGCTTGAGCGTGTGGGTGCGTGGCGGCGTATTTGCGCTCTTGCTCCAACGATTCTCTTAGCGACAGCTGGACGCTGCGTTGAGAGACATTGCTGGATAGGGCCGAGGACAGCGGAGGTGAGGGTGTGGGTCCAAGCCAGGAAACGATCGTGCCTGTGTCCTGAGAGGGCGGTTGGATCTCAGTGGCAGGTTGGGGCCCAGGGGGAGAGGCAGTGGCGCAAGCTGGAGGTGGTGAATGGCCTTCGTCCCACCTTGTGGGGTGCTTGGCCATCAGATGTCTGCGCATGCTGGTGGTGGTGAGGCTGTTGGTGGTGGCTCCCCGGCTGATCTTGGCGCGACAAAGGTTGCACACCACTGTTCCTTGGTCGTCCGGTGTCTCTGTGAAAAACTGCCACACCTTAGAGCACCTTGGCCTCTGCAGGGTGGCTTGGCGCGAGGGGGTGCTTTGGGAAACAGCTAGTGGATTATTCGCTCGTGCCCTGCCTCTACCCCTGGCCACCCCACTGCCTCATCCAACCTGTCCTGCGGCTGCAATTGCCTCCCCCTCTGAAGACTGGTCCTCAGTTGGCTTATCACACCAGGTGGGGTCAGTCACCTCATCGTCCAGCGGCTCTTCCTCCAAATCCTCTGTGTGCTCCTCCCTCGGACTTACTGCCCTTACTACTACCTCACTGATAGACAACTGTGTCTCATCGTCCTCCTCATCCACTAAAAAACTCTTGAGACAGTTGCCGGAAGTCCCCAGCTCCATCCCCCGGACCCCGGGAACTTTCCAAAGGTTGGGCATCGGTCACGACAAACTCCTCCGGTGGGAGGGGAACCATTGATGCCCAATCTGGGCAGGGGCCCGAGAACAGTTCCTGGGAGTCTGCCTGCTCCTCAGAATGTGTCATTTTCATAGAGTGAGGAGGCTGGGAGGAAGGAGGAGCAGCAGCCAGAGGATTCAGAGATGCAACAGTGGATGGCGTAGAAGACTGGGTGGTCGATAGATTGCTGGATGCACTTTCTGCCATCCATGACAGGACCTGCTCACACTGCTCATTTTTTAATAAAGGTCTACCACGTGGACCCAAAAATTGCAATATGAAGCTGGGGACCCCAGAAACTGTCCTCTCTCCTACTCCCGCAGCAGCCGGCTGCGATTCACCTGGACCAGGAACTCGGCCTATGCCCACACCCTCACTTGGTACTCTGCGTCCTCGACCGCGACCACACCACGTCCTCTGCCCCTACCCCTACCCCTCAGCATGCTGGATTAAGAATCGAGCAGAGACAGAGCGGTGTAAAAAAATTTTTTAATTCTTGCCGCGCAGTTGGTGGCTGCCAGCGGTTATACAACGCAAAAATTCACCTCCAGTCCCACAGGCCACGCAGTAATGTGCACTGGGTTACAAGCAGACGTAAAAAAGAAGTCCTTTTTTAAAATTAGTTTTTTTCCAATGCAATGCAGGCAATGGAACGTGTATTGGACTCTCCCTCTATGGCTGTCTGGCACCGTACACTACGCCGGCAGCTGTCTGGTAACACAGAGCGGAGAAAAATATTAGTGCTTTTTACACGTGCACTTGGATGCAGAGAGCGCTTACGTTACACTAACTGCCCCCAGCAAAAAAAGACACTGAAGGCTGAACTGATGCCTTGCAGTGCACTCTGCAGTTGAGATTCACCTCAAGTCCCACAGGCCACACAGTAATGTGCACTGGGTTACAAGCAGACGTAAAAAAGAAGTCCTTTTTTAAAATTAGTTTTTTTCCAATGCAATGCAGGCAATGGAACGTGTATTGGACTCTCCCTCTATGGCTTTCTGGCACCATACACTGTGCCGGCAGCTGTCTGGTAACAAAGAGCGGAGAAAAATATTAGTTCTTTTTAGAGATGAGCGAGCACCAAAATGCTCGGGTGCTCGTTACGCGAGTCAAACTTCCCGCGATGCTTGAGGGTTCGTTTCAAGTAACGAACCCCATTGAAGTCAATGGGCGACCCGAGCATTTTTGTATGGGACCTATGCTCCGCTAAGGTTTTCATTTGTGAAAATCTGGGAAATTCAAGAAAGTGATGGGAACGACACAGAAACGAATAGGGCAGGCGAGGGGCTACATGTTGGGCTGCATCTCAAGTTCCCAGGTCCCACTATTAAGCCACAATAGCGGCAAGAGTGCCCCCCCCCCCCCAACAATTTTTACTTCTGAAAAATCCTCATTAGCAAGGCATACCTTAGCTAAGCACCACACTACCTCCAACAAAGCACAATCACTGCCTGCATGACACTCCGCTGCCACTTCTCCTGGGTAACATGCTGCCCAACCACCCATTTCAGTAATAGTAGGAGTCAAGACAGGCCCCAGTAACAATTCCAAAGCAGCAGTATAGGGGGAGCACAGTATTAGTTCCATTTCAGTAGTAGTAGCAGTCTAGACAGGCCCCAGTAACATATCACTAGCAGCAGCATAGGGGGAGCACAGTATTAGTTCCATTTGAGTAGTAGTAGCAGTCTGGACAGACCCCAGTAACATATCACTAGCAGCAGCATAAGGGGAGCACAGTATTAGTTCCATTTCAGTAGTAGTTGCAGTCTAGACAGGCCCCAGTAACATATCACTAGCAGCAGTATAGGGGGAGCACAGTATTAGTTCCATTTCAGTAGTAGTAGCAGTCTAGACAGGCCCCAGTAACATATCACTAGCAGCAGTATAGGGGGAGCACTGTCTAAGATGACGGCGATCATGTAACGGACACAGCAGAGCCAGGAAACAATTATGCGCAAGCCTGCTGTAAGGCTTAGCTGGGTAATAATGAGCGACTACTACCCCCAGCACACACGCAGTAAACTGAAAACGGTCACAGGCAGCCCAAATATAGTATTTTTTTCCAATTTTTGGGAAAAAGCCCATTGTCTATATAACCTGTATATGGATTTCCCTGTTGGAGGATGACTGTGGTTATTGAAAGCACAGTGCAGCCAGAAAAAATTATGCGCAAGGCTGGGTATTAATGAGCGACTACTACCCCCAGCACACACGCAGTAAACTGTAGATGGTCACAGGCTTAGCTGGGTAATAATGAGCGACTACTACCCCCAGCACAGACGCAGTAAACTGAAGACTATCACTGGCAGCCCAAATATAGTATTTTTTTCCAATTTTTGGGGAAAAGCCCACTGCCTATATAGCCTGTATATGGATTTCCCTGTTGGAGAATGACTGTGGTTATTGAAAGCACAGTGCAGCCACAAAAAATTATGCGCAAGGCTGCAGTAACACCTAGCTGGGTATTAGTGAGCGACTACTACCCCCAGCAGACACGCAGTAAACTGAACATGGTCACAGGCAGCCCAAAGATTTTTTTTTCCATTTTTTTTTAAAAAGCCCACTGCCTATATAGCCAGTATATCTCTTTCCCTATACCACTGTCCCTGCCTCACCAGTACTGCCCCTATACTCAGTAAAATGACTGCAGACTGAGGATGCAATGCTCTGCACGCCCGATATACAAAAAAAAAATTGTGCAAAACTGCTAAAAGCAGCCTCAGCAGTACTGCACACGGTCACATGTGGCCCTAAGAAGGACCGTTGGGGTTCTTGAACACGAAGATAACAGCCTAACACTCTCCCTATAGCAGCTACAGCAGGACGGGACTTTCCCTAATGTCTCTCAGCGTGCATCTGTGGCGAGCCGCGGCCGGCCCCAGTTTACATACTCGGGTGTCATCTGATCTGCCCAGCCACTCACTGCAGGGGGGTGGTATAGGGCTCGAACTTCACAGGAGGAAGTTGTAATGCCTTCCCTGTGTTTCTATTGGCCAGAAAACGGCGCAAACTTTTCTGGGAAGAAAATTGAAGTGACTCGAACACCGCGTGGTGCTCGTCTCGAGTAACGAGCATCTCACGTACCCTAATACTCGAACGAGCATCAAGCTCGGACGAGTACATTCGCTCATCTCTAGTGCTTTTTAAACATGCACTTGGAGGCAGAGAGTGCTTACGTAACGCTAACTGCCCCCAGCAAAAAATAACACTGAAGGCTGAACTGATGCCTTGCATTGCACTATGCAGTTGAGATTCACCTCAAGTCCCACAGGCCACGCAGTAATGTGCACTGGGTTACAAGCTGCCGTACAAAAGGATTCCTTTTTAAAAATTAGTTTTTTTCCAATGCGGGCAATGGAGCGTGTATTGGACTCTCCCTCTATGGCTGTCTGGCACCGTACACTGCGCCGGCAGCTGTCTGGTAACACAGAGTGGAGAAAAATATTAGTGCTTTTTAAATGTGCACTTGGAAGCAGAGAGCGCTTACGTTACGCTAACTGCCCCCAGCAAAAAATGACACTGAAGGCTGAACTGAGGCCATGCAGTGCAATGCTGAGGTACTACAACTCCCAGAAACCACGGAGTTAAATGCACAGGTAGACAGGATTCCACACTACCACTGTCCCTGCCTCACCAATACTTCCCCTGTACTACTTAGTACAGACTGCAGCCTGAGAACGCTATAGCTGTAATGGGGCTGCATGCCCGATATACCAAAAAAAAAAAAAGAAGGCAAACTGCTCCCAGCACCCACAACAGCACTAGGTGTGCTGTGGCCCTAAGAAGGACCGTTGGGGTTCTTGTAGACGCTAACACTCTCCCTAAACCAGCAACAGCAGCAGCAGCAGCACTGTCCCTTATCTCTCTTAGCGTGTGTCTGTGGCGAGCCGCGGGCGGGGCAGATTTAAATACTCGGGGGTCACTTGATCTCGCCAGCCACTCAAAGCATGGGGGTGGGATAGGGCTGGAACGTCACAGGAGGAAGTTGTAATGCCTTCCCTGTATTTCTCTTGGCCAGAAAAGGGCGCAAATTTCTCAGGGAAGGAAATGTAATGGAGTTGAGTGCTGCGTGGTGCTCGTCTTGAGTAACGAGCATCTTGAACACCCTAATACTCGAACGAGCATCAAGCTCGGACGAGTGCGCTCGCTCATCTCTAATTAAAAACACTTAAAATATTTTTGCAGTAGAAATATAAACTGCAACCAAGTCATCTGTTGATATTGACCCCTGATGAAACTTTGGTGGAAAGGCATTTGGCCAAGAATTGGGTTTTTAAGAATTTATTTTAGTACCTTCTCCCTCCCCAATCTATGGACTAGTATTAGATGATGGTTGAAGAGTTAGAAGAGAAAATGGGTCAATAATTGGATCTATAAGAATTTAATTAAGTACCTACTCCTTCCTCAATCTATAGACTGATAGGTAACAATGGAGGATGTAGAAGAGGAAATACCATGTTCATTAATATATAGAGATGAGCAAACGTACTCGGTAAGGGCGATTTCGCAATCGAGCACTGCGATTTTCGAGTACTTCACTACTCGGGTGAAAAGTACTCGGGTGCGCTGTGGGGCGGGGGGTTGCAGAGGGGAGTGGGGGGTAGCAGCGGGGAACAGGGGGGAGCCTTCTCTCTCTCCCTCTCCCCCCCACAGCGCACCCGAGTACTTTTCACCCGAGTAGTGAAGTACTTGAAAATCGCGGTGCTCGATTGCGAAATCGCCCTTACCGAGTACGTTCGCTCATCTCTATTAATATAGAGTACCTTCTCTCTCTCTAGTCTATGAGCTCAAACAGTATACAAATAAAGTGATAGATGAGGAAATTGGATGTTTTTGGTTTGAACAGAATGTCATATGTCTACGAAATTGAAGACACTCAAAACTGAGTTTGATTTCAATATTTTACAGAAATTTAATAAAGCTATGTATTTTAGATAAATATTTTTTCTCAGTTGTAGTGACATATAGATGTTAAAGGGGTTGTCCCGCGCCGAAACGGGTTTTTTTTTTTTTAAACCCCCCCCCCCCCCCCCCCCCCGTTCGGCGCGAGACAACCCCGATGCAGGGGTTAAAAAAACAAACCGCACAGCGCTTACCTGAATCCCGGCGGTCCGGCGTCTTCATACTCACCTGCTGAAGATGGCCGCCGGGGTCTGCTCTCTCCGTGGACCGCAGCTCTTCTGTGCGGTCCATTGCCGATTCCAGCCTCCTGATTGGCTGGAATCGGCACGTGACGGGGCGGAGCTACACGGAGCCGGCATTCTGCACGAGCGGCCCCATTGAAGACAGCAGAAGACCCGGACTGCGCAAGCGCGGCTAATTTGGCCATCGGAGGCCGAAAATTAGTCGGCACCATGGAGACGAGGACGCCAGCAACGGAGCAGGTAAGTATAAAACTTTTGATAACTTCTGTATGGCTCATAATTAATGCACAATGTACATTACAAAGTGCATTAATATGGCCATACAGAAGTGTATAGACCCACTTGCTGCCGCGGGACAACCCCTTTAATTTTCAAATGCAATGAGTATCAGGAGACGGCAATAAATGTCCTTCTAATTCCTATAGTATCCGATTTAGGGCTAGTCGTAGAGAATCAAAGATTGCAGTAGTTACAGTTAATACTATGCCCCGAGGGAGCAGAGAGTATGGACTGCAACCTCAGTTTTAATATTTTACCACTAGGACAGTAGCATGTTCCGTCTTTTCTCCTAAGTAGTTAGGGTTTGGAAAAGTTAATTTGGTATTTTCAGCTTTGACAATTTTTTTGCGAATATGTGGATGTAGACATATGTATGCAACTCTTCAGGCTCAACTCATGTCAGATTTTTATCCCAAACATGCGTTTTTATGCATTTTTACAACCATTAACGTCTATGTACACTATAGCACTCTTTTTATCAGTGTGTTTTTATAAATGAAGACATTTTGTAATTGATTTTCTTTAAACATTTCTGACTGTTAGATTACTATGCTAGTATTGTTTTCCAAGGCACTACAGACTGGAGGACTGATATATTAGCAAATTCTTTCAGTCAAAGTAAACTGAAAGCTCCCCCTTAGCCTGCTTCTCTGTTGTGAACATGCATTCACTGTCTTTCTATTTTTCACTATTACGGAGGGCTGTATGACCTGTATGTGCCAGGGGATGGTGGAGGTTATTAAGAGGACAGAGAGCAAAAAAGGCTACTATTACAAAGGGCTGTCATTTTCTGCTCTTATCAGCAGTGAGGGTGAATGACCAGCAGCTACCCAGAGAGATGATCAGAGATAGCTAAGTAGTATTCAATGGTTGTGGTCATGCTGCACAATCTCTGAAAGAGAATAGTTGCTGGGAGCTGAGCTTGAGTGCATTTATATGAGACATCAGCTGATCAGTGCTTGGAATATCCCCTAGCCACTAGTAGAGTCTGCAAACCAACTATGAAGCTTTATAAATACATAAGAAGGAAAACTCAATGAAAAAACAACAACAGATAAGTGCATCATTTTTTCCTGCATGGACTTAATGGGATGTATGTATTGATTTTTCAGGCACAAAAGTTTCCATAGCCTTTAAGCTTTGATGTAAAACTGCATGAAGGCGCCCATAAGTGTAAACTGCTGGGTGACATTTTAACAACCTGCTAGATATCTAATATCAGAAAAAATATTGCTATGAGGTTAAATGTAATTCAGGTTTTATTTGTATACTGTATGTGAAAATGTGTAGATTGTCTTGAAATCCCCTGGCAGTGATAGGGTTAAACCATATTTAATGGCTTTGACTACCTCGTACCAGATTAAGAGACATTTTAGATCAAATCTTTTAACTAATTTTGAATTTCCCAGCTACTTTCTTTATGTTGCTTTAATTTTTTGTCTGTACACCCTTCCAAATTACCTGCAGCTGCTACTTCTTGCAGACCTAAAGCTGATCGTTTCAAACCTCATTAACATTTACGAAACTCCTTGTACTAATAATGCCGTTGGTGACATGTGGAAGAAGAAGCTGCAGGGAGACACGTAGCAGCCTATGGAAGCTTAAGCATGAAATTACAGGAGATACACATCTGGGCCTGCCGTTCGAACTTTCAAATGCAATTTTCTCCCCATGGGACTCAGTACACCATGGTGCAATCTGATTAAGGTGTATTCATGCTTTCAAACAGGCACTTAAACCAATTTTACCCATTATTGCTTCCTTTTTCATTTTTAAAAATAATTTGTATTTATTTTTCTTAATAGTCCGAAGATCCATTTTTTCACCATTTATTCTTCTTCATGTGAAACTCTTGTTTGGATGTATTCGATCAAACAGCTTCATTGTACTTTAGGATTAGAGATGAGCGAACGTACTCTTTTCGGGTGTTTTTGCACTCGAGCACCGCTTTTTCCGAGTAACTGACTACTCGGACGAAAAGATTTGGGGGGCGCCGGGGGTGAGCAGGGGGTTGCAAATGGGAGTGAGGGGGGGGGGGGGAGAGAGAGAGAGAGCTCCCCCCTGTTCCCCACTGCTACCCCCCGGTGCCCCCCAAATCTTTTCGTCTGAGTAGTCAGTTACTCGGGAAAAAGCGGTGCTCGAGTGCAAAAACACCCGAACCGAGTACGCTCGCTCATCTCTATTTAGGATGTTTCATCTTGTCAATCATTTACTGTATGTGTGAGAAATGAAATCACACAGTATATGATGGTATAGATTGTTAGGAGTATCACAAAAATATGACCGACAATCTGCAGTCAATAATTCATTTTATTTTTATAAAATCATGTGTCTTACGGCAATAGTCAAGAATTCAGTCCCCTCTGAAAAAGGCAAGAAAGAACCCAAGAGTAAAAGCAACAGATCTACATAAGACTTTACAAACTGTAAGAACCTTTGTTCATGTGTCTAGTATTAAAAAAATACTGTTTGAGCTGATTGCTGTTAAAGGTAGATCCACGGATTATTAAATTCAGGGGTTCACTTACTTTTTCCCCTTGTACTGTGGATGATTACTTTATATGCTCTATAAAAAGACAAGAATAGTACAGCTTGTATATTATTAGTTAGATTGTACTAGGGTCCTTTTACACAACACTTGGTTTGGCATGCTTCACACCAGGGCCCTTTACACAAGATGACTATCCAGCTCTCAAGAGCCCAACAGACGTCCCAATGATTATCACTCATATACTTTCACAGAGGAGTGTAATTGCCCAGTTCCAGTCGGCCGCCTCCATACAGTGTAAAAATATGTTTCCACGGGCTGATCGTTTGATTTTTATGCCTGCATAAGTTGAACAATGAATGATCATAGAATCATAGAATGGTAGTGTTGGAAGGAACCTCCAGGGTCATTGGGTCCAACCCCCTGCTCAGTGCAGGATTCACTAAACCATCCCAGACGGATGTCTGTCCAGCCTTTGTTTGAACACTTCCATTGAAGGAGAACTCACCACCCCCTGTGGCAACCTGTTCCACTCATTGATCACCCTTACTGTCAGAAAGTTTTTCTAATATCTAATCTGTGCCTACTCCCTTTCAGTTTCATCCCATTGCTTCTAGTCTTTCCTTGTACAAATGAGAATAGGGCTGATCCCTCTGTACTGTGACAGCCCTTCAGATATTTGTAGACAGCTATAAAGTCTCCTTTCAGACTTCTTTTTTGCTAGGTAAACATTCCCAGATCCTTTAAACGTTCGTTATTCAGTTGAACAATAATCTGACTTAGTTAACAATCAGTCAACATTGTATTAATTACCGATGCATAATCTGACTACCATCACTATCATCTGATTACTGTCACCGTCCTGTCATCTGTTGGTAAGTTCCTAATTTTGCATTTTTGTTAGCTACTAATATTGATATGTGCATCATATATATCTTTGCTTACTTGATTGTCCAGTTGGGCCCTACCGTAAATCCCATCTCCTTTCTGTTGAGTGAAGCCATTTTCCCAACACCAAGGCAGCCACTTATTTCCACCCTCTCTCAGAAGTCTAGTTATATTACAAGGAATACCTTTAAGCTAATTGCTCATGGTTCTAGCTGCAGGACAACCGTTGACCATTATAGTCAATGGGGTCCATTCGGTTCTGTCATAGAACGGACCCGTTTGGCCATGGGATTACTTTTTCCTGCTCCCTGAATGGAAAAATAGGTAATAGAGAAATATTATAAAGTGACTGGTATTTAGTCACCTCAACTTGTCTAAAGGTAAACTTGCTCTTGAATGTTATTCTTATATTTAAATGTTTTTTTGAGTTCCTTTGTAAACAAGAACTATCTAGGGAGAACTTCGGTAAAGATATCACGTTGCTTAGACACCTATTGATCACTGTGTTTTGTCAAATGTTCCAATAATTTGCACCATTTAAAAAGCTTCACATGTCAATGCTGTATTTTTTCAAGGCAGCCCTTGTCCTTTTCTCTACCTTTCTGAAGGTGGTTGCTGACAGGAGAGATATTAAAATTACATATTCACTCTCACAAAATTAGTTTACCTAAAATTGTATGTGTGAGTGATTTTAATCAAAATCTAATTTACACTCTTTTCGAGCTGATATTTTCTCATTTAATTTTTCTTTCTGCTTTGAGGATTTTTTTTAACCCCCTCCTTTAAAAAAAAAAGAGCACCAGGGCTGAACCTTGAATTTAGCACCCGTTCTTCCATCTGCAGATATAAGTTCCTTTTACTTTCAATGAAACCTATTTAATATTCTTTATTAGAATAATCTTCCTGCACTTAGAGCGCTATGGGATCCCAGTAGAGACAACTATATATGCACAAGGTCTTTCTGATAAAATGCAGAGCATTGGTTTTAATAATTATGTGCATCAGCAAAATGAAGGCGAGCGGGGGAAATAATATTGTCAAAGGTTTTTGCTAAAGAATCACTCTTTAGAAATATTAAGCAGTACTGCAGGGTTTTTTTTTTCCCTTAAAAAAACTGAATTTTCATGTGGCAGGAAATAAAAGATTGTGTGTAAATGAGTAATTCAAGTTATTGATGAGTGATCAAAGAAGATTTATTGGTTAATCAAAACTAGGCGTAGTTATAATAAATTAGGTAAGGTCAATTAAACCATACAATTTTAAATTTCACTAAGTATGGAGGTGTCATCAGAAGCAGTCATTTGTATTCTCTACAGCAGTGATCATAAACATAATACACTAAGGGAGCCTCCGATACATCCATCAAAGGGCCACACATCGTATATAGCTAAATATCTCTTGAGGAAATCTAGACTACTTATATCCACAACCATGTAAATGATAATCAACTGCAGGGAAATTTCTTGAAGATAACCACCCAAAACTGCATTTATAAAAATGGTCTTCTGAGGGGTGGTCCAATGGCCAAACTTAGGTACATGTGACCCATGTCACATGTACAGTGTACAGTGATGTCCGATGCACAGTGCATCGGACATCAGATTATAGGAGGGCTACCGGGCGGATGTAGGCTGGGGATGATCATCCCCTTTAGGTCCAACTGGACAGGTGATCTTTCTCCTCTGTGCAGGAACATTTTGTGGAGCTACATGTGTAGTGGCCCAGAACAATGGGGCCCCTCCATAATAGTGTGCATGCATTTGTCTACTGTATTGTCAGTGTCTTCTGTGTTGCATGAATGATGTGTATTGCATAGCTGCAGAACTGAAAGAGTTAAAGGGGTTGTCTCGCGAAAGCAAGTGGGGTTAAGCACTTCTGTATGGCCATATTAATGCACTTTGTAATGTACATCGTGCATTAAATATGAGCCATACAGAAGTTATTCCCTTACCTGCTCCGTTGCTGGTGTCCCCGTTTCCATGGCTCCGTCTAATTTCGGTGTCTTCTTGCTTTTTTAGATGCGCTTGCGCAGATGGGTCTTCTCCCTTCGGCTTGGCTCAGCAGCAGCGGTGCTTTGGCTCCGCCCCTTGTACGCATCATCGCGTAGCTTCGCCCCCATCACATGTGCCGATTCCAGCCAATCAGGAGGCTGGAATCGGCACATGTGATGGGGGCGGAGCTACGCGATGACGCGTACAAGGGGCGGAGCCAAAACGCCGCTGCTGCCGAGCCAAGCCGAAGGGAGAAGACCCATCTGCGCAAGCGCGTCTAAAAAAGCAAGAAGACACCGAAATTAGACGGAGCCATGGAAACGGAGACGCCAGCAACGGAGCAGGTAAGTGAATAACTTCTGTATGGCTCATATTTAATGCACGATGTATATTACAAAGTGCATTAAAGGGGTTGTCCCGCGCCGAAACGGGTTTTTTTTTTTCCAACCCCCCCCCCCCCCCGTTCGGCGCGAGACAACCCCGATGCAGGGACTTAAAAAAAAAACCGCTCAGCGCTTACCTTAATCCCCGTGCTCCGGTGACTTCTATACTTACCGGCTGAAGATGGCCGCCGGGATCCTCTTCCTCCGTGGACCGCAGCTCTTCTGTGCGGTCCATTGCCAATTCCAGCCTCCTGATTGGCTGGAATCGGCACGTGACGGGGCGGAGCTACACGGAGCCCCATTGAAGAAAGCAGAAGACCCGGACTGCGCAAGCGCGTCTAATTTGGCCATTCGACCATTTTAGACGGCGAAAATTAGACGGCAACCATGGAGACGAGGACGCCAGCAGCGGAGCAGGTAAGTGAAAAACTTTTTATAACTTCTGTATGGCTCATAATTAATGCACAATGTACATTACAAAGTGCATTATTATGGCCATACAGAAGTGTATAGACCCACTTGCTGCCGCGGGAAAACCCCTTTAATATGGCCATACAGAAGTACTTAACCCCACTTGCTTTCGCGAGACAACCCCTTTAACTGTCTGGTATGTGAGATGTCTGTCTGGAAATGTATCGTTTTATGTTGTGAGTTGGTGGTCACCTGACCATGCTTATTATATGTGGCTGCAAGTTGAGTTCTGTTCTGGACCTGCAAGAGAGAGGAGTTGTTTCTGAGTACTGCAAGAGAGCCACACAGGCACTGTCAGCCCTGTGTGGCCCAGAATGGAGGAGGCTAAAAGGAATCTACAGCCTGTCCTGGGCCTGCTGTACCCAGTAAATGCCAGTGTGTTCCTTCAATACTAAAAGAGAGAGCGAGCAAGGAGTCGCCATGCAGCATACCTTTTCCTAAATGTGAGTGTTGACCAGTAGAAAGTTAGAGAACAGAAGAGTGTCGCCAGGATCAGGACCTACAGATAACAGGACTGCGGTGTCTCCTGACCTCCCGTGAATTCTCCCTGTCCCACCGTCTTGAGTTTTTGCACTGTTCTACGGCTGGTGTGTATTGATGGATTGTAACCAAGTTATTTTCAAGTAAACGAGCTTCACCGACCGTTCAAGGTTTGGCTCAGAGAGTTAAATCTCTGTGTGTGGACTCTTTATTACCAACAAGTGAATTCACCACAGAGGATGGAATGGTGGCATCACGCGTGACAAAAAAGGACTAAGGTAATCCATCACTGGGCTTCCCCGTTTTCATAGCCTGCCCTCGCCCCTTTAGACATGTCCATGGTTACCCTCCGGGTGGGAGCCACTGTAACAGGGCAAAAACTCTACCCCGCTGTCTCTTAGGCTGGGGCCCACTCCTCAGACACTTCACATGTATCCTCCTCCTGCTTCCATCTCCTCCCCTATGATCTTTTGAGGTGCCACTTTCAGCCAATTAGTGTATCGCAACATTTTTGCTTAGGTCAGCTATAATTGTATTATTTATCTCTATGGCTGTCGAAATGGAAACTACAACCCCCTATAAAGATGTATCATGAAAATGATCACTACTTTGCAACTGCATATTTTCCTCCTGGCGAAATCTATATATATAAAATTGAATGTATGTCTGTCTGTGTGTCTGTCTGCCTGTCTGTTTGTCCTTTATGCGCTACTACACCATTCATCCGATCGCCATGAAACTTTGGGAAGTTGTTGAGTACACTCCTGGGAAGATTATAGGCATAGTACATTTATGCTATGATAAGTGGCGCGCGTGCGAGCGTCATCGACAGTTACGCCCCCCCACGTAGATCATTTGATTTCCATCATTGCCACTAATTCTCTCACTTCCCGAGGTCGTAGAAACATGAAATTTGGCAGGAGCATTGATTATGTCATAAATAGGAAAAGTTAATGGGTCCCAACTCGATTATTCAATTCTAAGCGCAAAAGAATTAGCGTCCAAATTTTACGTACGGAATCTAATTCTCTCACTTCCCAATGTAATAGAAACTTGAAATTTGGCAGGAGCATTGATTATGTCATAAATAGGAAAAGCTAATCGGTCCCAACTCCATTATTCAATTCTAAGCACAAAAGAATGAGCGTCCAAATTTTTCGTACGGAATCAAATTTTCTCACTTCCCAATGTCATAGAAACTTGAAATTTGGCAGGAGCATTGATTATGTCATAAATAGGAAAAGTTAATAGGTCCCAACTCGATAATTCAATTCTAAGCGCCAAAGAACTAGCGTCCAAATTTTACGTACGGAATCTAATTTTCTCACTTCCCAATGTCATAGAATCTTGAAATTTGGCACGAGCATTGATTATGTCATAAATAGAAAAAGTTAATGGGTCCCAACTCGATTATTCAATTCTAAGCGCCAAAGAATTAGCATCCAAATTTTACGTACGGAATCTAATTTTCTCACTTCCCAATGTCATAGAAACTTAAAATTTGTCATGAGCATTGATTATGTCATAAATAGAAAAAGTTAATAGGTCCCAACTCGATTATTCAATTCTAAGCGCCAAAGAATTAGTGTCCAAATTTTACGTACGGAATCTAATTTTCTCACTTCCCAATGTCATAGAAACTTGAAATTTGGCACGAGCATTGATTATGTCAAAAATAGGAAAAGTTAATGGGTCCCGACTCGATTATTTAATTCTAAGTGCAAAAGAATTAGCGTCCAAATTTTACGTACGGAATCTAATTCTCTCACTTCCCAATGTAATAGAAACTTGAAATTAGGCACGAGCATTGATTATGTCATAAATAGGAAAAGTTAATGGGTCCCAACTCGATTATTCAATTCTAAGCGCCAAAGAATTAGCGTCCAAATTTTACATACGGAATCTAATTTTCTCACTTTCCAATGTCATAGAAACTTGAAATTAGGCTTGAGCATTGATTATGTCATAAATAGGAAAAGTTAATGGGTCCCAACTCGATTATTCAATTCTAAGCGCAAAAGAATTAGCGTCCAAATTTTACGTGCGGAATCTAATTCTCTCACTTCCTGATGTCATCTACATATATATATAAATGAATGACTGTCTGTCTGTCTGTCCTTTATGCATTACTACACCATTCATCTAATCGCCACGCAACTTTGGGAAGTTGTTGAGTACACTCCTGGGAAGATTACTGGCATAGTACAACTATCCTACAATAGGTGGCACGCGTGCGAGCATCGTCGACAGTTATGCCCCCCAGATAAAGATCGTTTGATTTCCATCTCAAGCACGAAAGCAAAAGGCATTACGAGCAACGGGATACGTGTTCAACTACAAAATGATGCATCCGCCGAACGTTTCGCAAGACAATTGCTGGATATTGAGAATGCTGAGGTAAAATGAAAGCTGTGCTGTGATTGGTTGCTATTTCTTATACTGCTGAGGTAACATGAAAGCTGTGCTGTGATTGGTTGCTATATATTATACTGCTGAGGCAACATGAAACCTGTGCTGTGATTGGTTGCTATATATTATACCACTGAGGTAACATGAAACCTGTGCTGTGATTGGTTGCTATATATTATACCACTGAGGTAACATGAAAGCTGTGCTGTGATTGGTTCCTATATATTATACTGCTGAGGTAACATGAAAGCTGCTGTGCTGTGATTGGCTGTTATATATTATACCGCTGAGGTAACTTGTAAGCTGCGCTGTGATTGGTTGTTATCTAGATATATAAAAACGAATGTATGTATGTATGTCTGTCTTCGCAGCAACGCGCGACGGGTAAGCTAGTCATTAATAAATTGGCCTTTTTTGATAAACGTTTCCATTGGCCTTGGTGTTGAAATGTGCATAACAAATAGGCAATCTTACTGTTCCAGAACCTGATGTACAATAAATAGTTTTTTTATGTTTTGCTATGACCTTGACTCTTTCAATTGGATAATTTCTCAAATGAAAAGGTCTTCTGTACCTCTATCTGTTCATGTAGCATATAACTACCGGTGACCAGAAACTGTGTCACTTTTTTGTCAAATAATGCCTACAACTACATATTTAATTTTGTTCACAAATAATATTCCCAAATCTATAGAAATATAGATCTGTAACAAATGATTTCCTATGTCATTGCCTCTATGTAGTACCAGCAACATACTATAATGTGATTGAGTTCACCAAAATAACACTTCTGCTCTACTGCGATAGAGCCTCCCCCCTGGTTCAAATAGCATAATTGGCTGTTGTGAATCAATAATTTGTTTAATTTCCATGCTTCCCTACCTCATTTAATAGCAAGTGTGTAGGAAGCTTCTTTCAATTATTTATCTTTAAAATCATCTTTCCGCTCAATTACCTCCGTGTTGTAGTAGTTGAGATCTTTCTTATGCTCACAACTGTCCCGGGAATTGTGTCTTTTTCAGGAATGTCAGTGACAATGATGTGATATTGATAAAAATTGAAAGCCATAGAGGAAATATCACATGCCCGGGCTACAAAATTATTACATTTTATCATTCAGTTAAAATAACAAGGGATAGACCGAGAAAGAGAGAGAAAGAGATACCCCAATGAGCGTGTATAGAATGGTTGGAGGCAATTGTTAGCTTTTGAGTAGTGCAAGATATCTGCACTACCCTACACATGTACCAACAGAAAGTTACAATAAGGGCTCACTCACATGGGTCTATGTTGTCTGCGAATTACGCACCTAATATGCGTAATATGCAGTACTTAAAGTTCATTAATGTACGTGGGGTCACTGTGTTTTTTACATACATTAAGAAAATAGTAGCACGTACTATTTTGTTGCATATTACGCACATAACAAAATATGCGCAGACAACATTTACCCATGTGAGTTAGGTAAAGGACAAAGTCATATATTATGGACCCTCACTGTCCACACTAGTCCTCGGTAAAGCAGAGTTTGCATCCACACGATATTGCATTTTTCTGTAAAGGTTGTGAGTAGAGATGAGCGAATATACTCGTTTCGAGTAATTACTCGATCGACCACCGCGATTTTCGAGTACTTCGGGGGGCGCCGGGGGCGGGGGGGGCATGGCGGAGTGGGGGGTAGCAGTGGGGAACAGGGGGGAGCCCTCTCTCTCTCCCTCTCCCCCCCACTCCCTGCTGCAACCCCCCACTCACCCACGGGGCCCCCAGAATCTTTTCGCCCGAGTACAGAAGTACTCGAAAATCGCGGCGCTCGGGCGAAAAAGGGGCATGGCCGAGTAGGTTCGCTCATCTCTAGTTGTGAGCAGTTTAATCATCAGATTCAGATGATGAAATCCCCAAGTATCTTTGTGGCAAGTAGCCACAAAATGTTCCTGTTAGTAGAATATGTCACCCTAGTTATGGAACGCAGAGTGGACCCAAACACTTCCAAGGTGTTTCAGAAAACGCATTCTCCTTTCTCAGGTTTTGTGTCAGTCCATTTCCTCCTTGTATAGGAGTCCAGGGATGGGCTTCATCTGAATACAGATAATATTATTAAATTGCTCACGGCCTTTACAGAAAAATTCAACACATTTGGATATAACCGCCACTCTACTGAGTACTATCACAGACAGCCATCTATTTGAAAATGGTAAGGGTCCATTATATATGAATTTGTCCTTTACATTAGTTTTTGGTATATCACAAGCACTTACTATAACTACCTGTGGCTATACACTAAATGATCACGGCATTAGGAACATCTATTCAATAACAAGTTGCTGCACCTTCTTGGGCGATCACAGTTTTCAAATATCGGGGAACAGATTTCACAAGGTGGCAAACATTCTCCATACTCAACTTGACCCATGCTCACTGCAGCAGCTATGTCAGTTGGTGCACATTTTGCTGATAAGTGTGAGCAGATATCACGGCCCTTTCCAGCATATCTCAAACATGTTCAATGGAGTAACAATCTGGTGAGTTTCAGGGCCAAAGCAGTGTAGATAATTCATTGTTGTGTTCCTTCAACCACTCTCTAGTGAGCTAAGCTCGATGACATGAAGTGTTAGGCTGTCGAAAGATGACACTGTGGTCGGGGAAGACCTGTAGTGACCAGCATTCAAGGATTATATGATGACCAATGGTCTTGGGCCATGCAAGGAAAATATTCCTAAGACCATGACAACACTACAGCTAGCCTGTGGAATTCAAATAGTGCATCCATGGAATATGGCATCATGTTGTTTATGCCACATGTGGACCCAGCCAACTGTATGGTTCAACAGGAAATGGTACTCTTCACTCCAAATGACCTTCTGCATGTGTCCAAGGTCCACTGACATCTTTCCGGGCCCATGAAAGGCATTGTTGGTATTGAAGAGAGGTCATCAGCAGTACCCTTGTCAGTCTTGATCTCCAGTCAATGCAAGATATATCACATGGTCATTGTGAAAATTTGTCTAATGTCCCCAATGTTGTATAAGGGCTTAGTCAGACGGGCGTTTTTTTGCGCGATTTGCGCATGCGCATGTGTCCGGCGATCTTATAAAACCATTGCTTTGCAATGGTATCGGACACATGAGCGCTTTTTATGCGCTCGTCCGATAAATTATAGAACAGAAATCGCAGATCGCGCCTATCTGCGATCTGCGATTCCTGTTCTCTTTTCTTCATGCGCTCGATGGGGCCAGCGGCAGCAGCGCCGACCCCATTGAGAACATATAGCAGACAAATCATTCTCCTCTGCCACAGCTGTAACAGCTGTGGCAGAGAAGAATGATGTTTGCCCATTGAATTCAATGGAGCCGGCAATACAGCCAGCTCCATTGAAAGCAATGGGCTGCCGGCGAGCGCGGGATGAATTGTCGGGAAGGGCTTAAATATATAAGCCCTTCCCGGAAATTCATCCAGAAATGTGTAAAAATAAAAAAATATATATATACTCACCTTGTCCCGGCAGACAGAGTTCAGCGCGGCCGTCCGGCAGTTCTCCTGAACTGCTCAGAGAATGAGCTGCCTCTGATTGGTCACAGCCTGACCAATCAGAGGCAGCTCTCACTCACACCCATTCATGAATTCATGAATGGGTGAGTGAGTGCTGCCTCTGATTGGCTCAGTGCAGGGACCAATCAGGGGCAGCTCTCACTCACACCCATTCATGAATGGGTGTGAGTGAGAGCTGCCTCTGATTGGTCAGGCTGTGACCAATCAGAGGCAGCTCATTCTCTGAGCAGTTCAGGAGAACTGCCGGACGGCCGCGCTGAACTCTGTCTGCCGGGACAAGGTGAGTATATATATATTTTTTTATTTTTACACATTTCTGGATGAATTGCAGGGAAGAGCTTATATATTTAAGCCCTTCCCGACAATTCATCGTGAGATCGCCCGCAGCGCATTGCTTTCAATGGAGCCGGCTGTATTGCCGGCTCCATTGAATGCAATGCGCTGGACAGCTCCGGCCCGTTTCTATTGAAACGGGGCTAGGAGCAGTTTTTTCGGGCGATTTTTCGGCCCCGGTCACGCGAATTGCGGATGCGCATCCGTCATGCGATCCGCAAATCGCGGCAAAAAATGCCCATGTGACTAAGGCCTCACTCAGTCAGTTGGTCCATTATGGCATGTTGTTGCTGAGATACCAGAAGTGCTACCTGACATTTTCTTCTAGGATCAACCGCACATGGCATGTGACAGTGTGATTTTCTGTAGTATGTCTGTCCATAGTTCAACTAGTCTTAGTACACTTTTGATACTGCGGTTCAGGAACAAGCCAAGAAATGCGACTATTTAAAAAATAGTGGTACCACACCTACAGACATCAAAATCTGCCCGCGGTAAACAGATTGGAGTTGGGAAGACATTTTTCCCTTAAATGGGGAAATTTGGCTTCTACCTCATTGGTTTCTTTTTGCCTTCCTCTAGATCAACATTGGAAGGTAATAGGTTGAACTGGATGGGCATATGTATTTTTTCGGTCCTACATACTATGTTACCACTTCTACCCATGACTGCCAAATTTTGTCTCCTGCTATGCAGAGAAAAGGTCAGCACATTATCTGAGTGCAGATTGCGACATGGCCATCAACGTGATATTAATCACAAAATGTCATGCGCTACCTGTTCCAAATCGAGTGATTGCTCAGTGTATATCTAAGGACTCCCTCACACGGCCGTAGGCATTTTCACGTGCGCACATAGAAATGTATGAATAGGCACACAAATCCAATGTTTGTGTGCCCGTTCAGATGGCACAGACCCCGGCGCATATACACCGAGGTCACATTGCCGTTGCCTCTCCTTCCCTCCACCTCGCCAGCTCACCTCCTTTCTCCTTCCCTCCAGCTGTTTGCAATGGGAGTAGGTGGGAAGGGGGCTGAGCTAAACACCAGTCCCTGGTTCGCAGCCAGCAATGGGAGTGGGCAGAGTGGGGCGGAGCTTAGCTCTGCCCCTGTCCCGCCCCCGTCATTGCAAACAGCCAGAGGGGAGGAGAGAGGGGGAGAGAAGAGGGAGGAAATTTAGCAGTCACGCTGCTAAACTCCCTCCCACCTGTCTTCTCTGGCCACTGTCATTGCCTCCCATAGGAGTCCATGCAGCGGCCGACATATTCTGGCCAGACAGATAGTTCCAGGATTGTCTTTTCAGCCCGGCGTTAAAGCGCCTGGCGCTATATTGGCCCGGGCGATTGCTTTTACGCCACGGAAATACGGTCATGTGATCTGATGCATTGGAATCCAATGCATCAGATCATAGCATATGTCAGCCGGCCATGAAAACGGTGGCCGATATATGCTTGTGTGAAAGAGCCCTAAGGGAGCACAGATATCTTACACTATTCATTTGGTTTCTTATATTTGTGTTTGGACATGCAGCTCCTGATTTTGGCTGCACCCTGTTACATCCAGTGAGCGCTAGTTTATTGGAATATTAGCTTAATTGTTACATTTTATTTTGTAATTACTAGATATGAGTGGTCGTTTGCAAAGACATGAAACAGTCTGAAGGTGATGAATCTTTTATCAAGGCCGATCATTATGCAGATAGATATAATTTGCCTCATACTTAAAATACAGATTGATTTTGTATCATGTTCAGTATTCTTCACAAATTATGGTGAACTTAGGCTAAATTCTGACATTGTGCATCTGCAGTGCAAATCTGCAGCAAATTACAGTACTATACGCATGGTTTTCAAAAACAGATGCCGTTGTACCTTGGTTTGCTCAGCAGTTACTTGTGCACCTCCACTATTTGTTTTGAAAACATGAAAACATGTTGACCCTGTAGAATAAAGCTGTGGGATCGGGAGTGTGACAGCACCCTGCTATTGGTTACCGGAGATAGCCTACAGCTTGGAGCAGTTCCTGGTCACATGATTGCCATTATTTAATGGGAGATGGCGATCATGGGAAAGTGTTTTAGAAACTTTAAAAAGTTAAAGTTTAGGAGGAGATAAAACTTCATACCTAAGACCTCCAGAGATGTTCCTTGACGACATCAAGAAGCCAGGGAGGCTTCTTGTTCCTGGCTACCAAAGGTAGTCGAGAGCTGTCACTGGGGGCAGCAGTGAGCACTCCCCAGTCATGTGATCGCTGTTATCCAATTGACAACGGCAATCACATAAAAGAAAAAAAAAATGTTCCCCTACGTGATCATCCTGCATGGACCTTCCCTGGCTTCTGCACATGCAGCCACTGGCAAAAGTGGCAGATGCATGTGAAGAAGCCGGGAGGGCCTTGGGAAATTTAAAAACTCTTTGCTCCTAAAGGTAGCCGAGAGCCTGGAGCAGTGACTAGCGACCCCGGTGAGTGGTCTCATCATTATCTACCTATAATGCCTATGTAATTTACAAAAAGTCCCAAGGAACACCAACTTTCCTGCAGTTCCAGGAGCAGCTTGTTGAGTGCCTTCTATTTGAGACCACCACATTTCAGCAAGCTTACAAGCCTGAGGAGGTGTAAAGGTTCACAAACGACACCTTTTACATCCCATCCCTACCCCTGAGGTCAAGAAATACTCCCCAAAAAGTTTTGGGTGTGCAGCAAGCATGGGAGGGTGAGGGATACCCGATTCTATTGCCCTATGTCCCCATCCCAACCAGGCGTCTCTAATTACCCATGTTTTGAGATATACCACAGAGTTTTACATTGTTAATTTTATCTAAGGTTTAGGGAATGCCAAAAAGGTTGGTGAGATTCTTTTTAGAGAGTCAATCTTTTAATTTTTTTCTGCACAAGTGTGCAATGGGGCCTGGAATTATTCAGTTGTGTCCTGAAAGCCAATGGGTGTTCCCTCTATTATAGGCATAACCATGTGTCATGTAAGTAGATTGGGGTATTGCTGAACACAGAAGAACTAATGCTATAAAATTTGGGGTGCGTCTACCCAGTTTTCCTTGCTTGAAATAAAGAAAACTCCCATGAAACTGACGTTTGTGAAAAAAAATGAAATTTTATTTATTTTTCACCTGCTTTATAATATTTTTTGCAAAAAACTGTGGGATCCAAATGCTCCAGAGCCATCTAGATAAATGGGCTCAGCGGTCTAGATTTCAAAACGGGGTCATTGGTGGGGGGCGTTCTATCAT
Organism: Eleutherodactylus coqui; assembly: GCF_035609145.1. Lineage (NCBI taxonomy): Eukaryota > Metazoa > Chordata > Amphibia > Anura > Eleutherodactylidae > Eleutherodactylus > Eleutherodactylus coqui. The sequence goes on from NC_089838.1 coordinate 273,157,658, forward strand.
TTTGGCAGCTTGATGGCTCTACAAGTGAGCAATGTGGCCTGGAATTTATTCAGTTGTGCCCTGAAATCCAATGTGTTTTCCCTCCATTACAAGCCTAGCCATGTGTGCAGTAAGCAGATTGGGGCTACAATTGGTATATTTTTCAACACAGAACAAACAGAGGTATCCATTTTGGTATGCAAATCTTCATTCATATGTGTGCTGTACAAAAAAAACATTTTTAAAATGACACAATTGCCAAAAAAATGAAAATCATAATGTTTCTCCTTCTGCTTTGCTTAGATTTATTCAAAAACTATGGGATCAAAACATGCAGAATATCACTAGATGAACTTGTCAAGTGGTCTAGTTTTCAAAATGGCATTATTTGTGGGGGTTGTATACTGTTTTGGCCACTCAATGGCTCTACAAGTGTGCAATGCGGCTGAAGCACCTTCAAGCAAAATGTATGTTCTTAAAGCCTCCGGCTGTTACTTTACATTTGGGCCCCATTGTGCATACAGACAGACAGTTAGGGCCACAATGGGTATGTTTCTGAGATCGTCACAAGTTGGAACATGTCAGAGTGGCTATAGGTTAGATTTTAATAGGGTTTTGGTGTTGCTGACTTATTAATTTCCACATAGGCTTTTGGAGGTTGGCCATCCAGGCCTATGTTTTAGTGTGTATATGCACAATTTAACACATGATGCTAATTGATGACTGCTGGTCACATTTCATTGCTACCATCATCTGCCCCTTTATTTTAAGTATCATTCGATGTTGTCTTTCTCTTTTTTGAATAATAAAGTATATATATTATATTTCAGGGGCTATTACCTATGGGTATTTTTTGACTTTGGCATTTGGAATTGACTCAAAGTACTCACTTCTAGCTGATATAACAGCTTTACACAATTCAAGCATTCTTTCTACAATTATATTCAGATACAGTCCAAACATTTTGGCAGAAGTTCCCACAAATGTGCTGTACTTGTAGGCTGCTTTGCTTTCACCCTTCTGTCCAGCCCATCCTAAACAAGCTCAATGGGGTTTAAGTTTGGAGACTGTGCAGACCATTCCATTCTTTGAAGCTTAGTAACTTCTTCTTGTCTTCTTAAGTAGTTCTGACATAACCAAGAACTATGTTTTGGATCATTCTCTTGTTGTAATATAAATCCCTGGCCAACGGAGCTTACACCAGAGGGTATGGCATGGCAAATCAAAATGCTGTGGCAGCCCCTTTTGTCCAGTGTGCAGGTTGCCAACTGTGGATCCAACGAAAGAGCCCCAATATCGTCATGCTTCTCCATATCATCCTGCTTCTTTCTCCATGTTTGACAGTTTATGTCACACACTCAGAAACCATCCTTTCACCTACTCAACGGTGTGCAAAAGCCCTGCGTGATGTACTAAAGATGTCAAATTCATCAGCCCATAAGACCTTCTTCCACTCTTCAGTAATCCACTGGAGGTGCTGCTTGGCTCAGGCAAGTCTTTTCTTTTACAATCTTAGCAGTGGCTTTCTTATTGATACTCTACCTTATATGCCTGCAAATACAAGTCTTCCCTTTACAGTTGAAATGGAAACTCATTTTTTTTGCTGCATTAAACTTTGCTTGAAGGTATAGAGCTGTGAGGCACCGAGTACGTAAATTGTTGACTCTTAAAAACTTGTGATCTGATTTTGTAGTGGCCTTTGGTCTGGCTGATCTCTTCCTGTCAGTTTCCTCAAGTTTTCAAGTGTCTTTTGATGGTATAGGAAACTGTTCTGACTGTCACCTTAGCTTTCTTGGCAATTTCTCTTAAGGACAAACCTACAATTCTATTGGTTGTATTTGCCTTTCGGTCTTCTTTGGTTAATTGCCTTTTTCTTGCCATTATGATAGCAATGTACTCTGTCCTGAAGAACAAAACTGTTCAAATCCTGCCATAGAGGGTGTTGTAATGCAGTCTGTTCCAACACTGGTTATATAGAATCATAGGATTTAAAAGTAATCTACAAAAGTTGACATACCTGTAGGAATAGCTTGCATCCAATTTCAAACTATAATTTGCTTTCTGTGCACAGAGCAGCTGTCCTTGATGTGTTCCCTGAAAAAAGCCCTTTGGTTAAAATCATAAATTCAGACTATTGTTGCATCTCAGGTTAAAACTCCATAATATTTTTATGTTTTTACCTTACTTTTAAAACTTTGAATCTTTGCACGTTATTTGGTGCACCTGAACTGTGTTAATATAAAAAATAACTAGAATATTGAGGTGTTCTAAAACTTTTGGCTGGTAGTGTAACTAGTATGAGGAAACCCTGTCAAAAAGCAGAAGGATTGCCCTAATGAGGGCGACCCCATGTCAAGAATCTGGGAGCCACCTGATTGTCCCTAAGAGGGAAGAGGGAGTGACAGATGACAGATGTTAATAAGTACAATACCACTGTTAAGGAAGCTGATGAGAAAACAGAAACAGAAATAACCAGGGACTTATATGACTGTTTGGCAGCACCGGACAAATAGGGACCAGATCAGATTTTCACATAAAAGGAATATTTGGCACCCTCTGAGAGAAGGGGCTTGAATATCTAGAATCATAGAATGGAAGAGTTAGAAGGGACCTCCAGGGTCATTGAGTGCAACCCCCTGCTTAATGCAAGATTTACTAAATAATCCCAGACAGATGTCTGTCCAGCCTCTGTTTGAAGATTTCCATTGAAGAACTCACCACCTCCCGTGGCAACTTGTTCCACTCATTGGTCACCCTCACTGTCAAAAAGTTTTGTTCCAATATCTAATTTGTGTCTCCTCCATTTTAGTTTCATCCCATTGCTTCTGGTCTTTCCTTGTGCAAATGACAATAGGGCTGATCCCTCGGCACTGTGACAGCCCTTCAGATATTTGTAGACAGCTATTAAGTCTCCTCTCAGCCTTCTTTTTTGCAAGATTAACATTCCCAAATTCTTTAACCATTCCTCATAGGACATGATATACAGAGGGTTCAACATCTTGGTAACCCTTTTCTGAACTTGCACCCATTTGTTGGTGTCTTTTTTAAATCAGGGTGCCCAGGACTGGACACATTATTCCAGATGAGGTCTGACTAAGGAAAAGTAGAGGGAGATAATTACCTCACGTATTCTAGACTCTATGCTCCTCCTATTACATACCAGAATTGTGTTTGCCTTTTTTGCTGCAGCATCACACTGTTGAGTCATATTTAGTCTCTGATCTTTTAGTACACCCCAGTCTTTTTCACATGTGCTGCTTAGCCCAATTTCTCCCATCCTGCTTGTGTTTTTCCCCAAATATAGGACCTCACATTTCTCTTTGTTAAATACCATTCTGTTAGTCGTCACCCACTTTTCAAGCTTTTATAGATCTTTTAGAATCCTCTCTCTCTTCCCTAGTGTTAGCTATCCCTCCTAGCTTTGCGTCTTTGTCAAATTTGATCAGGTTCACCTCGATTCCCTTCTCCAGATCATTTAAAAAATATTGAACAATACAGGGCCTAGGACAGAGCCTTGTGGTACCCCATTTGACACATTCTTCCAATCGGATGTACAGCCATTTATGAGCACTCTTTGAGTACGATTATTCAGCCAGTTGTGAATCCACCTAAAAGTTGCCTGGTCAATCCCATTTTTGTTTATTTTTTCAATAGGGATGGTATGAAATGCTTTGTCAAATGTTTCACTAAGGTCAAGATATACTATATCCACCGCATTTTCCTGATCAACCCAGTCCGTGATTCTGTCACAATAGAAAATTAGATTTGTCTGGCATGACTTGTTTATTGCAAACCCATGTTGGCTCTGGTTAACTACTCCTTCCTCATCCAAGCATATATGTTGTTTAATAATTTGTTCAAAGATCTTTCCTAGTATAGAAGTCAGGCTCACAATTCTGTAGTTTCCTGGTTCCATCTTCTTCCCTTTTTTGAAGATAGGGATATTTGCCCTTTTAGAATCTTCTGAGACTTCTCCTGTTCTCCCCGAATTTTCAAAGATTACATTGAGTGGCCCAGCAATTACCTCTGCTGCTTGCTTTAGTATCCTTCTATGTAATTCATCTTGACCTGGAGACTGGAAATCACTTAACCCCTTAAGTACCAGGCTATTTTGTACCTAAAGGACCAGACATATTTTAGGGATTTTACCCATGTGATGGGAAAAACATCCCCCTGTAGTGACAATAGTCACTGGCAGAGCTGATCAGGATCTGTTAGGACAGGCAGCTCTGCTGTAATAGGGGGCACCTGGCGGTCATGTGATCGCCAGGTCGCATACTGGAATAAACACTTTCACTTCTTTGCACATAGCGTTCATTGAACGCTATGTACCTGGGAAAGGAGAAGGCAGAAGCGGTTAAAAACTGCTTCTCTATTCTCCTCCAAGTTCTCAGCTGTGACTGAAAGCTGAGAAACCAACCTGCTCCGTCTTTATTGCAGGAGCAGAGGCTTTAATCACGTGCCATATTTTTGCTATCAGCTGGGATTAAAGCCCAAGATCAAATGCTGTATATTTACCGCGCTTGGTCCTTAAGAAATTAAGTTAGCTAAGTGTTCCCTCACCACTTCTCTGCTTGTAGATAGCCTGCATTCTTTTATTCCTTCTATAGTATAGGGAAGATCAGCTTATGTTACATTTACTTTCTGAGAGAAAACAGATACAAAATAGGAATTTAAACGCTCAGCCTTCTCAACATAATTTTTAACAAATTGACCATTTTCATACTGTAAGCATCCTATAGCATCTTTGACTTTTCTTTTGACATACCCCCAAAATCGTTTTTTATTGCTTTTGGCTGCTCTTGCAAGCCTCAATTCATTATTAGCTTTAGCTTTTCTGACACTTGCCCTACAGTTTCTGAAGACCACATTATATTCTTTTTTAGATATTCCCCCCTCTTTCCATTTGATAAACATATTTTTTTCTTTCATTTTAACATGTGTACAAGTTCTGTGTTCATCCATCCTGGTCTCTTTAAATGCTTCCGATTCTTCCTTCTGTTAGGGATTGTTAACGATTGTGCTTTGATAATCTAATTTCACAATATTCCCCAACCTTCGTGGACATTTCTGTACTTAAGAACATGCAGCTATTGGATCCTTCCTACCATCCTTCTGAGTCCATTAAAATATGCCTTTTTGAAATCCAACCTTAAGGTCTGAGTCTTCTCAGTTCTTCCTCCCCTTGTTATCCAAAATTCAAGGATAGCATGATCACTGCCTCCTAAGGTCCCAGCCACCCTTACTTCCTCAACCATTTCTTCCCTGTTGGTAAGAATTAGATCCAAGATAGGAGATTCCCGTGTTTCTCTTCCTATGTTAGGAGCTCCAATTCCCCTTGTTTGTTTTCTACGCTCTGTGCATTTGTGTTGAAACATTTTAGTTTGTGATCGGTGTCTCTTGCTCCTCTACTTGCCTTCTGAATTTTTTGTCTTTGTATTTTTTTTCCAACTTCTAATAGAAAGGTTCTGAAATGTATTAAATAGCTGTATATTTTTACTTGGGTTTTTCACTTCCCTTCCCATATTGTTACAGTTTAAAGATCTACTGATAAGTGTAGCAAAGCGTCTGCAAATATATGTTTACCTGTCTTTGTAAGGTGCAACCCATCTCAAGGAAGGAGTCTATGATATATGTAATTCACTCCATGGTCTAGAAATCTAAATCTTTGCTGATGGCAGCATCGATGCAGCTAGTTGTTCACCTCTGGAATCTTGTTCCAGCTCCTTATTCCATGGCAATTCACCGGTAGAATGGATGAGATGACTACCTATGCTCCTAGTTCCTACACATATCTGCTGAAGTTTTCAAAGTCTCTGCAGATAGTTGCAAAATCCTTTTTTGCAGTGTCATTTGTCCCTACATGTATTATAGTGACTGATTGGCTGGCTGAGGACATTATCTCACTGCCAACTTCCAACCAATCAAACCATTGGTGCCAAAATGACAGAGAAATGTGCCAGTGCTATTGTCACAGGGGCTCGACCGGAGTGTGCCGAAGCTTCAGAGGAGAAGTGCGGCGCAGAGGATAGCACCTGTTAGGTGATGTATTGTTTTTTTGGTTTTTTTTAATGCAGCTAGGCTTTATTTTAGGGGAAACATTAGGATTTTCCAGTGTAAAGGTTGCATCGCACTGCATGATGCAACAGAAAGGAAGGCTCCATTGAGTTCCTCTCAATTTAGCAGCCTACAAAACCGCTAATGTGAAGGAACCCATTTGAAAGCATGGCCTTCATATATATGTAGCATTGCGAGAAAATCACATAATTTTGTCGCCTGTGTGAAAGCGGCCTGAAACAAAAAAAAAAGAGATATGAAAGGTGTTATAATAAGTGATCACATTATTATAATACTTTTTTTGTCTCAGCTGCTTTTCCAAAACCTATGGAAAACATTTATAACCTTAACCCCTGCCTCAATCCTCATGGTCTTATAATAACAAAGTATCAAGTTCTCAAGACCCTATAAAGTTACAAAAGTAGATCTTCCCCTCTTTAAGGATGCCTTTTCCTGCTTTAATCAATCTGTAAGAAAAATGGCTCCATATAATGACCATATTCCTGCATGTCAGGAAGGCAGTAGGGTTACCCTGTTGTAATTACAATTATTATAATTATGGGAGAAACACAAGCAGCCATATTGATTGGTTGACAATCACATCTCCAAACAATTTTACTTGGAGACATATATTGCTGAAGTCTTGTTTCCAAAAACTGAAGACATTGATGTGTGACAATGATGGGATCTTTCATCTTGGTATCTTTAAAACAGGCTTTCTATTGCCAATAAAGAAATCTGTACAGTCAGCAAGCATACGGTATCAGAGAGATTAACCCCTATATACACATGATTGCACTAAAGGTCAAGGGGCTTAAGGGATAAAAATCAATAGGGATTGGCAATGGTCAGCTCATAAAAGCAAATGCCAAAGACTGATACCATGGAAACCTTTTTATCTGCCAGATGTGACAATATATAGTATATCAACCGCTAGTTTTTTTTATAATTCCGTTTTTATTGAAGTTATTTCAAAACATTTACCAAACAAAACAAACTTGAGAGGTAACAACAACTCTAGTCCAAGATATGGACCTAACAAGCAGGTTGTAGTTCACAGTCCAATAAACATTTGAGAAGTTATGTTCATATAAAATAAGAAAATGTGTCAACATTAAAATTTAAAAAATAAAAATTATAGAATGTAATATCCACCGCTACTGAGTAATGTGTTAAGGAGGGAAAAAATAAAATAAAGAAGAAGGGTAAATGTAAGGAGCAAGGGTTAAACAGATGAATATAATAGAGTAATTTATCCTAAGAGACCTACGGACCCGGAACTAGTAATGCATCACCAATAAAAGGGCAAGTAGGTGACTACGGAGGATTCTTGTCAAGATAGTCTGTCCAAGGTGCCCAAGAAGAAAATGTAGAGTTTTTAGTAACATATCTATAAGATTATAGCTCTTCCAGGTGATATGTAAGATTAATGGAATTGATAACTTCGCTAAGGGAAAGTGCTTCCAAGGATTTCATTTTTTAGCTACAGCCAAGCAAGATGCAAGAAAAGTGTGGGAGATAATAACTGAATAAAAAAACGAAAGCTTATTTGTATGTAGAGAGCAAAGAGTCAGCACTGGATCTAGGGCCCTAAAACAACGTGTTACAGAGTAAACATAGTTAAAAATCATGATCCAAAAGGAGCGAATAACAGGACAAGACCACCAGATATGGTAATAAGTGCCCTTAAGACCGCAATCTCTCCAACATAATTCAGGGATGGATTTATTGATCTTGGAAAGCTCTGACTTGGACTAAAAAGGTCTCACATGGTATCTGATATTGGGAGACAGAAAATATTCTTATGCAGGAGTTAGATACCAGCGTGAGAATATTTTCTGTGAAGACTCTCAATGTCGAATACCATTCAAGACCTTTTTAGTTCAAATGAGGGCTTATTTCTAATCTTATAAGTGACATTTTTGTTTAATATCTTGCTCCCACAATTGCATATGTGAGGATATGCTTTAGAATGCCAAAATAAGGTATCTTCATAAAAAATAGAGATACCTTTAGATGTTGTGGTGGACAGGCAGAAAAAGATATAAGTGGACCTGGGGAAAAAAGGCTTATTAAAATTCAAAGAACGAAGAGCATGTCACAATCATAAAAAGGCAAAAAAAACAAGCTACTAAGAATCTGAAATCTCTTGCTTAATATTAAAAACTCTAAGATTGCCAATTTTCTTTATGCACATAGATTCTCAAGGTCAAAATTTGAAATCCTTAAGGGTAGACAATAAACCTGTATAGGAAGAGATCAGAACCAGGGTCATAGATGAGAAGACGTATTGCTGCCACAGAGAAAGGTTTAGTTCCCAGGAGGGCTATCAAGGGTGCTCCAAAGGATTCTTTCAAAGTCCATACTTTGTTTGGACAGGGTGTCCAGCAATAATTAATTTGGTCTAGAATTTCTGCAGCAAAACAACATTTGACATCAGATGCCTTCAAGACCCCTATTTCACATTCTCTTTCAGAAACTTCTTTAATGAATGGGAGAGAACTAAGGCTCGTTAAATGAATACCCAGATTAGGTATAGAGTGATCACTCCAAACAAATAGGAAGGATTTAGTTATATGTTGCTTAGTTTTATTGTAAATTTCAGCACATAATAGTTAAGATTTTGTTTTGTTTATCATGTAATATGACATTTTTCTAAAGTCAGAAAGTAAAGACTGTGCCTACCTGAAAGGAAAAACAGGATCCATCATTTCCAAAATAACATCGTTGGCATATAGTCTTATTTAATGTTCCCGATGACCTATTTTTATTCCTTTACCATATTTATTAGACCTAATCCTCTCATCTAAAGGTTCCATATGAAGGGCAAAAATAAGGGTTTAAAAAGGGCATCCATGGCGGGTGCTGTTCCAAATTGTAAATTGAGAGGAAATACACCTTGAAGTAAAAACATATTAAGAAGGCGCAGCATACAATGACAAAATTGCGGAATCAATCAGACCCAAGAAACCAAATGTTACTAACATGGCCTCTAAATAGCCCCAATGGATCTGATAAAATGCTTTTTCTGTATCCAAAGATAGGAAAAAGAATGACAAGGATAGGAATAAAGAAGGTATACAACCCACCTCAGCAATTCTGAGATTCAAGAACTTGTCTCTATGGAAAAGATCTTACTTGGTCTGCAGCAACAAGCATTGGAAGAATAGTAAAAAGTCTGTTACTAAGGATTTTAGCAGAGATTTTAACATTCATATTCAGTAAGGAAATGGGACAGAAATTGGCTGGAAATATGGTTTCCTTGCCGGATTTGAGTAGGGTAACGATAAGAGCTTCTAACATTTCTAAAGGATACCTCCTGCCATTGTAGTCTCCATGGAAAGGAAGGAGAACCAGGCAATTTCTCTTGTATTGACAAAAATATTGGGGCATGACCAGGTAATGGGTTCGATCTCCATCCATATGACTTCTCCCAATCCCGTGGTATCCAAGAAAAACAGGTCAATTTTTGAGTGGGAAAAATATGGTGAATGTTAGAGTTGGGATTACCACTGGGGGCACCGGGGCCCGATTGCTGCGAGCTGCTTGTCTGGGTGCTGCGGGGCCCCAGGCTGGTGTCTCTGTCTGGGGTTCCCCCACTCTGGTGGTTGGTCGTGACGGCCGGCGGCGTGTCCCGCGGCGTGTATGAGCGTGCCTGTCGCTGGTCGGCCACGCAGTGCTCAGGTCAGTGTGCGCCACCGGGGGAAGCGGTATTATGATTATGTCATGTGACTTTTCCCCGCCTTCTGGGTGGGGAGTTCTGCATATAACCTGGCTGGCTCAGTCTCTCTTGGCAGTGTTTGGTTTTGACCTTGTCTGCCTGCACTTGCAATTCATCTGACCTGTCTTCTTCTGTTTATGACCTCGGCTGTGCATTTGACTCTGACTCTGTTTTCCCCTTTCTGTACTGCGTATGTGATTTCCCGGTTTGACCTTGCTTGTTCTGACTACTCTCTGGTTTGTGTGTTGTGGTGTCCTGTCAGCTACTCGGTGCTAACCTGCGGTCTCCCTGTCCCTCTTCCCTTGGGGTCGCTGTCAATAGAGCTGCGCAGGGACCATCGCCCAGTTGTCGCCCAAGGGGGCAAGTAGGTAGGGACATGGGAGAGGGCTGGCATAGGGATTCCCTGACCATCTGTCCCCATCAGTTCCCTAACAGAAGCACTGGCCAAATTGCTGCTGGGCACCTGTTTCGACCTTCCCGCTTGAACCTGGATATTGAGGCAGTTGCGGCCCTTGCTAATCAGGTGCAAGCCTTAACAGGGTTGGTGCAAGATCTGTCCGCTCGGCTCCAACAACAGGAGCAAACCGTTGATGGTACGCCGATGAACCCAAGATCGCGCTACCTGACATTTTCTCTGGTGACCATAGGACGTTCTTCATTTTCCAGGAAGCGTGCAGATTATATTTTGAATTACGTCCCCACTTGTAGGGTCCGGAATACCAGAGGATAGTCATTGTAATTTCACGCTTGAGTGGCGACCCTCAAAACCGGATGTTCTCGCTGCCTTGCTCATGGCCTTGCCAATAGGTTGATGCCTTTTTTACAGGCTCTTGGGCAGATTTATGACAAGCCTGATAGGGCGGGGTACGCCATGAGTAAGTTATTGAGTCTTCGGCAGGGAGGACGTCCTGCGGAAGAATTATGCTCCCAGTTTCGACAGTTTTGTGTGGAGTCAAGATGGAATGACCGCACTCTGAAAGATTTATTTCTGACTGGGTTGTCTGAGTCCGTTAAAGATCTGTTGTTGTCGCACCCGGAACTTGAGACATTCAAACAGGCTATGACTGTCGCGTTAAAGGCCGACCGTCATCTTAGGGCTCGACGCAAGATGCAGACCGAACTGCCCATGACCCGGTTCGAGAATCCACCCCTGGCCTTGGCTACGAACGAAGTTGAGGCAATGGAAGAGGGCACCTTGTCCCAAAAGGAGCGCAAGGCATTCCAGCTCCGGAATTGATTATGCCTGTATTGTGGAGGTCCAGGTCATCGGGTCACCAACTGCCCCAAGTAACAGCTATCGGGAAAACTTCCACTCCTAGGCGATGTCCGGAGTGATCGCCTAGGAGATCGGGTACTTCCGGAATGTTCCAAATTGTTTGTGCCATTCTCCATTTCGTATAATGTTCATGTCCTCAACAGTTGGACCTTCATTGATTCAGGGGCTGCTGCGAACTTTTTGAGTTTGTCAAGTCTATGTCTGCATCTCTTTTACCAGTGAAGCCGCTCATCCGGGTCTCGGGATTTGATTCCACTCCGTTGTCAGCGGGGTTACTCAGTAAGAGGACTCCAGAACTAGTTTTTTTTCTGTAGGGATGCTACATTCAGAGGTGTGTTCATTCCTGGTGATGGGGAGCCTTTCCGTTGATTTAGTCCTTGGTTTACCCTGGCTCCGGCAGCACAATCCCCAGTTTGATTGGTCTACCTCTGAGCTAGTACAGTGGGGGCAAGGTTGTTGTGAGCATTTGGTCTCAGTCCAGATAGCTTCCACTGAGTGAAAGGTAAAGGGGTTACCTCTGTATATTGAGGACTTTTCTGACGTGTTTTCAAAACAACTTGCTGAGACGTTACCTCCGCACCGGGAATGGGATTGCAAGATCGATCTTATTCCCGGGAGGAAGATCCCAAAAGGGGGAATATATAATGTAACTGTCCGTGAACACGAGGCGATGAAAGAGTATATTACTGAGAGTCTCGCCAGGGGGCATTTATACCTTCCTGATCCACCCATAGGGGCAGGGTTATTTTTCGTGGAGAAGGAGGATGGTGGCCTCCGGCCCTGTGTTGATTGTAGAGCCTTGAATAGGATAACCATCAAGAACCAGTACTCTTTACCCCTGATTCCTGATCTCCTCAACCAGGTCGTAGGGGCCCGTTGGTTCTCCAAGCTAGACCTTCGGGGAGCTTATAATCTTATCGGTATCAGAGAGGGGGATGAATGGAAAACAGCATTTAATACTCCTTTGGGGCATTTTGAATGTCTAGTCATGCCATTTGGGTTATGTAACATGCCAGCTATTTTTCAAGGTTTTATAAATACCATTTTTCATGACATCCTGGGCACGTTCATGGTAGTATATTAGGATGACATTCTGATATTTTCTTCTGATTGGGAGAGCCATGTCAGGCATTTACGGACAGTTCTTTCCCGTCTTCGAGCCCATCAATTATATGCTAAGTTGGAGAAATGCCTTTTCGGTGTACAGGAAATTGCTTTTCTGGGATATGTAATTTCTCCATCAGCCATCCGGATGGACTCAGACAAGGGTAAGGCCATCACCGTATGGGTGCAACCCATCAACTTAAAGGCGTTACAACGCTTTTTGGGGTTCGCAAACTTCTATCGGAAATTCATTAAAGGGGTTGTACCGTGAACAGAAATCAATGCACTTCTGTATGGCCATATTCATGCACTTTGTAATATACATTGTGCATAAAATATGTGCCATACAGAAGTTATTCACTTACCTCTCGGGGTGCCCCCCCCCCCCTGTGTTGACGACTCCGTCGCCCTGGCGCCGACCAACGATCCGCTTCTTGCTTCCTCTCCAGTCGCACGTGCGCAGAAGGAATATTCTCGCTCGTGGACGAGCCTCTGAATCGATGTTCTCGCGTGCAGGGGGGGAGGATGGAAGAGCCAGGAGCAGGAACTGAGCTCCCGCCCCCTCTCTGCCTCCTCTCCGCCCCCCTGCACTACTTTCAATGAGGAGAGGCAGGATGGGGGTGGGGCTAAGTGCCGCGAATTACCCCCGCCCCACCTCTCCTCATTGAAAATAGTGCAGGGGTATGGAGAGGAGGCAGAGAGGAGGCGGGAGCTCAGTTCCTGCTCCTGGCTCTTCCATCCTCCCCCCTGCACACGAGGACAGTCCACTCACTCTGATGAGGGTCTTCAGCGCTGGACGGAGCAGTGCACCATGGGAGAAGACCCGCGGTGCACCATGGGAGAAGACCCGCGGCACCATCTTTGAAAAGAAATTCATCAAAGTACAGAAAACGCTGCTGCAGGTAAGTGGCATGAACTTTTGAAAAAACTTTTAAAGTATATTTTATGCACTTTGATCGGCAGGGGGACTGTGCACAAAAAAATATATACTTTTCCGGCGGTACAACCCCTTTAAGAACTTTTCTGTGGTGGCCAAACCCTTGACTGACTTGACCAGGAAGTGGGCGAGGGTTGATTCCTGGTCACAGGAAGCAGTGAAGGCCTTCGCACTTCTCAAGAGGGCTTTCCCCACAGCACCGGTGTTGGCACAGCCCGAGCTAGTTCGCCCGTTCATCATTAAAGTGGATGCCTCTGAGCATGGTGTGGGGGCATTCCTCTCGCAGGAATCCCCTGGCCAACCTGGTCTTCAACCCTGTGCATTCTTTTCCAGGAAGTTCAATCAGGCAGTACGCAACTATGATATTGGCAACAGGGAATTATTAGCCATAAAATGAGCATTTGATGAGTGGAGACATTTCTTAGAGGGCGCTCGTCATACCATTATGATCCTCATGGACCACAAGAATCTGGTTTATCTGGAGTCTACCAAGTGCTTGAATGCTCGTCAGCTAGGTGGTCCTTGTTTTTTTTTTGCGTTTCAATTTTGTAGTCACATATGTGCCTGGGTCAAAGAATGTCAAAGCTGATGCGTTGTCACACAGCTTCAGGGTTCCCGAAGTAGAGGAGCCTCAGCCGGAGAGTATTCTGGGCTCGGGTGTGGTTGTAGCCACTCTTACGTCTGACACCTCTGCTTTACTCCGGTCAGCTCAGCAGTCCATTCCCCAAGGCTTCCCGGAAGGGAGGCTATTTGTTCCCCGTGCCTTGCGGCTCCTCATTTTGGAGGAGGTTCATTTGGCAGTTTTAGCAGAGCATCCAGGGGTCCAAGGCACCCTGGAGCTGTGTGACCATTTGTATTGGTGGCCACAAATGTCTCGGGATATCCGGGAATTTGTCAAGTCTTGCCCTATATTTGCTTGAGGGAAGAGTGTACGGAGATGACCTGAGGGTCCGCTTTGTCCTCTTCCCGTTCCGGAGAGGCCATGGACCCACCTATCGATAGATTTTATTACCGACCTGTCCGAGTCCCAGGGGTGCTCGGTCATCTGGGTGGTCATCGACAGATTCTCCAAGAGGGAGCATTTTACTGCTCTTAAGAAGCTGCCGTCCGCACTTGAGTTAGCCACCATATTAATCAAGGAGATTGTGCACCTGCATGGGGTCCCTGAGGCCATTGTTTCTGACTGGGGAGTCCAATTTGTTGCCTGGTTTTGGAGGGCTTTTTGTAAGAATATCGGCAACGGGTTGTCGTTTTCCTCTGCCTTCTACCCGGAGTCTAATGGACAGACGGAATGTGTGAACCATGAACTGGTTCAGTACCTCAGAATGTGTACGCGAGTGATTGTCAGAGTCTCTGGGTAAATTATCTAGCATTGGCTTAATTTGCTATCAATAACCATACACATTCGGCGTCAGGTGTGTCTCCTTTCTTCTGTAATTTTGGATTTAATCCCAGGTTCACTGTGTTTTTCCTCTCCTCCTCTAACAATCCTTCTACAGACTCTCGGGTTCAGGACCTGCGGGAGGTGTGGGAGAAGGTGCCTGGCAACTTGGAGCAGTCCAGGGATGCGATGCTCAGGAGGAGTAGAGGTACACATACTATCTCTGAACCTTTGTCTGTGGGCCAGTTGGTGTGCTTGTCTTCCAAAAACCTGAAGTTAAAAGTGCCTTCTTTGAAGTTGGCTCCTTGATTTGTGGGCCCTTTTCCAGTCACTAAAGTGATTAGTCCTATGGCATACTGTAAGGACTGGCGGTTCGCGGGTACGTCGTGCCCGCACCGCCGGTCCTGTCACACGTGCGGCTGCTGTGCGGCGCAGGGGGGCCCCGGTCCTCGTCACCTCCCCTGGCCGCCGAGCTCCGCCAAGCTGCCGGGTTGCTGGGGACGCGGTGGGTGTTGCCCCGCGTCGCGTCCTAGGTATCATAGCAACCAGACATGTGTCTCCTTTCCTGCCTCCTGCAGGGCTGGGGGCGGGTTCCCCAGTGCTGCTGGGTGCACTCAGCTGCTGTCAGGCTCCCCGCCCCAATCAGCTGGTGGGGCGGGAGCTCTGACAGCATTTAAACCTGCTGGTGTCTGCAGACCAGTGCCAGTGTTAGTTTGGATTTCCTGCTACACCAGCGTACTTTGTATTTCTGACTCCTGATACTGACTCTCTGCCTTTTGACCTGACATTGCCTTTGCCTGACCCTCTTGTACCGTACCCTCTCGTTGCTGACCCGGATTGTCTGACTCTCCTTGCTGTTGTTTGTTCCAGTGTCTGTCTGTTTGTTAGTCCCAGTGTCCCCCTTCCTTAGTGAGTGTAGGGACCGTCGCCCAGTTGTCGCCCTGGGGCTTAGCCCAGGGGGGCAAGTAGGCAGGGACAGGGGTTGCGGGTATTTTCAGGGACTTCCAGTTTCCCGGACCCCGAGTCCTGACACATACGAGCTGCCACTACTGAACACGTGGAGAATCCACAGGTCACTCCTCAAGAGGTACGTCCCTCCAGTGGTTTATATTTAATATTAGTGCTAAGATAACCTGAAAAATTGTTTGCAAAGTTGTAGAGTTGCTGGAGAAAAATCAGGGAACATCAGATCAGCTGTACAAGGTACTGTTAAGGATCCTCTTTACCTCCTTTCATCCAGGAGCCTCTCTTTGGTTTGGTACAAATGGATATGAGCCAGAACATCCCGTTGTGCATTTTCTGGAATAGAATAAGCTTTGGGAATCCTGTGCATTCTGTCAATGAAATAATGTGAGGGTGATAGAGATGGAAGCAACATTTAGAAGATCTGGATTATATACTGAGGAAGGTCAGCTATGGGAACTTGAAGTTGTTTCTTCATGACATATCCTCAAGGTCAATGACCTTCTCCCGTAAATGGGATACTTTTTCTTCCAACGTATTATGTGCATCTACTATTTCTAGATGAGCAGCAGAGAATTCACCCATCTTTTGCTCAACATGATATGTATGTGTGTTGAGATGATCAATGTTGGTCTGGATTTAGCTGAAAATATTTTGCATACATATTTTGAACAGACAGAAGCAATTCCTTTAGTGTGTTGGTAGTAAAAGAATTGTCTGAACTATGGTAAGCTTGCAGACTGCAGAAGAGATTTTCTGTATCTATAACTTCCCCAGTAGCAGTGTGAGATCCTTTTTTAGAGGAAAGTCCTTTGGAATTAGGGGAAGCCTGTAAAGAGTCAGGGATACCTCTTTTAGAAACTTCCCTAGCAGCAAGGTTCTGTTGAGATGTTCCCAAAAAAGAAAGATCCAGTTGAAGATTGTCGTAGATGAGACCTGCATTGTTGGGACGTAACTGCCGCATGGTCAAGATCGAGGTTGCAGTCGGTGGGATCTATGTCTTCTTCAATACCGTGGGGGCCAGAGGGAAAAAAATCTGTATGTTTTCTATGGGCTGTAGATTTTACTTGTTTTCAACCTATTGTTACTTTAGAAAGATAAGCTCTGTATGTAAAATGTCGATGCTTTTAATGTTAAAAAATTTAAGTAAGCACTGCAGCTAGTTGCTCTTGTAGTTTACAAGTAAGTGATTCAGGAATGGCTGTTTTACGTAACTGGGAAAATGGCAAAAACTGTTTTTAATCATGCTGTGGGCTGCTTTGGATCCATAAATGATCAGAAGTGTATTGTTAAATCAACCAATATGAGCTTATTGTATTGGTGTATAGGAAAAACTACACAGACAGGGCTTGTAATGTAATGCAAGTCTTTGTGGATGATAGCCACTTAAAATAATGTTTAACAAGGAGCTATAAAAGATGTAATTGTGTTTTCACCTGCAACTCAGCCGCCAGCCCAATGGAGGAAGTAGTCCTTTGGCCTTGCTCCTTTTTCTTCTGCCTTCTACCTTCCAGGGCTATGTGACTCCATACACCAACGTGCTCCATATGGACTATTACGTGCTCAATCAACAGGCCCTGAGCACCAGGGTACGGCAAGTGTCTGTGGAGTATATTTAATTCCAGGCCTCTCCACAGTCTCTGATACTGCTTTTTATGTGGGGAGAGTCTCCCCCACTAATTTGGTGGGCACAATTGCCATACCATGCTCCTATCTGTGCCTGAAAGCTCTGAAAGTTTCATGGTGCAGATCAGCGCAGGGCACCTGCTTGCTGGCAGGCAGGGACTTTGTGCTGGATAGTGGGCTTGTCCCACCCTGTATTCTCCGGCGGTCTGCACCCTGAGACTTTGAAAGCCTCAAGAGCCCAGGCTACATCCGCAGCTGGGGAATAGCTGACAAGCCAAGGAGCATCCAGCAGGAGTCTCCTGCTTCCGCCTTCCCAACTTTCCATGATACAGTCAGGACCACTAGGCAACAACCAGGCCCAAATTGCAGCCACCCACAACCATGGTGCAGGAAGCCTTTGGTAAGCCAATGCGGGATGTGAAGGCAGCCCAAAGGTTTCTGGCGCCTTGCCAAAGATCTGGTTCTGCGATGAAACAGCCGGATCCCAGATAAGATTCCTTTATAGCAGCGGAGCAGCCTGAACATGCGGCCGCTCAGCACCACTGCTAGCCACACACCCCCAGCAACTAGTTTTTTTTTATTAATGTTGTTTTAAAAACGTGTACAATCTCCATACCAAAAACACGGTATTTGAGCTGCCAAAAGAAAGGCCTAACTCTGTATTAATATGCATGGTTTTGGTGTTCACATACTTTAGGGTATCTAGTTTAAATAGATACTGCACACGTGATTGGAGAAGATTCAGATCCTAGGTACACGGACAGTAGAAATTTACACAGTGCTCAACATGCTTGCAGTGAACTTTTCTTTGAAATGTGATTGGGGTCGAACCTGGACGCAGATGTACCAATACAGTGTGAGTGATTTGTTTCTGCATACCGCTAGACTCACTATTCTATTATTAATTAACTGTGTAGGCTTAGTTGAGGTTTTTACTCCAGTTTCCTTACTGGGAGTCACTTGTCATATTAATATTGTACATTGTCACACTGTAAATTAGACCATCTGGAGTGTGGAATATTGTTATCTTCCTGGTACTTATAAAACGATTATTATTTTTAGTTAGTAATAGTCAGTATTGCATAACAGTACTGTGAATGTTATTTAGTTCCTAATTCCTTAGTGACCAAGCCTGTTTGCACCTTAATGACCGGGCCAGTTTTGGAAATCTGCCATATGTCACTTTAACATAGAATAACACCGTAAAAGTTTTGCATATTCAAGTAATTCTTACAACATTTTTTTCGCCACATATTGTACTACATTTTGGTTGTAAAAATAGAAAGATAGAATTTGTATATATTTATTAAAAGCTCCAAAATTGGGAAAATATTTAAAAAATTGTCATTTTTTCACATGCAATATGTCAAATATGTGCAAACATATTACATAGAACTACAGGTTGCAGGAGTACAACCTAACAACCGCTCCTGTAAGTATATGCTGGGCTATCCACTATGGCTTGTGATACACACGGCCAGCCACTGTCACTGATGGGCAACTAGAAGTGGTCGGCCCCGTAACTGCAGTGGCATTGCAGACTTTGCCACCATACAGACACCGCCAGAGAAACAGCCTACTTTGCCTCCTTTCCCTCTCTGCTGCTCTTAAACAGGAATGACTTGGTCTCACTGACTGGTGGAGCATCAGTCAGTCTGCTGCTCCAAAAATCACTATACAAAGCTGTCATGCGGTATCTCCACAGAGCAAGCTGGCCTGTGAATGTGAATGAAGGCTGGAGTGGGATCTTGCCTCCTTTCCCGCTGACCTCTCTTCAATCTTTATTTCACCATATCACAATAGGACTGGAACCAGACAGCAATGTCGGGCACCAGAGGTGTAAGTGTCTGTGTATAAATTTATGTTTTTAAAGTGCCTAAAAGTGTATCTAGATGTTTAAAACTGTGCCAGACAGAGTTCTGATGACCCTTCTAAATTTCCTCAAATATTTTTAAGTCGGGTCTAGATCCAGTCTGGTGTAGTATCTGATGTCTGTCATCTGTCTGTCTGCCTCTTTCCTGTAGTCTGCTGTATTCAGCATCTGAAAAGGGTATTTTTAAATCAGGGTTACCATCCTACCTCAATTGATGACCAAATCACCAGAGCCAGCAGGTACAATTACTGCAATACACAAAGAAGGAAGGAAACGATCGTGTACCTCTAGTAGTGACCTACAATTCACAGCTAAAGAAACTAAGGAAAACCACAAAGAAACTCCATCACACAAAGATGACCGTCTGAAAACCATATTCCCAGTCCCTGCTGCAGCGTCCCATAGGGAGACCTTAGACACCTGACATACGTGGGGAGCTGGGAGGATAAAGTGATGGCTTGTCACGAAGGTACTTACCAGGCTCCTTTCCCTGAGGGATAACACACAGCCAAGGCCAGAGTATAACTGCAGGCCACCAAAGACACGCCTAGGATAGGGAATGCCAATAAACAGGAGGATGGGGGTTGTCATTGTCACAGGTGACACCACCATTCCTACACACCAGGGTGATACACGGTGGAGAATAACTTCAGACATAGACAATCTTTGAGTACCTCAGGTCCCTAGGAACAGTTAGGGCCTGGTATGAGCTTCACTTAAACTTGTAAGGCAACAATTACAAGGCAATTTTAGTACAGTCTTTACAGTGCAGGCAAAACTTAAGTCATGGAGGAAACACAGGATGACATCCTACATCTACGTTATCTGCAGTCTACATTATCTGTCAGGAATCACTCCTGAAAGGGTAACACTCCGGAGGAGGAAAAAGGGTAGGGTAACTCCACAGACACTCTGGCAGCAATTATTAACTTTAAGAGCGTACTTCTATGCTAGAGAATTTAACTAGTACCACTGCACTGGCCTTGTCTTACAGAATTACTTATGAATGCTCTATGATATGTTTGGGGCTCACTCCACTTACATCCAGAATTCATACATCACTGGATATCTCTCCTGCGCTTCCATCTTCACCACAAAGAAGCTGAAGGTGCTTCCATGTGGCTCTGTGTTAGGTTAAAACTCTTGTTACTTCAGAAAATAGAACTCACTCAGAGACTCTCCTTTCCCGCTCTCAATCACCCTTATTTATACCCTCACTTATACCACATGACAGGACAGACTGTTACTTTTACATACAGGCAATGATTTTATTAGCGTTAACCTCTCAAGCGCCGCAGCTGTGCAACACACACACACTGGAAATAACAAGACAGGCTTGCACAGTGCATCCACATAAGACAAACATGTATGACATTTATGGAGGGGACCAGGATGATGTGCTGGGCCACTACATTGCCCTTCTGTGTTACAAGCAACCTCCAAATTTGAGAAACTTTATAATCAGGAGAGCATTGTCCTCTGACACACAAAAAGGAACTTATCCCTGTAATGTAAGGAGCTGTAAGACCTGCTCATATGTACGGACCGCGGACAGAATACAAATCACCAACATGTAGCAGGATTATAAGATCCCGGGGACATTCACATGGTCCATGTCTGATGTTGTGTATTTGGTCCTGTGCAGTTAATGTCCTGTCGGGGGTCTTTATGTTGGAGAAACAGGACAAAAACTGAAAGGGAGGATGAGATCCACACAATTAAAGAAAGAAAGACAGAATTACCCGTGGCTGAGCATTTTTCTAGCCATGGACATAACAAAGAACATATGAAAGTTACTATATGAAAGGGCAACTGCAAATCTTAACATCATAGAAGAATTCGGGAGTACAAGTTTATAACCATCTTTGATACTCTTAAGACCGGAATGAACATCGGACGTGGTTTCGTGCATCACTGGAGAGTATTAGAAATCTAAAGAAGAGATAACACACGTCTGGAGACCATAAAACGCTTACATCCCTTATGAGTGGACTAATTAAGTATTTACTCCTCTGCTCATCCTGTTCTTGTATGGTTTTAAGTGCAAATTAATCACACCATGTCTGTGCCTTTTCATATGTATGTGTATATAAATATGTATGTATTCGGATGTATTCCATTAAGCCTGAAGAAGAACCCTAAGTAAGTTCGAAAGCTGTCTCATGTCTTTTTGTTAGTCATTAAAAAGTATCATATCTACAAGATTACTTGGTTTTTCTTGCTGAGAACAATCACATTATGCAGATTTTTTGTATATTTTGTTGCGGATTCTCTACAAATTTCGTTTGAAGAAGTGAATTCCACAGAATAAATTGACATGCAGTAATTGGAATTGAAGTCCACTCTGTAGGTCAGTTTACAGATTTTCTTTTTTTTTTGTAGCATGTGGAAAGGTTTCCTAAAAACGACATCCATACTGCTGAGTGGGGCCACTTTTACATTTTTTCCAGGGCCACTTTAAGTTCCCAATCCACTCCTCTATATGAGCATTTTACTTCTAATTCCCATTCATAATCATCATTTTAGAACTGCCTAGCATATGTCTCATTATGCGATCCAGCATACAGTAGACACCAGACACCAATACGGAAAGACATTGTGATTTACTTCTCTTTGACAAATCCAGGCAGCAATTTGTTTCATGTGATTCTTACTGATGTGCCGGTAGTTTTATGTCTTGCGTTTTCCCCACACACAGGACGTTTTGTACAGCAAGCACTGCTGAATAATTAACACTGTGATGGTTTTTGAAGATAACGTGCATCTGTTTGTAGAAGATATGTTCCGGTTATATACATATCTAATAACAAAGCATGGATCTATAAAAGGCCATGTAGACAAAAGACTTTTTTTTTTCGGCGACCTGTCATATGTAACGTTAATATTTTTTAATATTTTTATGATGTACCAAATGTAACAAAATTAGGCATATTCAGCCTTTCAGTATTGCCGACTGCAGTGAAAGTTCAGTTGGATTTTCTTTTTCATCCTCGTTAAATAACGGCATTGCGACATGTTCAGCAATTTCCTCATAGGAACACAATAATTGTAATGCAATGCCCTGTTGATGTTTTCATATTAGTTTGACAGGAGCCGCATCCAACTTTATTATGCAGTTGAGAGACTTTGCTTTTTCCATTAACTTAGCCTGTGTGTTTTTTTGTATAAATTCCTCCACCTTTTTAAAAGCTCTTAAAGTGGCCATCAAAGTAATCAAAATAGCCTTATGGTGAGTCTCAACTTTAAAGTACAGAATTGCTTGCATATGACATAGGCAGAATGGAAGAGTTTAAACACACACGGCCGTGTTTTAGTCTTGTTATGCAGCCATAAAAATCAAGAATAGGGCAGAATTTGAAAGATTGAAAAAAAAAAGATTTTTACCTCGTTCATGCACAACTATGCTCTGTAGTGGTGAGCGTAGTTGCGCATTTGTCCATGTGAAGAAGCCCTAAAGGAGTTGTCTTGAAGACAACCCCTGTTCATATGTCCTACTAGTAATTATTAGGAAATTATAATACCAGTGTTTCTGGTGGCACAATGTGCCACACAGCTGTGCTACATGCGACATCCTACAGCTAACCTGATTTTCAGACATGACAAACACAGCTCTGCCACATGCATCGTGATTCCCAGTCATCACTACACAGCTGTACTACATCCATGTTGATTACCAGTCAACACACACACAGCTCTGGTATGTCTATCCTGATTTTTAGACATTACACACATAGCTGTTTTACATCAATCCTGATTACCACACATTACACACGCAGCTCTACTACATCCATGATGATGCCCAGATATTACACAACAGCTCTACTACATCCGTCCTGAATTCCACACATTACACAAGCAGCTCTACTACATTGATCCTGATCCCCACACATCACACACACAGCTCTACTACATCCATCCTGATCCCCAGACATCACACACAGCTGTACTACATTCATGCTGATTCCCACCCATCCCACGCACAGCTGTGGTACATGCATCTTGATTTCCACATATCACACACACAGCTCTACTACATCCATGCTGATTCCCACAAATGGCAGACACAGCTGTACTACATTCATCCTGATTCCCACACATTACACAAATAGCTCTACTACATCCATGCAGATTCCCACAAATGGCAGACACAGCTGTACTACATTCATCCTGATTACCACACATCACATACAGCTGTGGTACATCCACATCCATCCTGATTTCCAGACATCACTAGCACAGCAGACTCCTGGATACATTAATCAGCCCCTGGTCACGTGATTCCTGCTCCACCCACACAGGTGATAACATGATGGTGACATCATCACCGGTCCTGGTAGCTGCTGTCAGCTTATCCAGTGTACAGTACTTTCTACCAAACTGCAGAATGGCTCCTCCCACAGCAGTGATGCCACAGCAGGTCCTTCAGCTCGCTGGATCTCTGTGGTGGCGGTAGGTCAGTGTCTCCTGTGAGGACCGCTGAGTTGTGTCTGAGATAATAACGGCTTAGTTGTATTCTCATTTTGTTATTTTTGTCCTCCCCTTCCAAGAGCCCTAACATTGTTCTTCTTCTGTCGGCCAGGCTCTGTGTTTTATATATGCTGTAGGACCTGTGATGATGTCACCAGGGGGTGGAGCGTGAGAAGCACCCACACACATACATACTAACAGACAGGTGGTCGTTAGTAGTTTGGTTAGTAATATGGACGTCATAGAGAGGGGTCACCAGCTGGGACCACCCTTTTAAGCCAGAATGGATGTGAATCATGCATGCACTACATGGACAACCATTCATTTGCATGTCTGTCATGTAATACTACATTTTTCCTGTAGTGGCCACTGCAGATATATGTTTATAAATGTGATGCATAACCAGACCTCAGCTTATGACAACATTCCCTAGGAATATTAGCTCATTACTCATGGGCAATGGCCTCCAGTTCACTAATATTCTTGGGTTTGTGTGCTACAACCACCTTTTACAAATCCCACCAAAGATTTTCAATGTGGTTCAAGTCAGGCGACTTTGACAAGCACTCCAGAATCATCCAGGACTTCTTCTGAAACCAAGCCTTGGTAGACTTTGAGGTATTCTTGGGGTCATTGCTTCTGGGTCAGTAGAGAGTTACATTTTGGAGTTAACTTTCCGAGTTTTGTATGCACCTTACTGTGCAATCAGAAACCTTAGTGCATGTGGCCACCAAATCTTGCTGCAGGTCTTTTGCAGTCACTTAAGGGCTTTTTACCACCTTTTAAATTGCCTATTCAAATCACAAAGCCATAGAAGAATTTGGGAGCATAAATTTATAATAACTTTTGACACTTTCAACAGAGGCCTAAATTCTTCAAGAGGATTCATGCGTGATTGGGAAGTATGAGACATCTATAGCACAGATCACAATCTGGCCTGGTAACCCCCTAACACTAATCCAGAGACCATAAAACTTTCACATCTTTATCAGTGGACTATTTAAGTATTTATTTCTGTACTCATCCTGTCCTGCTATTTTTTTTAAAGTGCAAATTAATCACTCCATTTCTATGCCTTGTCATATGTATGTGTGTATAAATATGCATGCCTCTTCGGATCTATTTTATTATGCTTGAGGAAGAACCCTGCATTAGCTCGGAAGCTCTCTATAACATCATGTAATTTTGTTAGCCATTAAAAGGTATCATACATACAAGATTACTTGGTTTCTCTTGCTAAGTGCAATCACATTTTGTGCTACTGGCTAACATTGTACCAAACCACTTTCCTCTTTACAAGTCATTGCATAGACTCAAGAAGAAAATATCAGAGCTTGAGCAGGTTGAAAGACAGGCAACTAAAGTAATAAATGGAATGCATGGACTACAATACGCAGAGATGTTATCAAAATTTGCGTTATACAGTTTAGAAAAAAGATGGCTATGGGGAAACCTAATAACTATGTATAAATATATCAGGGGACAATACGGGGATGTCTTCATTCATCTATACATACCCAGGACTATGACTGTAACAAAGGGGCATCCTCTACGTCTAGAAGAAAGAAGTTTTTTTACACCGACACAGAATGGGGTTCTTTATTGTAAGAGCAGTGAGACTATGGAACTGTTTGCCCCAGGACCTGGTGATAGCAAACTCACTAAAAGAGTGCAAAAGGGGCCTGGACATCTTTTTTGAGCTTTACAATATTACATGTAATAATCACTACTAACTTTATAAAAGTTTTTGATTCAGGGATTATTCTGATTGACAAACTTGGAGTCAGGAAGGAATTTTTTTCACCTAAAATGAGGATAATTGGCTTCTACCTCATTGTGTTTTTTGCCTTTTATCTGGCTCAGCATTGGTGGAAGTGGGGGTGAACTAGATGGACATAAGTCATAGAATCATAGAATGGTAAAGTTGGAAGAGACCTCCTGGGTCATCGAGTCCAACCCTCTGATCAGTGCAGAATCACTAAATCATCCCAGACAGATGTGTGTCCAACCTCTGTTTGCAGACTTCCATGGTAACCTGTTCCACTCATTGATTCTCCTCACTGTCAAAATATCTAATCTTTGTCTTCTCCCTTTCAGTTTCATCCCATTGCTTCTAGTCTTTCCTTGTGCAGATGAGAATAGGGCTGATCCCTCTGCACTGTAACAGCCCTTCAGATATTTGTAAACAGCTATTAAAGGGGTTGTCCCGCGAAAGCAAGTGGGGGTATACACTTCTGTATGGCCATATTAATGCACTTTGTAATATACATCGTGCATTAAATATGAGCCAAACAGAAGTTATTCACTTACCTGCTCCGTTGCTAGCGTCCTCGTCTCCATGGTGCCGTCTAATTTCAGCGTCTAATCTCCCGATTAGACGCGCTTGCGCAGTCCGGTCTTCTCCCTTCTGAATGGGGCCGCTCGTGCCGGAGAGCTGCTCCTCGTAGCTCCGCCCCGTCACGTGTGCCGATTCCAGCCAATCAGGAGGCTGGAATCGGCAATGGAACGCACAGAGCCCACGGTGCACCATGGGAGAAGACCTGCGGTCCACCGTGGGTGAAGATCCCGGCGGCCATCTTAGCAAGGTAAGTAAGAAGTCGCCGCAGCGCGGGGATTCGGGTAAGTACTATCCGTTTGGGTTTTTTTACCCCTGCATCGGGTTTGTCTCGCGCCGAACGGGGGGGCCTATTGAAAAAAAAAAAAACCCGTTTCGGCGCGGGACAACCCCTTTAAGTCTCCTTTCAGCCTTCTTATTTGCAAGATAAACATTCCCAGATCCTTTAACCGTTCTTCATTTGTTATGGCTTTCAGACCTCTCACCATCTTGGTAACTCTTCTCTAAACTTGCTCCAGTTTGTTGATGTCTTTTTTAAGTTGGGGTGCCCAGAACTGGACATAGTATTCCAGATGAGGTCTGAATAACGAAGAATAGAGGGGAATATTTACTTCACGTCATCTAGACTCTATGCTTCTCTTAATACATCCCAAAATTGTGTTTGCCTTTTTTGCTACTGCATCACACTGTTGACTCGTGTTCAGTCTGATCTGTTCACATACCCAAGTCTTTTTCACATGTGTTGCTGCTTAGCTCAATTGCTCCCATTCTGTATATGCTTTTTTTATTTTTCATTCCCAGATGTAGGACCTTCGTTTATCCTTGTTAAATACCATTCTGTTAGTCGTTGCCCACTGTTCAAGCTTGTCCAGATATTTTTGAATCCTCTCTCTCTTCTCTTATGTTATGTATCCTTCCTAGCTTTGTGTCATCTGCAAATTTGATCAGTTTCCCCTTAATTCGCTCTTTCAGGTCATTTATAAAAAAAATTTGAATAACACTGGGCCCAGGACTTAGCCTTGTGGTGCCCCTTTTGAGGCATTATTCTAATTGGATGTGTCATTTATGACCACTCTGAGTACGATCACTCAGCCTGTTGTGAATCAACCTAACAGTTGCCTTGTCTGAGAAATGGAGACTGATAGATAGTCAGCCATTTTGCTGTGTGTGTTAGACATATCTCAGCATCAATTTTGTATCCACTATGTCCCATTCAAGCCGTGTGTGGTGTCCCATTCAGGCCTTGCCCTTTCACCCATTTCTTCCCCCCTACCCTTTAAAACATTTGCACTTAGAAAGGCAACTGTCTGACATTCCCCTGGACAAGAGGAAATCAGCCCTTCCATTTTCCTGGCCCCAGCTGTCTGTTTAGGTTGGAATTGGCATGAGGATACTAAAGGTCCATTTACAGAAGACGACTATAGGGCAAGCAATGCTCAACACTCGTTACTGTGTGTCCGCACTCCCCTGCTGTCACACGGGAGCTACTGGTGCTGGCTCGCTCATGGAGCGGTCAGCGGGGGGGCGGGGCAGTGCAGGAGATTTCTCTCCTCTTGCTCCCCCGTCCCTCTCCATTGACATAACACAGCTGCCGTTCACTACTGAACGGCCGCTATTTAAACTGAATGATGAGCAATGAGCTTATCCCTTATCGTTTATGCAGTTGTCCCGTGTAAATAGATCTTAAATTGTGTGATTATTTACTTGTTAATGAAGTATAAGGAAAATCATTCACCTAGGAGCTAGATTCTCATAGACATTCTGGCTCCAACATTCAAATAAGGGGATAATCTTTTAATAAGAATTATTGGTTGTGTGATCCCTGCCTCCTGAGGCCCCAGCCACCCTTACTTCCTCAACTATTCCCTTCATGTTAGTAAGAATGATGTCCAAGATAGCAGATTCCCTTGTTTTACATTCTACCTTTTTAAAGATAATTTGTTAGCAAGAGCGGATAAGAATTTGTTGGACCCATTACTTTTACCTGAGAGACATTCCCAACAAATGTCTGGATAGTTAAAATCTCCCGTGATCACGCTTTTTTGAGAACTTGACCATCTGATTTAGAGAGTTAATCCAATGGTGTCCTTTCTGTTGTTCTTTTCTTGTGTTCTTACCCAAACCGTTTTTACAGAACTACCATGCTCTGAAACTTCAATCTCTGTGGAGATGTAAGCTTTCCCAACATACAATGCAACACCTCCTTCTCTTTTATTAGTTCTTATTAAAAGGTTGTATCCTTTATGCCTTGCATTCCAATCATGTAGATCATTCCACCATGTTTCCATGATGCCTATGACATCATATTTCTCTTCCTGTGTTAGGAGCTCCAATTCCCCTTGTTTGTTTTGCCATGCTTTGTGTATTTGAGTTGAAGCATTTTCGTTTGTGATCGGTGTCTCTTGCTCCTCTACTTTCCTTCTGAATTTTTTGTCTTTGTGCTTCCTTTCCACTTCTAATAGCAAGCTTTTCATATGTATTAATGAGCTGTATATTTTTGCCTGGCCTTTCCCTTCCCATATTGTTCTAGTTTAAAACTCTTCTAATGAGTGAAGCAATGTGCCTGCCAAATATATGCTTGCCTGTCTTTGTAAGGTGCAACCCACTTCTAGCAAGAAGTCTATCATATAGGTAATTCACCCCAAGTCTTTTTTCAGTCTTACACACTATGTTACTACATATATTACTATTTTATGTACTAAGCACATTTAGTTCTTACAGTGTAGTTCTGCATGTTATGCCTCTTTTAATGAATTATACTGTAACATATGGAAGTAACAACAATTTCTATTTAATTACTGGAAACCGCACATAAAAATGAAAGCAATAAATTAATGTGACTCTTCATTGTTGCATTGGAGACCATTTTCCTTAGTTGCTTTTGTTATTATTTTTCTTCCCTTTTGTCAAAGTAAACACTTTAAAATCCGGGCATCAGTTCAGAGCCAAACCATCCTAATTTATTTGGCAAAACAAATCCACCGGGAACGCATTCATTTAAATGTTTCCTTTTGTTCATGTTTATGATCTTTTAGATGATTTTGTTCTACTAAACTTTGGCAAGGGATCTAAACAAAGATGCGCTTAGTGATTCTATCTACAGGTACATATTGGTGACTCATTAATTCCTTTAAGGTCTTTGAACTTTTTGGATTAATGCTAATGGTCCTGGGGTCATTGCATCCATGTTGCAAGTTTAGTGAGAACCATTGGAAGTAAGTGCCATAGAAAGGTTCTTTGAGAGTACAAATGTTACAATCACAAGGTAGCTGCTGAAAAAAATACTCATCTTCTTGAGCCATTCTCTTTTATCGTCCATCTGCCATATTTCTTCTCAGACATCCAAGGCAAGGAGTCGCACAAGTCTTTTTGAAGACATCTTGAAGAGTAATTAAGAAAGGTAAAAGGAATGATGACAAAAGATTTTTTAAAAGCATAGAAGATTTGCTTTTTTACAATAACTATTATGATATTATTATAGTTGTTATTAAAATATAAGTGACCTTCCAGTCCGGTGATAAAATACTGTCCTAGAACCAGAGGGTGGGGGCTAAATTACCTGGCACCATCCTTTATTCCTGTAAAACCACCAATTTGCCTGTTTCTGGAGTCACATTCCTGTGATCCAAATTGGATCAGTGCCACTCCAGCTGCAAATTGATGCACACTGTTCATTGGTAATTAGCCACTAGATACGCCTTTCTGATTGGTCAAAGGCTTCTCACATGAGCACTACTAACCAATTAGAGCAGCATATAGTGTGGGCCTAACCTTGTGCTGCTGTGCTCTGGACATAACACCAATGTAGGCTTGGACAGTAAGATAAACCACTGGTCAGCTGCTGCAACATTTATAAATCCTGGAGTCAATACAGGGTCAATAAATTGGTGGGCAGGTATTTTAACAAGTAGCTATTTACGGTAATGCCTCTTGGTTTTGGGCACTGCCGACCACTTTCCAGTGATCATTATAGACTCCACAAAGGATCTAGAGAAGATACCGCCCTAAGGGCGCCCACCCACTGGCGTTTGCGATTTCCGTGCGTGAAAAACGCAGCGTTTTCCGCGGCGTTTTTCGCGGCGTTTTCGCGGCTTTTTCGCGCCATTTCCATTGACATTCATGGGTGCATTAAGAG
Organism: Eleutherodactylus coqui; assembly: GCF_035609145.1. Taxonomy (NCBI): domain Eukaryota; kingdom Metazoa; phylum Chordata; class Amphibia; order Anura; family Eleutherodactylidae; genus Eleutherodactylus; species Eleutherodactylus coqui. Next base: position 273,187,512 of record NC_089838.1, read on the forward strand.
AAAAATAAGGACACATATGCAACTGACAGTTCCTATGTTAAAAATCGCAACGGACCAAAAAAAAAACGCCAGTGGACAGGAACACATGTTATCTCTATGCCTGTGCAGGAAAAACGCAAAACGCAAACGCAGGTAAAAAAAACGCCAGTGGGTGGGCGCCCTTAACTTGAACATATACAACTTGTTTCAATTTCAATCTCATGGGAATGTATGATGCTCGGAGTTATGGTCAGGAGCCCCGCGGTCAGGCCAAAAAGCACTTCTGTATTATGGGCAAAACATGGAAGCCAACATACGGCAGTGTGTCACCAACCTTATTGTCTCACAAGATTATGGTAAAACTACAACTCCCAGCATGTCCTGAATGTCTGGAACTGTCAGGGCATACTATCAAAATCTCAACAGATGGAGAAGCTTCAGTTTGATTGAACGACAACCTCCAGCATGCCTTGTCATTCTGGGAGTTGTAGTATGCTGAACTCCTCCACCGGCAGCAGCATTTAAGTCCCTAATCATCCCTCCTTCACTGGTATTCACTCCCCTATATGTGGTGCTGGAGGTGGAGGAGTTCCTCTCTTACCTCCACTGCAGACTGATGATAAATTACATGATGAAGGAGCTGCGGTGGTCATGTGACTGTGATGCCATAGCAGATCCTTCATCCAATGTACCTCAGTGACTGCACTGAGACGTTGGGGGAAAGGGGAATAGGACCCAAAAAAGCATAGCAGATTTTTTTGCTGTAACTGTACTGTAAAGGTTCTTTCACACAGATGTATGCATTTTCTCGCACGCCTCAGCCCAACATATGAACAAGGCTTTTTTGCGAGTGTATCGGCATATTTTGCTGTCCTTTTTGCACTCGCAGAACAAGTTTTTCTGCGCATGGGACACAACCAAACCCTGATTTAAATGACTATTTAGCCTAATGAGTTCCAGATGTGTTCGTTTCTCTACAGAATTGCGTAGTGTAGTGCGCATCTCCTTGCGTATTGCCACGCATTAGACTTCTATCTGGATCTTTGGTGCGCAAAAGTGCATAAAAATAGTTACGCTGCTTTTTATTTACATACAAAGAAAAGAACGAAGCCATTGACATCAATCAGCTCTATACTTTGTGAATTGCGCATGCAAAATACGCGGGCAAATGTGTTTGTGTTAAGGAGCCCTGACTCTAAGGCCCTGCTCACATGGGGCATATTTGCTGCGGAATGTCCAAAGTGGACATTCTGCAGCAGAGCTGCAGCTGAAAGTCTGCATCAAAACCTGCACCATGTGGTGCCATTTTCGGCGCAGTTTTTAATGCAGATTTTAGTACGGAATTCACAACCTCAATGAGAATAGGTGTATTCCGGAAGCATAAATGGCGATACAATTGACATGCTGTGGATTTAAATTCCGTACCACATGTCAATTTTTGCACAGGTTTGTGTGAATTTTTTTCAGCAGCTTGTAGACAGGATTTTGCAAATCACACCCACTTTGCTGCTGCTGTAAATGCTGCGGATTTTCCATGCAGAAGGTCCACACGTAAAATCTGTGGCAAACTCTTAGGGTGGCTTTAGATGGCCATATTTATGGGTGTTTTTGCGAGTGGAAAACATATGCGCAATGTGTAGGGAAAGGAAACAACTGATATCGATGGGTTTGCGCTCATGAATGTGTTTTGCGCTCTTTTTATGTGCTGTGCAAATAAATAGAGGGCCACATAGAAGTCTACGGACCCTATAGACAAGACCCATAAAAGTCTATGGGAAGTGCACAAATACGCACTCAATACCTGCATAATCGTGCAATACGCTGCCGAATTGAGTGGGAAAAAGAACACATCTGGATCTCATTAGGCTGAATAGCCTTTAACTCATGGAGGTGGGGTGTCAACTAGCCCTGTGTGTGCTAAAATTACAGTAGTAAATGAGAATGCATGCGCAAATCTACCTCTTCAAACCTCATTCACTGGGCAATAACATTGCGCTGTAGCAAAATTGCTCTTACAGTCATCTGAAGCCACCCTTAAAAAGACAGTCTCTCTGGTTAAACGGATGTCCCATTATGTCAGTGCCTAGGTCAGTCATATTATGTGCAATGGGGATACAGATATGTTTTTTTTTACATAAAGCTCTATCCAACGCATTCGCAGATGAAACGGTATCTAAGGAATGGCTGCCACCTTGATGTTCACTAGGTGCAAAGCTCTTTGATGTGGTAGATGTGTTGTGGAGAGCCATTCTTACTCCCATGGAAACGGCTTCTTTATGTTCTTACTTTGTATACAGAACATCATGTAGGCAAGTCAAAAAACTATCGAAGAGACGGGATATTCGTTATTTATTTCATATGGGAATGCATGAAAATGCTTAATCTTAGAATGAAGAGAAAGCTCTGTTGCTTCAATACTGTATTGTACATGGGTGAGCTTTACATGCGGGTTTTGCGCATTGCAAGAAAAACACAAAATTTGTGCGGAGATAGAGCTCATTACTTTGAATGGGTCTGTTCACATGCATGATTTTTCACATGTGGAAATAGCGCAGCCAATGCTTGGTTTTTGGGCAATCTCGCTCTTTATTTTCTGTGGGACCACGAAAAACCTGTATTGCACTTGCATGCAGATGCGATTTTCCTACCAGTGAGATGTCATCTTTTATTTTTCCTACTGAAATCGCGTGCGATTTTTCCCTCACCTGAATAACGCGTGTGAAAATCGAATTTTCAGCAATGGGTTTTAACTCGCAAAACGCATCGCTGGATACAATGCAGGAAAACAATACTCTGAATTTCTCGATATTGCGGTGGCCCGTGTAAATACAGCCTATGGCCTCTTTCACATGAGCGTCGTTTTGACACAGAGTAGGTGCGTCACAAAATTGCATCTAAAAGAACCTATGGTTTCCTATAGGTTCTTTCAGATTAAGCTTTTTTTGATGCGCCTAAAAAAAAATCACATGTCAAAACATAGGACATGAGCAACTGAAATTCAGCAGCTGAAATTTCCTGCTGCGTGGAAATGTAGGATCTAACCTATCTTTGGTGCGCAAACCACAGAAGCCTCCATAGACTCCTATGGGAGACTATGTGAGGTGGCCGGCAAAGGGAGAATAAGGGATTCCCCAGCAGTGCGATGCCGGGGTTCCCCTGCAGAGGAGGATAAGGTATTCCCTAAAAGTGGGAGAATCCCTCCATCTCCCCTACAGGAAAAACCCCGGCATCACGCTGAGAGGGAGTCCCAGCAATGAAAGGAAGCCCTGGGGGAACCCCCTTCATCTCCGCGGCGGGCTTCCCTTCACTGGAAAGAGATCGATGAAGGGGATTCCCCCAGGTACTCCCTCTATCTCTCCAGCAGCGCATATTTCCTGTCAGTCCTGGACATGAGAACGGCCCTGACCCTCACAAATAGCGCTGCAGAAAAAAATCAGTTCAGATTATTTTCTGCAGCTCTACCTGCGATTTTTTTACGTAGCTAACAGCTGCGTGATTTCCACGCCTGTGCGAATGAGCCCTAAGGACGGCTTCACATGAGCACTTGTGCAAATACGCTCACTGCAAAGCAGTGTATTTGCGCATGCATGAGGTTTGAAGAGGCCTAGAATGAGGGCTTTGCACATGTGTCTGCACATATGACTGCAATTATTGCAGGAGCAGGGCCAGTTCACACGCATGCGTGATACTCCCTTTCCGTGGAATTTAAAGGCTATTAGAGCCTAATAAGGGCGGCTATTTTCTTTTCCTGCATTTTTCACAGTCTTCACTCATCCCCCTGTGTACTTGCGCCGCTCCCGTAGACTTGTGTGGGACTTTGGCTGTGCAACTCACAGAAAGATAGAGCACGTCCTACTTTTTTACACATGCATGAAATGTCCGTGCCGAACACGCTAATGAGAACAAACTGATTAAAATCAACGGGTTCTATTGTCTTTGTTTAGTGCATGGCTGAAGGCTGGTGTCACAGGGGCGCAAGCACATTTGCGCTGTTTTTGCAGAATGGGTATTTGCGTGCGCATATACAAAACAACATACAGCCATGCTCCCATTGATTGAAATGGGCAATTAGTGCAATATGTGCTATTTTTGTGCACAAATGCGCAGGACAATAGAGCATGCTGTGTAGTTTTTTGTACAAACGAAATGCACACACAAAATACTCATATATAAACGAACTCATTGAAACAATGAGTCTTATTCACTGCGTATTGCGCATGCAAAACACTGCGCATTACACCCGTGTAACACAGGCTTCTTCAAAGTATGCACTAATGCACTCATCTCAGCGCAATATAATTGCGTAGTGAATTAAGTTGATTTGCCCCATATCACCATATTGTACTTTCATTTTTTGCGCACAGAGGACTTGCTCATATGCTCTCACAACACCCCCCGCCCTTATTGAAAAGGCTATTTAGCCTAATGAGGTCTGGACGTGTTCTCTCTTTGGGTGACTACCCACTAGGGTTTTTTCTTTCCTGCGATGCCAAATTGCGTTTTGTGTTTTTTCTGAAGAGCCATTGGTATAGAATGTGTTCTTGTCCATCTGGGGGTTTTTTTGCGTTTCGTTGCGCTTTTTCACATAGCAACTCTCAGTTGCATATGTCGGCTTATTTTTCGCTTAATGCACCCATGATTGTCAATGGAGGGCTGTAAAAACGCAACACTTTAAGCTGTGATGTGCTGCGAAATTACAGCCAGAAAAACACAACAAAAAACGCCGGAAAAACGCAAATGCGCTAATGCGAAATCGCAGCATTTTTCACGCAAGAAAAACGGAAACGCTAGTGGGTAGTTACTAGAGATGAGCGAGCACCAAAATGCTCGGGTGCTCGTTACTCGGGACGAAATTTTCGCGATGCTCGAGGGTTTGTTTCGAGTAACGAACCCCATTGAAGTCAATGGGCGACCCGAGCATTTTTGTATATCGCCGATGCTCGCTAAGGTTTTCATTTGTGAAAATCGGGGCAATTCAAGAAAGTGATGGGAACGACACAGCAACAGATAGGGCAGGCGAGGGGCTACATGTTGGGCTGCATCTCAAGTTCACAGGTCCCACTATTAAGCCACAATAGCGGCAAGAGTGGGCCCCCCACTCCCAACAATTTTTACTTCTGAAAAGCCCTCATTAGCAATGCATACCTTAGCTAAGCACCACACTACCTCCAACAAAGCACAATCACTGCCTGCATGACACTCCGCTGCCACTTCTCCTGGGTTACATGCTGCCCAACCCCAGCCCCCCCGCCCCCCCCGCACAACGCAGTGTCCACAGCGCACACCAAAGTGTCCCTGCGCAGCCTTCAGCTGCCCTCATGCCACACCACCCTCATGTCTATTTATAAGTGCGTCTGCCATGAGGAGGAACCACAGGCACACACTGCAGAGGGTTGGCACGGCTAGGCAGCGACCCTCTTTAAAAGGGGCGGGGCGATAGCCCACAATGCTGTACAGGAGCAATGAGAAATATAATCCTGTGCCACCGCCATCAGGAGCTGCACACGTGGGCATAGCAATGGGGAACCAATGGGCCACACACTATTCATTCTGTCAAGGTGTCTGCATGCCCCAGTCAGACCGCGTTTTTTTATAAATAGTCACAGGCAGGTACAACTCCGCAATGGGAATTCCGTGTGCACCCACAGCATGGGTGGCTCCCTGGAACCCACCGGCTGTACATAAATGTATCCCATTGCAGTGCCCTGGACAGCAGAGCTAACGTCAGATTAAATGCAGGTGGGCTTCGGCCCACACTGCATGCCCCAACCTGACCGGGGTTTTTAATTCATAGACACAGGCAGGTACAACTCCCTATTGTGAATTCCCTGTGGACTGACAGCATGGGTGGGTGCCAGGAAGCCACCGGCGGTACATAAATATATCCCATTGCATTGCCCATCACAGCTGAGGTAATGTCATGTTTAATGCAGGTGGGCTTCGGCCCACACTGCATGCCCCAGTCAGACTGGGGTTCTTCAGAAGTGGACACATGCAGTTACAACTCCGTGTGGACCGACAGCATGGGTGGGTGCCAGGAAGCCATCGACGGTACATAAATATATCCCATTGCAGTGCCCATCACAGCTGAGGTAATGTCATGTTTAATGCAGGTGGGCTTCGGCCCACACTGCATGCCCCAGTCAGACTGGGGTTCTTTAGAAGTGGACACATGCAGTTACAACTTCGTGTGGACCGACAGCATGGGTGGCTCCCTGGAACCCATCGACGGTACATAAATATATCCCATTGCAGTGCCCAGCACAGCTGAGGTAATGTCATGTTTAATGCAGGTGGGCTTCGGCCCACACTGCATGCCCCAGTCAGACTGGGGTTCTTTAGAAGTCGACACATACAGTTACAACTCCGTGTGGACCAACAGCATGGGTGGGTGCCAGGAAGCCACCGGCGGTACATAAATATATCCCATTGCAGTGCCCAGCACAGCTTATGTAACGTCAGCTTTAATGCAGGTGGGCAAAAAATTAATTGGATTACACTGTAGGCGAGGGCCCCAAAAAATTGGTGTACCAACAGTACTAATGTACCTCAGAAAAATTGCCCATGCCCAACCAAGAGGGCAGGTGAAACCCATTAATCGCTTTGGTTAATGTGGCTTAATTTGTAACTAGGCCTGGAGGCAGCCCAGTTAAAATAACAATTGGTTCAGGTGCAAGTTTCAACACTTTAATGAGCATTGAAACGCATAAAAATTGTTTACAAAAATTATATGACTGAGCCTTGTGGGCCTAAGAAAAATTGCCCGTTCGGCGTGATTATGTGAGGTTTCAGGAGGAGGAGCGGGAGGAGGAGGATGAATATTATACACAGATTGATGAAGCTAAAAGGTCCACGTTTTTGATGGTGATAGAGAACAATGCTTCCATCTGCGGCTGCAGCCTACGTATTGTTTAGGTATCGCTGCTGTCTGCTGGTGGAGAAGAGAAGTGTGGGGAAATCCAGGCTTTGTTCATCTTGATGAGTGTAAGCCTGTCGGCACTGTCGGTTGACAGGCGGGTACGCTTATCTGTGATGATTCCCCCAGCCGCACTAACAAGACGCTAGCCGCAGGACAAGCAAGCACCTCCAGGGCATACAGCGCGAGTTCAGGCCACGTGTCCAGCTTCGACACCCAGTAGTTGTAGGGGGCAGAGGCGTCACGGAGGACGGTCGTGCGATCGGCTACGTACTCCCTCACCATCCTTTTACAGTGCTCCCGCCGACTCAGCCTTGACTGGGGAGCGGTGACACAGTCTTGCTGGGGAGCCAGAAAGCTGTCAAAGGCCTTAGAGAGTGTTCCCCTGCCTGTGCTGTACATGCTGCCTAATCTCCGCGCCTCCCCTGCTACCTGGCCCTCGGAAGTGCGCCTTCGGCCACTAGCGCTGTCGGATGGGAATTTTACCATCAGTTTGTCCGCCAGGGTCCTGTGGTATAGCATCACTCTCGAACCCCTTTCCTCTTCGGGTATGAGAGTGGAAAGGCTCTCCTTATACCGTGGGTCGAGCAGTGTGTACACCCAGTAATCCGTAGTGGCCAGAATGCGTGTAACGCGAGGGTCACGAGAAAGGCATCCTAACATGAAGTCAGCCATGTGTGCCAGGGTACCTGTATGCAACACGTGGCTGTCCTCACTATGAAGATCACTTTCAGGATCCTCCTCCTCCTCCTCAGGCCATACATGCTGAAAGGATGACAGGCAAGCAGCATGGGTACCCTCAGCAGTGGGCCAAGCTGTCTCTTCCCCCTCCTCCTCAACGCGCGGAGATATAGACAGGAGGGTGCTCTGACTATCCAGCGACATACTGTCTTCCCCCGCCTCTGTTTCCGAGCGCAAAGCGTCTGCCTTTATGCTTTGCAGGGAACTTCTCAAGAGGCATAGCAGAGGAATGGTGACGCTAATGATTGCAGCATCGCCGCTCACCATCTGGGTAGACTCCTCAAAGTTTCCAAGGACCTGGCAGATGTCTGCCAACCAGGCCCACTCTTCTGTAAAGAATTGAGGAGGCTGACTCCCACTGTGCTGCCCATGTTGTAGTTGGTATTCCACTATAGCTCTACGCTGCTCATAGAGCCTGGCCAACATGTGGAGCGTAGAGTTCCACCGTGTGGGCACGTCGCACAGCAGTCGGTGCACTGGCAGATGAAACCGATGTTGCAGGGTGGCAGCGTCCGTGTGGGACTTGCAGAGCCGGTGCACCTTTCCGAGCAGGTCTGACAAGCGTGGGTAGCTTTTCAGAAAGCGCTGAACCACCAAATTAAAGACGTGGGCCAGGCATGGCACGTGCGTGAGGCTGCCGAGCTGCAGAGCCGCCACCAGGTTACGGCTGTTGTCACACACGACCATGCCCGGTTGGAGGCTCAGCGGCGCAAGCCAGCAGTCGGTCTGCTCTGTCAGACCCTGCAGCAGTTCGTGGGCCGTGTGCCTCTTCTCTCCTAAGCTGAGTAGTTTCAGCACGGCCTGCTGACGCTTGCCCACCGCTGTGCTGCCGTGCCGTGCGACACCGACTGCTGGCGACGTGCTGCTGCTGACACATCTTGATTGCAAGACAGAGGTTGCGTAGGAGGAGGAGGAGGAGGGTGGTTTAGTGGAGGAAGCATACACCGCCGCAGATACCACCACCGAGCTGGGGCCCGCAATTCTGGGGGTGGGTAGGACGTGAGCGGTCCTAGGCTCTGACTCTGTCCCAGCCTCCACTAAATTCACCCAATGTGCCGTCAGGGAGATATAGTGGGCCTGCCCGCCTGTGCTTGTCCACGTGTCTGTTGTTAAGTGGACCTTGCCAGTAACCGCGTTGGTGAGGGCGCGTACAATGTTGCGGGAGACGTGGTCATGCAGGGCTGGGACGGCACATCGGGAAAAGTAGTGGCGACTGGGAACGGAGTAGCGCGGGGCCGCCGCCGCCATCATACCTTTGAAAGCCTCCGTTTCCACAAGACTATACGGCAGCATCTCCAGGCTGATAAATTTGGCTATGTGCACGTTTAACGTTTGAGCGTGCGGGCGCGTGGCGGCGTACTTGCGCTTGCGCTCCAAAACTTGCGCTAGCGACGGCTGGACGTTGCGCTGAGAGACATTGGTGGATGGGGCCGAGGACAGCGGAGGTGAGGGTGTGGGTGCAGGCCAGGAGACGGTAGTGCCTGTGTCCTGAGAGGGGGGTTGGATCTCAGTGGCAGGTTGGGGCACAGGGGGAGAGGCAACGGTGCAAACCGGAGGCGGTGAACGGCCTTCGTCCCACCTTGTGGGGTGCTTGGCCATCATATATCTGCGCATGCTGGTGGTGGTGAGGCTGGTGGTGGTGGCTCCCCGACTGATCTTGGCGTGACAAAGGTTGCACACCACTGTTTGTCGGTCGTCTGCACTCTCAGTGAAAAACTGCCAGACCTTTGAGCACCTCGGCCTCTGCAGGGTGGCATGGCGCGAGGGGGCGCTTTGGGAAACAGTTGGTGGATTATTCGGTCTGGCCCTGCCTCTACCCCTGGCCACCGCACTGCCTCTTCCAACCTGCCCTGCTGCTGCACTTGCCTCCCCCTCTGAAGACCTGTCCTCAGTAGGCGTAGCAAACCAGGTGGGGTCAGTCACCTCATCGTCCTGCTGCTCTTCCTCCGAATCCTCTGTGCGCTCCTCCCTCGGACTTACTCCAATTACTACTACCTGAGTGATAGACAACTGTGTCTCATCGTCATCGTCCTCCTCACCCACTGAAAGCTCTTAAGACAGTTGCCGGAAGTCCCCAGCCTCATCCCCCGGACCCCGGGAACTTTCCAAAGGTTGGGCATCGGTCACGACAAACTCCTCCAGTGGGAGAGGATTCGGAACCATTGCTGCCCATTCTGGGCAGGGGCCCGAGAACAGTTCCTGGGAGTCTGCCTGCTCCTCAGAATGTGTCATTGTAATGGAGTGAGGAGGCTGGGAGGAAGGAGGAGCAGCAGCCAGAGGATTCAGAGTTGCAGCAGTGGACGGCGGAGAATTCTGGATGGTCGATAGATTGCTGGATGCACTTTCTGCCATCCACAACAGGACCTGCTCACACTGCTCATTTTCTAATAAAGGTCTACCGCGTGGACCCATTAATTGTGAGATGAATGTGGGGACGCCAGAAACGTGCCTCTCTCCTAATCCCGCAGCAGTCGGCTGCGATACACCTGGATCAGGAGCTCGGCCTGTGCCCACACCCTGACTTGGGCCTCCGCGTCCTCGCCCGCCTCCACGTCCTCTAGGCCTACCCCTACCCCTCAGCATGGTGTATTACCAGTAGTGCAGAAACAGAATGCTGTAATTAAATGTGCCGCTTATTGGCCTGTGGTTGGAGGCTGACTTCGCTTACGGAACGCACAGCAGAGGCAGGAAAGAATTTTGTGCAAGCCTGCTGTAACACTTAGCTGGCTGCGTATGAATTAGGACAACTACCCCCAGCAGAGACGCAGTACAGTCAGGACGGTCACAGGCAGCCCAAATAGATTTTTTTTCCCAAATTTTTTGGGAAAAGCCCACTGCCTATATAGACTGGATATGTCTTTCACTGTCCTTGCCTTACCACCACTACTGGCCCTGGACTATGTAAAATTACTGCAGACTGTTTCACTCTGGACAGGATGACAGCGGTGATGTAAGAGGCAACGCAGAGCCAGGAAAGAATTTTGCGCAAGCCTGCTGTAACACTTAGCTGGCTGCGTATGAATTAGGACAACTACCCCAAGCAGAGACGCAGTACAGTCAGGACGGTCACAGGCAGCCCGAATACATTTTTTTTCCCAAATTTTTTTTGAAAAGCCCACTGCCTATATAGACTGGATATGTCTTTCACTGCCCCTGCCTCACCACCACTACTGGCCCTGGACTATGTAAAATTACTGCAGGATGCAATGTTCTGGACACAATGCTCTGCACGACCGATATACAAAAAAAAAAAAAAATGTGCAACACTGCAAAAAGCAGCCTCAACAGTACTGCACACGGTCAGATGTGGCCCTAAGAAGGACCGTTGGGGTTCTTGAAGCCTGAAATCAATCCTAACATTCTCCCTATAGCAGCTCCGGCACCAACAGCACTTTCCCTCCTCTATGTCAGAATAAATCTGTGGCGAGCCGCGGGAGGGGCCGATTTATATACTCTCGTGACACCTGATCTCGCCAGCCACTCACTGCAAGGGGGTGGTATAGGGCTTGAATGTCGCAGGGGGAAGTTGTAATGCCTTCCCTGTCTTTCTATTGGCCAGAAAAGCGCGCTAACGTCTCAGAGATGAAAGTGAAAGTAACTCGAACATCGCATGGTGCTCGCCTCTAGCAACGAGCATCTCGAACACACTAATACTCGAACGAGTATCAAGCTCGGAAGAGTACGTTCGCTCATCTCTAGTAGTTACCCTTTCACAGAACTGTGCAGCATATTGCGCATTTACGCTCCTCCCAAAGACTTCTATGGGAACCTTTGCTGTGCAAATACGCAGAAAGATCCTATTTTTTTGCGTGTGACCAAAATGCATGCAAAAAAATCGTTCATGTGTAAGAACCGATTGCCATCAATGGGTTCTGTTCTTTGCATATTGCGTATATTTTGCATGCACAAAAGCGCGCTGACATATGTCAGTCTAAAGAATCGTTAAGTCATTATCTCCCAACATGCACACAAAAGATATTCTAAACTAAACGTGTGGAGGGGAGCCCCGGTCATGGCAGAGTTAATGCTCCTCCTGGTGTGCGGTCATGGCAGAGTTAATGCTCCTGGTGTGCGTGATACGCCTGATTCAGCGAGCCTGGGAGTTTGTCCTTCAACAGTAAATGTTGCAAGGCGTTGTTTATTATTACTGTAACTGAATGACACACGCAAAATAAAAGAAATGCAAATGTTGGGGACTGCAACTTAGGTGTTTAGATGAATACATGTGAGGCGTGGGAGAACTGATAAGATAGGAACAGCACTAAAGATGTTTTTGTAGCACTTGAGAGAAAGAACATAACATTAGCAATTTGCCAATATTGGTATGACAAGATAACTGGATCTAATCTGTTCCTTTATAACCATATGGTGAGACAGAGTAAGGGGTCTAGCACTGAAAGGTTTTGGACATCGCAGATTATTAGGTTGCAGTTCTAAAATGTTTCATTTGTTCGTTTTTTGTTTTTTCCACTGCTTTCTAAACTAGGAAATTTTTGAAGATCTATAGATTACCGTTACATTATATCCTATTAGAATTTTTTTCTACCAACCTCCAGCAATCAACGGCTATTACTATAGATAGTCTCATCTGGCCCAAATCATTGAACAACTGTGTAATAACATTGGCCAGGCAAAGTCTATTGGTTGGGGAGGGGGAGGCATGACTTGAAATTCCAGGACCTTAAAGCAAAATTTCTAACAGGGTTTCCTAGCCATGGAATAGAAGTAACAATGCTGGTGTTCTCTTATATGGCAGAGGAGCAATTGGGCAGCCCTGGTTTCAGGTCCTTTAAATAGGTCAACTGCCACCTCCCCTGGTAATGCCTGCTTATCACAGGTGTACTGATGGCTGGATTGATCCATGGGTAATTAATGAGCCTTGGGACTACAGCTGGCACTTAATGAACCAATCACTGCCATTCAATGATATCATTTATTGAATGGCAGTGATTGGTTCATCGAGCATCAGCTCTGATTGGCTGAGGCAGAGTTCCTAAACTAATCATAGCAATCTCTTGCTGGGGGCAAGAATGCTCTCTCAGTGCTGCACTGAGGACTACACGGAAGCCTGCCAGAGCACCGTTCGGGTCAAGAGGGACCTGAACGCGCCTGCTAGGTGAGTATTGTTTTTTGTTTTTTTCATGTAGTGTAGTTAGAGCTTATTTTGGGGGGACGGCTTATATTTTAACACCTCCCACACTCCCAAAAATCAGAGTAGGGCTTATTATTGGGGTAGGTCTTATTTTGGAGGGCACACGGTAGCAGCTGTCTGGATGATACCTTCTCACTGCTTCCAGTGGCATGAAGGAGATATGCAGGCAGAGTAGCACTCCCAACAGACCCAGCAATGCACAGCAGAGTCAGCATGCTATCTGAAGTCAGCCTTCACAGAGGCTTCTAACATAATCACGGATGCATGAATTCAGCCTAAATGTTAGTGTGATACTTCATTTTTGGAACCATGGACAATAAAATATCATACTAAATAGGGTCATGCATTTGTCACGTCTGTTCAGACCTGTATTGTAATCAAAAGATAGAGACAGAGGACGAGGACAGGCTGAATGTCGTGGCAAACACAAGGGTTCCTAGGTAGCTAGACTAGTGGCTGACAGTAGAAATACCTAGCGTCTTTCCCTAAATCTTGCTTTTGTCAAAGCAGAGCACCTGCTGTATTGCCGGCTCCATTGAATTCAATGGGCAAGCATCGTTCTTCTCTGCCACAGCTGTTACAGCTGTGGCAGAGAAGAATGATTTGTCTTCTATATGTTCTCAATGGGGTCGGCGCTGCTGCCGCCGGCCCCATTGAGCGCATATAGAGTAGAGAACAGGAATCGCAGATCGCAGATAGGTGCGATCTGCGATTTCTGTTCTATAATTTATCGGACGAGCGCATAAAAAGCGCTTGTGTGCCCGATACCATTGCAAAGCAATGGTTTTATAAAATCGCCGGACGCATGCGCAAATCGCGCGGAAAAACGCCCGTCTGACTAAGGCCTTACAGTATAATACCACTGTCCAAAAAGTCTTACTGTTTTACACTGCATAGGGGAGAACCAACTAAGCAAGCCATATGGGTAATTATGTAAGTTCAGTGAAGGGTAAAATATATGCAAAGAAAAACTTTAAAAATTCTATCTTCTATTAATTTTTCAATATGCAAATCATTTTGATTCACTGCGAATCTCAAACCCGATGAACTGATTCTTTCAGATACATTCATATTACATTACAAATGTTTTTATTTTGATTATTTCAGCACTTTGTCTTTCAGTATGGCATTATAAAGGGCAAGTCAAATACTGAGAGCCTTAAAATGAACTGACATAGAAAAAAACAAACCCTGCTATGAATATGTTTTCAATCACACTGTTTTCTAAGTGGGTGCTTACTGAGCAGTGTTGTCACCAGTGCCTTATGTTAGACGGCACCCTGTGTGGAAAAATATTGCCCCGCTACCCACCATATACTGTATCAGAACCAAGCTCAATACATAAAAACAGTACCAGAACCAAGCTCATAACATAATTACAGCACTAGAACCAAGCTCAGTACATAAATACAATACCAGAATCAAGCTCATAACAGTGGCAGAACTAAGCAGTTCTGTTGCAGGGGCACCAATATCACCAGAAGCTAGTGGCTGGCACCCTATGCAACCTCACAGGTCACATGTAGCGAAGGCTAGCCATACTGTTGCTGTTTCTATATGCTATTGACTGTCTCCACCAAAGTTTACCTTTTAACACATAACAATAGGATTGATATAAGGGGTCCCTCATTGAGGACCCTGATCTTTAAGCCAAATCACAGAGTAGTCGCAAAGGACCCTTCTTGATCTGAAGTACCCAACACATCCATTGTAGTGGTTCAGGCACTAGGATGGAGCCTCAGGTGTAGCAACCACAGGTCTGGAGAGTAGTCAGATTGAAAGCCAGGAGTCAGCAATGGGAAATTTCAGTTTACAGTACAATGGATGAGGTAGGTAATGAAAAATACGGTAGTGCTTCACAGCAGCAACAAAAAATCCAAAAATAACAGCACCTCAACTTGTCCAGCAACATAGAAATGTTGTCCCACAAGTTGACAGTAAACAGAAGTCCCTAGAACCACAACCAGTCCCCTTTTTATATACTCCCGAGCAATCTACCAGAACCTTCCAGCAGGTTTCTTAGATTAAAATTGCTCATTAACTAATATGGAAGAACGTCTCTTTTGTCCAAACCTGGTACTGCAGTCTCTCATATATCAACACTAGCAGAGGGAATTTGACACGCTGCCACATGGCAATCAATGTGCACTGTAGCCAAGTAGTAGCACTGCCTTTTGAAATTGCAGATGTCCATCCATTTATAGCAGTGGTATGAAACCTGCATTTCTCCCTATGTTGTGAGACTACAACTCCCAGCATACCCTGATAACCAAAGAGTTGTAGTTTTACATTGGTTGTGGACTACAGATTGGCACACAACTGCCATAGAGCAATCACTTTTGACCATAGTGTTGCAATAAACAACTCCCTATATCTCAACTTCCTCACACAGGGGATATAGTGTAGTTCCCTGCAGTTTGATCGTCTTTAAGTTACCAACATGTTTTCCTTTAAATCCATCAAAGTATATATCTGTATAAAAAAGTCAATCCCCAGTGAGTGGCTTATGTACAGAGCTTGTTATAGATGTGAGTTCTACAGGTACTGTGAAACAACAGCCCAGACATAAAGACGAATGTTTTCAATCAAGTTGTTATTTGGATGATCTTCTTGCAATCTGCAAAATCTACTTCGTTAAGATACAGTCCTTGAAGATAATTATTGAAGAGTTTTCAAGAGCATTGGGAGCAGACATGATATTTCCACAAGTGCAAATCCGGCAGTAAATTAAAAATTTGATTCTGGGCAGTATAACATAAAAACACTTATGAAATATTTAGAAATAGAGGACACATGGGATGATTAATACACGAAACATGTAATAATGAATGGCGCACTCAGATGTTGCTCAGTCCCACGATGCAGCACGCTTTAAAGAGAGTAAAGAAAAAATGGGTTTTGCGGGCATCTTAATTTCGGGAAAAATTATCCTTGATATGAAATGGATGAGAATGGATAGTTAATTCAGAAACTATATTAAAACTCACACACTAAATGCATTGCAATGAAAGTGCAAAAAAAAAATGCTAAAAAAGCTTAACCACTTAAGGCCAGAGTGTTACAGTCCTTAGGCATCATGTCCACGGGGACAGATCTGCAGCGGATCACCTGCACGCATGATCCGCGTCCCATAGGGATGCATTGGACACCCGCAGGTAATTAAATACCTGCGGATGTCATTTTCCCCTGAGGCGCGGATTGCGTGTGTGGGAAAACACCCGCGGCATGCTTCATTTTAGTGCAGGTCTCCCGCGGGGAAGACTCCCGCAGGCTTCTATTGAAGCCTATGGAAGCCGTCCGGATCCGCGGCACACCTGCAGCTGAATTCCTGCTCTCCGGCGCGGGAGAGCAGGAGTTAAAAAAAAAAGAGCGAGTGCGCGGCACACTGCCGGCATGCCGAGCACATCCGCCGGGCCGAAGAAAGAAGATCCGGCCACGACGGAGAGAAGATCCGCAGCATATGGGCAGGTAAGTAAATCTTCTTTTTAGCCTCATGTCCGCGGGAAAGGGGGGACCCGCTGCGGGATTCTGCATGAAGAATCTGCGACGGGCCTGATTTTCCCCGTGGACATGAGGCCTAAAGGACCAGACACTTTTTAGTGATTTTTGCCCATGTTGTGATTTTCTAGTCTTATCTTTTCTCCTGGCATACCATTTTTTTCCATCATATATAGGGCTATTTTTTAATAACTTGCTTCACTGCAATTTTTTTATTTTTTCTATTTTATTAGGTTTATTTGTGTACAAAAAGATTTTTTTAATTTATAGTTCTGTAATTTTAAAAATTGTTATATTTACGTTAAAATAAAGTACAGGAATGGTTTCATCATTTTGTTTCGGACATTTTGGTATACTCGTATAATCTCAGATTACAGGGCGATATAGTGATGGTTTAGGTTTGGCATCGGCAGTGGGTTGTTACTTTTTTATATATACTTTTATTTTATTCTGGCATTTTTTTTTTACTTATTTTTATACCTTTTTTTAACATCTATGTCCCCCACAATGTCATATAAGAACTCTGAGTGTCATTCACATTGTTTTGGGGTTTTTTTCACTTCACACTTTTCCACTATAGCTAGTGCATCCATAGGAGCCCCAGTTACAGGGAAAAACATCCCCCTAGTGTGACAGTAGTCACTGGCAGAGCTGGTCAGGGGTCTGCTAACACCATGAAGCTCTGACATGCCAGGCGTTGCCGGCATTCAAATGATCACTGGGTCTCATGTAGGAAGCAGTAATGCCGCTTCCTGCATTCTCTACACGGCACTCACTGAACGCTATGTAGCTTGTAAAGGAGGAGGCAGAAACACTTAAAAAACGCTTCTAGCTTCTCCTCCGCGTCCTCAGCTATGTTGATAAATGTAAGGTTATGCACATGGGCAGGAGAAACAGATGTCACCAATATACACTAAATGGGATACTGCTAGGGAAAAGTGATGTGGAAAAAGACCTGGGGGTACTAGTGGACTGTAGATTAAACTGGAGCAATCAATGCCAGTCAGCTGCTGCAAAAGCATATCAAGTCTTGAGGTGCATTACAAGAGGTATAGGGGCAAGGGACAAGAACATTATTCTCCCACTATATAAGGCACTTGTCAGGCCTCACATGGAATACTGTGTACAGTTCTGGTCACCGGTGCTCAGGAAAGATGTTGCAGTGCTGGAGGGGGTTCAAAGAAGGCCAACTTAATAAATGGAATGAGAGGACTGGAATACCCAGAGAGGCTATCAGAATTGGGATTATTTACCATGGAAAAAAAACAGTTAAAGGGGTGGTCTCGCGAAACCAAGTGGGGTTATACACTTCCGTATGGCCATATTAATGCACTTTGTAATGTACATTGTGCATTAAATATGAGCCATACAGAAGTTATTCCACTTACCTGCTCCGTTGCTAGCGTCCTCGTCTCCATGGTTCCGTCTAAATTCGCTGGCAGCTTGCTTTTTTAGACGCGCTTGCGCAGTCCGGTCTTCTCCATTCAGCACGAGCCGCTTCAGTGTGCTCCCCGCTACAGCTCTTCTGCGCATGCGCAGACGAGCTGTCACTGCTCGGGAGCGCGCTGCAGCAGCCATTCTGCACCATCCTCTGTTAGAGGAAGGTGCAGAAACTGGAGCTGCCCAGCGGAGAAGCCCAGCCCAGCCCAGCAGCCCCGAGAAGCCTCCCAGGTAAGTGATTTGTCCGGGGGGGGGGGCTGCCGCTGCGCCGCGCTGCGCCGGGGGGGCTGTCGCTGCGCCGGGGGGGGGCTGCCGCTGTGATGGGGGAACTAGCGCTAGGCCGGGGGGCGCTGCCGCTGCGATGGGGGGGCTGTCGCTAGGCCGGGGGGGGCTGCCGCTGCGATGGGGGGGCTGTCGCTAGGCCGGGGGGGGCTGCCGCTGCGATGGGGGGGCTGTCGCTAGGCCGGGGGGGGCTGCCGCTAGGCCGGGGGAACTAGCGCTGGGCTCCGGAACCTAGCGCTGGGCTCCGGGGCCTTCACCTGGGCTGAGGGTCTAGCGCTGGGGAGCCGGGGGCTAGCGCCGGTTACCTGCTGTCTGGTCGGCGGCTGCGGGGCGTCTGGTCGGCGGCTGCGATGCGTCCGGTTGCCATGGAGACACAGCTGGCGGCGTCTCGGGAGCGCGCACGTCGGGCTGCAGCGAGCGACGGGGAAAGAGCCGGCGGCCATCTTGAGGAAACTTTTATAAGTTGCTGAAACGCTGGAACGGTAAGTACGAACCAGCTAGAAATGTCATTTACAGGGGGGCTTAGTAATGTATGTTTAATGGGGGGGACTGGGCAAAAAAAAAATTTAACTGCTTCCTCGAGACATCTCCTTTAAGGGGCGATCAAATAACTGTAAAAATTCATTAGGGGACAATAGAAGGATCTCTCCCATGATCTGTTTATACCCAGGACTGCAACTGTAACAAGAGGGCATCCGCTACATCTAGAAGAAAGCAGGTTTTATCACAAACATAGAAGGGGGTGCTTTACGTAGAGCAGTGAGACTGTGGAACTTTCTGCCTGAGGACGTGGTGATGGCAAAATTCATAGAGGAGTTTAAGAGGCGACTAGAGGTCTTTCTAGAATGCTACGATATTACAGCATATAGACATTAGGTGACCAACGGGGTTGTTGATCTTGAATGTTAATCCAGGGATTACTCTGCTGCCATTATGAAGTCAGGAAGAATTTTTTTCCTCCATAGGAGCTAATTAGCTCGCTGGCTTTTTTTTTGCCTTCCTCTGGATCAACAAGAGGGAGGTTAAAACAGGCTGAACTTGATGGATATTGTCTTCATACTATGTTACTATGCTTGACCACCTAGAAGCCCAACTGCTCTTGCTAGATTGCATGGAGCAGGAGCTTTAATCTGGCGCTGTGTATTTACTTTCACCCAGGATTAAAGGCCAAAACCAAGGAGCAGCAGCTAAGGTTTCTCAAGAAGTGTGTGGAGATGTGATCGGGGAAGGAGACCGTGTGAGGAGGAGGCAGGAGATCTGAAGTTTACCCATGCCGAGTCCCGGGTTTACTCCTGTGGCAATGGGATGTCTTTCCTCCGGGGGGTGTGAGGAGCAGATCCTGTTTTCTTGGAGTTACAGTGGCGAGTGCATGCTTCCTCTGTTCATCCACCACAATAGTGAGAGAAATTGAGAAGTGTGACCGAAGCAGAGAGAAGTGAAGTGTATGCGGTATGTCTTAAACAAGTAACGTGAGTATCCCAGTATTGGTTTGACAGATAACTGAGACTGTGGATATTCTGAGGGAAGAGTGACTTCTTAATACAAACTTGTTGAGGGAAGAATAATGAACAGAAGTGTTTGCATTATAATGCCTAAGACTGTTAAATGCCATTTGTTGGAATAATTTACATTGACTGTAGAAGTAAAAGAAAACCGCGTGCCTCCGGTTTAGGAACTATTTTCTTGATTGTGGACTCTGTCCTCGTGACGCCAGTGCCCCTTTTTGGTGGTCATTACAAATAAAAAATAGGTAATACAGTTACCCAGCATCATTAGTTATACCGGGTCCAGCATGCGGCTGGGCCAACTAAACCTAGGGTCTTTGAGGAGAAGATGGTAGAGCCACCCGTGACACATTATCTGGTTTTATCCTGCCATCTTTCCCAGCCAAAAGACTGACCTGCCTGCTAAAGGGCCACAGTGGGGGCACTATAACTATAAGGGGCCACAGTGGAAGCACTATTACTATAGGGGCCACAGTGGGGGCACTAATGCTATAAGGAGCCACAGAGGGGGCATTATTACTGTAAGGGGCCACAGTGGGGGCACTATTATTACTATCAAAGAGTTTGTCAGGAGTTATAATTATTTAAAATTAATGCTGTGTCCCTGCAGCTTCATTCTCCCTGTGCCACACAGTTTAGAGGCTGTGTACAGGACATCACAGGCTGCTGCAGCTAATCACAGTCCCTACTTAAAGGTTCTATTATTCTCTCACAGCATGATGGTATTTACTAACAGCATGGTAGTGTTATCTGAAAACACTGTGTTGGTGTTATCCATTCAAAATACGATGGCATTATTTAGTTGTGATTTGGCAATGTTATCCAGTTACAATATGGTGTTAGGTGTTATTCAGTTATGGTATGATAGTGATAGATAGATAGATAGGGAGATAGATAGGTAGGTAGATAGATGGATATGAGATAGATAGATAGATAGATAGATAGATAGATAGATAGATAGATAGATAGATAGATAGATAGATAGATAGATAGATAGATTCAATAATTGCTTTTCTAAATTAGTGACTTACTGGGAAAGTGTGGGTAGGATTTATGGTCTGCAGCAGTAATTATTAGCTGATATTATAGATTGGGTGTTTACTATTGTAAGTGTGAAATATACAGTCCAGACCTTGTTATTTTGTGGTCATTTCCGTTTTTCTTTTTTACAGACTAGTAATTGATCCTGCCATAGTTCTGTGTTTGAAGAGTTTACTTTCATCTGACAATGAGATGCCATCAGACTCACCCAAGTGTCTACAATTACAAGCGTCTGGTTTTCCTTCTCAGTAATTACATGTTTATGCTACTGTACAGAAAGTTCATCTTGAGATGAAATACACTGGGTCTGGTCAGCTGTGCTTGTTATACTCTTCTCAGATGATATTACTGTGTATTAACACTGGGGGTTTTCTGCTTTCTTCCATGTGTTCGGCTTCTGCTCTTGTATTAAGCGCTCTGTTCACATTGGCACTAGACTCCATTCCATTTGGGGTTCCGTGAACTTTGATAGCAGTAATAATTTAGTCTGCGGCACTATTTTACTGTTAAAAACATGAAACCTGATGGAAACATACTGTATTGGACAACAGGATATGTCAATGAGAGCTGTCGGAATTCATTGACATATTTTTGAAAATGGATGTATTACGGTCATGACGCAAGTGTAAGCAGAACCTTAGTCTTAGTGTTACTTAAAAATCTCCTACAAATACATTCTACTTTTTTCTTCCTTATGGTTTTAAAATAATGGCTGCAACTATTTTTCTCTCTTGGCTTTTCTGCTCTAAACCGTATTGACTCATTGTTAATAGAAGAGCTAAACAATGGACTTATAGCTTCGGGTAGAAGACTAGTAGTTGCACACAGATGGCCACAGCCAGACTTGAATCCAGCAGAGAGCTGAAGTACATACAGTATAAGAGCTTCTTTTACATTTCACATTCCTTTTCTTGCCTCTGCACTTTTCGATATTCGGGCAAGAACATTCGCCTGAACATTTGTTTGTCCAATCATCGGGTGTGTAAATCTACCCACAATCTTGTTTCTGTGAGCATAAAACGTTTCGCTGGTGGACTGCACTTCTTTTACTGCTTGTAAAAAAAATCATCATAATGGCTACCTGCAACCTCCACTAGGGGGAGCTTACTGCATACAAATTTACATAGCTTCCAATACTAACTATAAGTCTAGGGGAATAGTTTCTCCCTGTGCAGAGCACCAAGTTGGTGTAGAGAGTCTTATATAAACCATGCAATGCTCCCTATTTTAACCTGCTTTAATTACAAGTCAATATCTGACTTTTCAAAAGCCCTTACAATGTAACTAAGGATATAAGCCAAACCTGTGTCTTCTCCAAAAGGAAAGACATGCATCTGCAGGCTGTTTTAGGGTGTTTATCCCTTGGTAGTGCAGAGCAGGGTACTGGGCGAGTGGCATTTGATGTATGCCTGTGGATATAAAGTTTCTCCTTATGGAGTGCCAAGTTGGTGTAAAGAGTCTTATAGGCCATGTAGTACTGCTCTAAGGAAAACATATGCAAATAGGGGGTGCAAAAGTACTTCCACGGTGCCACTTGTTAGAAAGTGACTTATCAATACGGGTTAATCAGTGTCCGATCTTTCAACAGGCTTTACAATGTGACTAAGGATATAATCCAAGCCAAAGTCTTCTCCAGAAAGAAAAGGCTTCATCCACACTGTTACCTGAGGATTTAATATGTAGGACTAGCTGTATATATCCATATATAGATATCTCCACCTGGTGGTGGCTGAAAACGAAATTGTATAACTCTTGGAGTCAGTAAAGTAGTAGAGCCCTGTTTTGGGTTGAACTTTGTTGAAACTTTGGTTCAGCATGAACCTGAACCAAGCTTTTAGCAAAGTTTTACCAGAAACAGGGTTCTACTGGATTGGTTCGCTCAACAGCAGTCCTGAAGACTGGTGTACAACACAATTTCTCTGAGGACTTTTCTGGCTTAAGATGGTGTTATACATCAGTTTTAGGAGGTTTGGTAAATTTCCGGTTTTAACTAATTTGTCCCAAACCAAACTTTTTGCAAAATGTTGGTGAACCGTCCAAACCGAACTTTTTACATTGGACTCCCAGCTGTCATTAGCTGGAAGTCCAATGATTTATGTCGACATCCCTACCCTGATCATACTATATAACTTTTATCAGTGCCTGTCATATTGGAGGAATTGGAACTAACATTCTTCATCTTAATTTCACATTGTTCTCAGGTTCCATATTTTTTATTTTCCGCAAGCTTTTTCGTTGTTCCACGTGGTCAAAACTTTTTTTTCCCCAAATTGCACTACCATTTAAAAAATGAGATGACCTTTTAATTGAAACAGTAACAACTAATTCTATCCAGTCTGCTGGTGACAGCTTCTCAGTCACCGAAGAATAGCCAGTCAGAAAAAAGTATAACGTTTACAACTTTTGTTACTCTCTAAAGCGTTTTCTTCACCACTGAAGGACTAAGAAAAAGTAAACATTTGAAAGAAATGCTGACTGTACGGTGGATGGGTCGTCGTCATATCTGCTGAGTGACTTCTGCATGCACAAGGGTTTATTTTAGTGTAAGCAGAATGCAGCATTACTCTTGTGGGTGTCAGACCATCACTCATCAAGTCATTGTCTGTCTGCTTTAAAAGCTGCAGGGGTGGAAGGGAAAGAGTCTGACTGGTGCTCACCCCTCTATCTGCAAGACTCATTCTTTGTCTGAGAAACACTTTATCGTCTGCGATTCCTCTCTGTCAGCCATTTAATGCATTGCAGGGCTGGAGAGCGGTTTGAAAGATGATTTCCCTAGGAGCATTTTTCAGCTAGTTCTTGCTTGTGACACCGTCTACCATCTAGCTGTATTAACCACTTATAAACAAAATTTAGCATTGCATCAGTGCATTTAGGTCAATGATATGCAATATATGGCCAACGTACTTCATTCTTTTATTTTAAATGTTGCAGTATAATGCCTTCTATAAAATCCATTTGCTTTCAGATTATTGACTATTTTTATTAAAGCTATGAAAATTCCAAAGGTCTCGTGCACAAAGCCAAAACGACTATGGGCCCATATGGAATCTCTATGTGACTATGTGATTTTATTTAGATTTATTTAGAATATAATGCAGGCCAGGGCTGGGTTAATAGTGCGATGGGCCTTAAGCACAACTTTGAATTCAGGCTCCTTCGGACTTAAATAAAACACAATAATTACTCATAAGGACAGATCTAACAAAGTTTAACTTGACACGTAACGTGTTCAATAAGGATGAGCACAATTTTGAAAAGTTTGGTTGAGATTAGAGATGAGCGAGCATACTCGTCCGAGCTTGATGCTCGTTCGAGTATTAGGGTGCTCGAGATGCTCGTTACTCGAGACGAGCACCACGCGGTGCTCGTCTCGATTAAACGAGCACTGACCATTGAATTCAATGGAGCCGGCAATACAGCCGGCTCCATTGAAAGCAATGGGCTGCCGGCGATCGCACAATGAATTTTCGGGAAGGGCTTAAATATATAAGCCCTTCCCTGCAATTCATCCAGAAATGTGTAAAAATAAAAAATATATATATACTCACCTGGTCCTGGCAGACGGAGTTCAGCTGTGGCCAGCTGGCAGTTCTCCTGAACTGCTCTGAACAGCTGTGAGTAGTATTCAGCAGCCGGGGATTTAAAATCCCCGCCTGCTGAATGAGCTGCCTCTGATTGGTCACAGCCTGACCAATCAGAGGCAGATCTCACTCACACCCATTCATGAATTCATGAATGGGTGAGTGAATGCTGCCTCTGATTGGCTCAGCGCAGCTCTCAGCTGAATGACAGCAGTTCAGCACCACAGTGCAGGGGACAGCAGGAGATGACGCGGCTGTGCCCCGGCAGCTGAAGGGAGGTGAGTATCTATTTTTTTTGTTTTTTAAATCACTTTTAATTCATTTCCAGGGAATGGCTTATATGTAAAGCCCTTCCCTGGAAAGGAATTCAGGTGTGCCAGCGGACTATTGTCTTCAATGGAGTCGCCGGCAGCAGCAGCGGCTCCATAGAAGAGAATGCCTGCATTTTTATTCTTTTTTACACTAAAATCTTTCTTTTTCAGGTAAGGGCTTATATTTTTAAGCCCTTCCCGAAAATTCATCCCGCGCTCGCTGACATCCCATTGCTTTCAATGGAGCCGGCTGTATTGCCGGCTCCATTGAATTCAATGGGCTAACATCGTTCTTCTCTGCCACAGCTGTTACAGCTGTGGCAGAGGAGAACGATCGTTATGCTGACAGTGGGGGGTCCTCACTCTTGCCACTATTGTGGCTTAATAGTGAGACCTCGGAGCCCGAAATGCAGCCCTGCATGTTGCTCCTCGCCTGCCCTATCCATTTCTGTGTTTTTTACATGACTTTGGTGATTTGCTAAGATTTTCACAAATGAAAACCTTAGCGGAGCACCAGTCATATACAAAAATGCTCGAGTCACCCATTGACTTCAATGGGGTTCGTTACTCGAAACGAACCCTCGAGCATCACTGAAAGTTCGACTCGAGTAACGAGCACTCGAGCATTTTGGTGCTTGCTCATCTCTAGTTGAGATGCTTTGCTGAATTTTGGCAAAAAGTTTGGTTCAGTCTGAATTAGTTCAAACCAAGTTGGAACTTCAGTAGCACTCTTAAAACTGGTATATAACACTAGGAACCATAAAACCCTGTGTAACACTATTAGGTCACCTAGGAGTGTATCTAAGTACTTTTGATCTGCTTTCTAAGCAAATTTAATGAAGAAACATTAAAGAAGGAAAAAGAAGAATAAGAAAGAAAAAGAAGAAGAAGGAGAATAAGGAAAAAGTAGAAGGGGAAGGTGATTTTTCCTCCTCTTGTTTTTCCTTCTCCCTCTACTTTTCCTTCTTTCTATTTTTCTTCTCCCTTTTCCTTCTTTTTCCGTCATCTTCCTACTTCTTTTTCCTGCTCCTTTTTTCTTCTTTTTTCAGCAGCTTCAGCTAAGATGAACTGCCCAGGAGTTGAGTTCTCACTAATCTGAACTTTTAGCAAAAATAGCAACCCCAAAAAGGCTTTGACTGTTTTGGTTTGCACAACACTAGCGTTAAATAAACTGTGACAAAGAACCTTTACTTGTCTTTCCAAAAGCTTTTCATGGCTTTTGTTGTGTTAAGATAACTTGTTGCAGCAAGTGATCAGTGTTGGGTTAAATGTTGCTACATCTGTAAGCATCAGGTCGCAGGGGAAGCAGTGGTATGTGAAACTACTTTTACTTGATTACTTTTTTGAATTGTGTTTATAAATTATTATCCTTGTGCAAAATAACAACAGCCTACGCAGGTCAGAACCAGATCAGAGATTCAGAATTCTGAAAATGCATTTTGAATTTTCTCTGGGCAAACTCTGTTATGGTTTTCTCAAAAGAAACCTTATCAGTTAATTCTGCCTTAATAGACTCGACTGCACTAGCATTTACACAAGTCGGCTCCATTGTCCTCCATGCTAATGTAATGACTCTATGTGTGCTTTAGGGAATGGGAGAAGAAGAAATCCTGTTTTCTCCATGTACAGTTTATAGACAACATCATAACAGCAGACAGGCTCCTCCAACCAGCTCAAAGAGAACTGAAAATCACGGATACAGCCTGCAGAAGGAAAAAACTGTGATAAATGCAGGATACAAGTAATATGTGACCATATATAATGTTATACATGACATGCACATGCAACAGCTTATTCTGAAAAGTTACCTGAAAGTGTAGTTAACTCTCTGGTTACCTGCTAATTGAATTGATTTATTGGGACTATCCCAAACTACCTTTTTCTTGTGTTCTGTTCCCACAGACATACCTACATAGCAGTTAGCAGACCACATACAGTATATGATGCTTACATGTAGGAAGCTACAAAATATTAATATGAAAAAGTGGCGGTTAATGTGACTTTTTCTAATCATTTGAATTTCCAAAAGTTTGATGCTTTTTATTAACATTTTATAAAACAGTATTCTTTCCTTTTTTTATATCTTCCCAGGGCCTTGTGGTCTCATGTGCCTAATGGTTAAAAAATCCCTTTTTAATACAAGACATATTTTTTCTTGACCAATTATATCTAATTTCCAGATTACTAACTTTGTTTGCTACATAATAGTTTAACCCATACTATTGCGCAGAAGTGTACCAATGTTTTATTTATTGCTTATTAATATGTAATTTTTGTTTATACAGCCTCTGAGGAGGCACACAGCCGAGGAGATGGCGGGGTAAATAAAGATTTATGTCAAGGCAGATCTACCATTTCCTAATCCAAGTTACTGCTGGGGAAAGTCACAGAGGAAAGTAACCAAGAGTTACCTTAAAGTCCATTGTCACTCATGGCGCCACTGTTCCATCCTCTGCGGTGAAACTGGATGTTGTAGTGAAATAGTCCACACACACAGGGATAACTTTCATGGACAAATCAGGAATGGTCAGTAATGTCCGTTTACTTCAACTCCAACAAAGTTCCAATAAAGACAATAACTTTGCACAAATTATACTTAATTGGTGTGACAGGGAGGACTTCTCGGGGTAATTCAGACAGTCCTAGTTATCTGTGTGATCCTGCTCCTGGTGACTCTCTTTCTCTCCAACTCTCTACCGGTCAATACTCCTGCTTCAGGTGACCCTCTCTCTCTCTTCTTCTTGGTGCTTTGATGGTAGCACTGGTACATCCTGGGTAGAGTAGACCCATGCTAAGCTGAAGGATGTCACTCAGCCTCTTCCATTCTCCTCACACAGACCAATCGGTGTCTGTGGGGCTCACTTGCAGACTCCAGCACACTAGACTATCTTAGCTAAGACTAGCCTAGACTCACTCAGTCCACTACCTCTCTTTCTTTTTCTAGCATTCTTACCAGCACATATATAAATCACAGTCACAGGACATACAGTGTGATATATTTCTCAGACTTAACCCAGACATTAAACCATTTAGTGCTGCAGAGGTGCAATACACATCTCAAATGCATACCACATAGAAGACACTGACAAGACAATTAGCACAAGTCAAGCACAAAACATTATGGAAGGGCCCCAATAACTTCAGGCCACTACAGGCCTCTTAAAACAGAGTGCATAATCCGGAGTGTGAATTCCTTAGTGTTCTACTCATTAACATCTGGAGAGACATCTACATAGTCATGGAGTGTGCAAGGCAAAACCTGTAAGCACGATTTTCCCCTTTGGTTACTACTTAGAGTTATCCATCCCAGTGTACTCAGACTACCTAAGATTTCAGTTTCTCTGTAAATCTGCAATATATGACAGCTTGTACACAAAGTGGTATGGTCATACTCATAACCATGGGAAAATACTGTTAGGCTGGATGGAATTCAGAATGCACTAGCATTGCTATAGGGCACTTACATAACTCTTCTCCCCAAAAACTAAAGAAGAAAAATACATCACTGTAGCTAGACATGAGAATAGAAAAGGGTGACTGGTAGGACTTGAAAAATAGGAGGTAAGTGGAATGAAGGTCACTTCCCCTGAGTCTCGTGAAGGGTGGTAGCTAAAAGTCAATATCCCTAACTAAGCTGACTAAAGATAAAGATACAAATGATGCTGTGTCTACTGAGACAGCTAAAAGGTCAGACAGACACTGGTGCACTTAAGTGGATTAGTAGGGTGTAACAGTGAAACCTCCTGACTCACACACTCATCATTGAAACTCAAGCAGTCAGTTAAGTGCAAGCAACACTTTTTTACTTTCCATACACCCCCCTGCACACTATCCTAAACATTTTAAAACATTACTTTTAAGACTTTACAAATCAATTATGCATTCAACATTAGGCAATACAAAATTTTCAACATAATTAAATTATGCAAAAAGGGAATATCAATTCCTTTAGAGTCCTTTGAGGAGCATAACAGGGATAAAACCAAATAAAGTCTCTGAAGAAGAGTTCAAAACAGCATAACTCACAGAGTCCTTTCAGCACCAAGTCACTCTTTTAACAAGGGGTGGCCCGGTTGGTTCTTCAGCTTCTGATTCGATACTGAAGCCTGTTGGTGTAGCACTGCTGCTTCACAACCAAATGCCATTAGAAGAGCACAAAGATGGGCTAGCGTGCAGAAACGGTCTCACCTCCTGATCCTCGAAGTCACCGTCCTCTGAACCATCACAAAACAGTCAGATCCTGACTGCTGCCGAGCTTGTGACAGAGTTGTATCCAAACCAACTGGTAGCAACAGGACACCGTTGAATGGTGGCCTCAGTCCCGGTAGAGGTCCTCGAGGGCGCTCGTCCATAAAGTAGAATTCAAAATTTGCATCTCCATATTCTCGATGAAACAACGTAGACAAGGTGGCAGCATGGCCCTCGCTGCCACTTTGTCCCTGTGAACAAGACTCCACAGGGAATACTGAACTCCATAAAGTCCTCTGGCACTTGGTACCTCCATAGTCTCCTGGGTCTCTCCACGACGGGAAGAACAGCAGAAGAAGGAGACACAGCCTCCACAGAAATGAAGTCAAAGTCCTGTGGTTTCACCAATCACTCCTCTGCTGGCAGTGAAGCAGGAGAAGCGCATGTCATCAACTCCTAAAGCTCCTGTTCAGGACCTATGTTTAAGTGGAGGATATCCCGCCAGGACTCACTGAAAAACTATAGAGGACATGCTGCCTGCAGGAATGCTCTCACTCATCTGTTGGGACAAGTCCAGAGGCTCACTTACCACTACTGGCAACTCCTCCTCTGGGCGGTCCTCAGCATTCTGCAGCTGCTGCTCCACAGCGGGGGTGACCCTCTGTTCCTATTTCCTCAGCCACCACAGGAAACTGGTAAGGGGGAAGTTTGGCGGGTTCTGTAATACAGGAAGAAGACTGGGTGCCATCTTGGATCTCCATCTTGTCTTCCACATTTTCTTGAATAAAGTATAAGGCAGGCAACTCTATCTTATCTAGTAACACCACACGATTTCTCCTTTGGGTATACCACATCCTGGACACATAAGAAGGAGGTTGACAGTCCTCTTGTTTTCTCTGCATTTTTGCTTTTGTGTGGTGCAAATATATTTGGCTATTTGTAGCCCTCCATCTTGTAGTCCAACCATGAATGTTCAATGTATAAGTTATAAGGATTGTATAGCTGAGTATTATACACTTGCTGGAACCATGTTAATATCTGGACATAGTATCACTGTTGTCTTGTAATTCTAGCACCATTGCCTATAGATTCGTGTGATTCTATTGTATAATTAGTGATACAAATCTATCACCATTGTCTTTAGACTGGACTAGGACCTTATGTATACTTGGAGCTTACTGTTGTCATTGTTTTAAGAATCAGTTTTGTATGTCTGATGAGGTTCTATTTGAGGAATGGCCGCTTCAGATTGTGACCTTTTCGGACAAACAATTCCATGCATTGATATTTGCAATACAAATATTCAAGCAATAAATCATACTAAGTATAAAAGACAGGAGAAGGTTTTGGAGAGTTAGAAGCATTTTAGAGGCATTTTGGACCTGTGACGGGGAACGCCCTTCCCACAGTATGGTTCCCAAGAGGCCCTCTGTTCTCTGACTTTTCACCTCTGCTTCTCCGGTTGATACACAAAGCAGATAAGTATACCTAAGGCTCTTGGTGATGTGAGTATTGATGTAACCGTTGTTTAAGAATTGTTTAAAAAACATTTATGCAATATCACCCATTTTTATCTAACTTTGCTTTATTTTTATCATTTATTCATTTGTATTAAGAAATTGTGTTGTATCAACCCACTTGTGCTACTTTAAAGCCACATCCGAACTTGTTATTTTCAAGTTAGCTAAACATAAATGGTGCTGTGAACAGGATACGCACAAGGTTCAGTGGTTGATATTTAGCAAAATTCCGATAATCTGGAATTTTAAGAACTGTCTAATAATCCAGAAAATAGTGTGATATTGCATAAAACATGTCTATTTTTAGGAAAAAGGAGGTTTTGAATAAATCTGTTGAGATTCCAGGTTGGGAGCAGGCTCCCTATAAGGGCTTTTACCCACTAGCGTTTTTTTTAACGTTGCGATATCGTTGCGTTTTTTGTTTCTGCAAATATCAATGGGACTTTCTAATGTTAAGATCGCATCGCACAAAAATCGCAAGTTTGCTGTTCTGCAGGGGGTTTTTTAACATTAAAAAGCCCATTGATATTTGCAGAAAAAAATGCAGCGATATCGCAGCGTTAAAAAATTGCTAGTGGGTAAAAGCCTTAATAGTTTGGCTGCTGAGTGGTCACAATGTGTGGGTTTAAGTGAATCATGGGGAAAGTGTTTAAAAGATGCTGAAGCATGGAATGTGGTGGCGTGTTTGCAAAAAGTGAAATTGAGGAAAGAAAAGGAATTTATGAAAGTGTGCAGACACGGTTGGATGTTGTTAGCAGCCTATCGTATACAACGAGAAGAGAAAGAGTGAAAAGCAGTTGTGTCACTCACAGAGTGCATTGAATACTGCACAATGTCAGAACAGGTTGATTATAGTTAAAGCAGATCCATATAGTGCAATTGCAGAAAAGGCAGTTGTTAGGGTTGCACAATATAAATAAAGTAGACGCAGAGGGAGAGTAAATAAGAAAAAGGTTCATACTTTAGTGGCCAAGGCCGGAGTTAATTGGGATCCAGATAAATGGGATGGAGAAATTTGGGACTCTTCCTCAAATTAATCTGAGCATTTCTCGGATCCCGCTGAGGAAGATGGACAGTTTAATGAACATAGAAAAATTGATCCGCCTCCTATAAAAGCAAATCCAGTCGTGAGGAGCAAAACGGTGAGTAGTTCACAAGGACAGGTGAATAGGGATATAGTTGAAGATTTTTCTCAACAAGAAATAACTGATCCTATTAGTAGATTTCAGCAGAAGTCAAGAGAAAGTTTAATAGCTTGCATGGCATGCCTATATGATTAGTAAACTTGGATGCACAGGATGTGAAAAAGGTTATCATCACCCTTAGTAGTGAACCAAATGTCCATACAGCATTCTGTGATTATACTGAGCAAGGATAGTTAACAAATGTGTTAGCTGTAGCAGCCAGGGGGTGTAATGAGAAATATCCCAGTGAAGCTGATTGGCCTTCCAATGACCGACAGTGCTTTATGTCAAGAGATTGTATTCAGCGTATTAAGAAAAGATAATGAAAATAGCTATTGTTGTGGGACATGCATATGAAATGATACAGTTGCCCTTTCCGATGGGTGTGAGGAATAAAATTATTAAATGTGCCCCGCCAGCATACAAATCTGTTATTATGGCTTTATTGGTGAATCAGACTGCGCAGAACACAGGAGCCGTCCTGGAGGCTGTCAGACAATTGGGAGATTTGGGAAAATCTGGCCCCCAGCAATATTCTAACAGAGAAAGAGGAGATAGAAAACAGAGTATTAATGTTAAGAATCGGGTTTCCAGAAAAGAAATGTTTCTTGCATTACTGAAATATGGAGCCATGAGAGACACAATAGATGGTATAAGCACAGGAGACATGTGGAGGATGTACCAGGAAAGGGGGCTTAATAAGAAACAAGGGTCCCAAAATAAAAAGGTAACAATTAGGGCTCATGTCCACGGGCAAAATAAGAATTAAAATCTGCAGCGGATTTTAACTCTTCTCCTGCCCGCGGATCCGCACCCCATAGGGATGCATTGACCACCCGCGGGGTAGATAAATACCCGCGGATGGTCAATAAAAGGGATTTTAAAAAAAATGGAGCATGAAAAAATCTGGACCATGCTCCATTTTCGTGCGGGTCTCCCGCGGGGACGGCTCCTGCGGGCTTCTATTGAAGCCTATGGAAGCCGTCCGGATCCACGGGAGACCTAAAATAGGAATTTAAAAGAATTTACCCATCCGGAGCGGTTTGGGAAAGTCTTCTATTCCTCACGGCCGGATCTTTCTTGCTTCGGCTCGGCGGATGTGCCCGGCGCATGCGCGCGGCACGCCGGCGACGTGCCGGCGACGTGCCGAGTTCATCCGCCGGCCGAAAAAGAAAATCCGGCCGTGAGGAAGAGAAGACTTTCCCGAACCGCTCCGGATGGTTAAATTCTTTTAAATTCCTATTTTCAGCGCTCATGTCCGCGGGGCAGGAGGGACCCGCTGCAGATTCTCCATGTAGAATCCGTAGCGGGCCTAATTTTCCCCGTGGACATGAGGCCTTAAAAATTTTGAAATTCCACAGCGGGGGTGCAGTGAGTCACGGGACAAGAGAGACGCCCCTCCTTCCATGTCACCGGAACAACCCACTGCATCCAGGTTAGAGGGTTTTTATTCAGAGGTACGATCGTTGTTGAAAGAGTTAAAACAGAAGAAGGAGGAGTCACAACAAGATTGAAATCCCAATCCTAATAGAACTCATGTGATTTAAGATAGAGTGAGCAGGACAGATATGTTCCTAGTTTTATTAAAAGATGGGGTCCCACAGGAGAAAATAGATGGGATCAGTACGACGAGATGTGGAGAATGTATAAGAAGAGGGGATTATAGGACTCGGGGGGGAAAAAGAACCTGATAGAACTCCAAATTCTCCAATGTGGAAAGATTATAATGATTGTTATAATCTTTTGTTTTTGTGCTATTTGTTTCATTATGTTTTTGTCTTTCCTTTTACCCTGTTAAGGTAACAGGAGAAATATTCTGGCAAGGAATACTAGGATGATGATTAGAGATGAGCGAACGCGTTCGTCCGAGCTTGATATTCGTGCGAATATTAGGGTGTTCGGGATGTTCGTTATTCGTAACGAACACCATGCGGTGTTCTGGTAAATTAAACTTTCTTCCCTGAGACGTTAGCGCTTTTTTTTGGCCAATATAAAGACAGGGAAGGCATTACAACTTCCCCCTGCAACGTTTAAGCCCTATACCACCCCCCTGCTGTGAGTGGCTGGGGAGATAAGGTGTCACCCGAGTATTGAAATCTGCCCCTCCCGCTGCTCGCTATGGATGCATTCTATATGCGCTCAATGGGGCCAGCGGCAGCAGCGCTGACCCCATTGAGAACATATAGAAGACAAATCCTTCTTCTCTGGCACAGCTGTAACAGCTGTAGCAGAGAAGAACGATGTTTGCCCATTGAATTCAATGGAACCGGCAATACAGCCGACTCCACTGAATGCAATGGGCTGCCGGCGATCGCAGGATGAATGGTCGGAAAGGGGTTAAATATATAACCCCTTTCCTGCAATTCATCCAGAAATGTGTTACACTAAAAATATATACCGGCGTATAAGGCGACGGGGCGTATAAGACGACCCCCCAACTGTCACCTTATACGCCGGTAATACAGTGGAGCAAAGAATAAAAAGCATTACTTACGTTTTTAGATGATCTGCGGCGCTCCTGCAGGCTGTCGCTCCCTCCTGGTCCACGGCAGAGTATTGCTTTCTCCACGAAAGACTTTAAATCCCTGCCTCCAGAAGCACATGTGCCTTCAGCCAATCACAGCCAATGACAATGATGTCATTGAATGGCTGTGATTGGCTGTGTTTCTGGAGGCGGGGATTTCAAGGCTTGAAATCCCCGCCTCCAGAAACACAGCCAATCACAGCCATTCAATGACATCATTGTCATTGGCTGTGATTGGCTGAAGGCACGTGTCTTTCTGGAGGCAGGGATTTAAAGCCTTTCATAGAGAAAGCTTGTCTGCCGTGGATTAGGAGGGAGTGACAGCCTGCAGGAGCGCCGCAGATCATCTAAAAACGTAAGTAATGCTTTTTATTCTTTGCTCCACTGTATTACCGGCGTATAAGGTGACAGTTGGGGGGTCGTCTTATACGCCCCGTCGCCTTATACGCCGGTATATATTTTTAGTGTAACACATTTCTGGATGAATTGCAGGAAAGGGGTTATATATTTAACCCCTTTCCGACCATTCATCCTGCGATCGCTGGCAGCCCATTGCATTCAGTGGAGTCGGCTGTATTGCCGGTTCCATTGAATTCAATGGGCAAACATCGTTCTTCTCTGCTACAGCTGTTACAGCTGTGCCAGAGGAGGACGATCTTTATGCTGACAGTGGGGGGGGGGGGGGGGCACTCTTGCCGCTATTGTGGCTTAATAGTGGGACCTGTGAACTTGAGATGCAGCCCACCATGTAGCCCCTCGCCTGCCCTATCCGTCACTGTGTCATTCCCATCACTTTCCTGAATTGCCCAGATTTTCACACATGAAAACCTTAGCGAGCATCGGCGAAATACAAAAATGTTCTGGTCGCCCATTGACTTCAATGGGGTTCGTTGTTCGAAACGAACCCTCGAGCATCACGGGAAGTTCGTTCCGAATAACGAACACCCGAACATTTTGGTGTTCGCTCATCTCTAATGATGATGTGATGTTTGAGATCTTTGGTTTTGAAAAATAAATGTTATTATGTTTTTTCTTTTTCTGATGATATGTTTTATTTTGCAGAGTAGACCTCAAGACTATTTGTTGGGAGGGAACCTAATAACTTTTGTTTGTTGGTAGGAATACAAGAGCAGAACCTTAAGGCCCATTTACACAGGACAAGTGTCAGGTAAACGATGCCCGACACTCGTCCCTGTGTCTCTGCGCTCCCATTCTTCTGCACGGGAACTAGCTGAGCTGGCCCGCACACGGAGCGGCCAGCAGGGGGGTGGGGCAGTGCAGAAGATTTCTCTCCTCTCGCTCCCCGCCGCTGTTTAAACTGCACGATGAGCGATGAGCTTCATTGCTCATCATTTATGCTGCATAATAGATGAGCAATGAAGCTCATTACTCATCGTGCAGTTTAAACGGTGGCCGTTCCATAGCGAACAGACGCTGAATATCTCAATAGAGAGGGGCGGGAGAGTGAGAGGAGAGAAATCTCCTGCACTGCCCCGCCTCCCTGCTGGCCACTTCGTGTGCGGGCCAGCTCAGCTAGTTCCCATGCAGGAGCACTGGAGCGCAGAGACACAGGGACAAGTGTCGAGCATCGTTTGCCCGACAATTGTCCTGTGTAAATGGGCCTTAAATCATTCATTGACATGTGATATCACCATACAATTGTGTTAGCTTCACTATCCATTGTAAAATCAACCACAATTGCCTAAATTCAGGAAAGTTTTTTTCGACTTTCCTTTTTTTTTTTGGAGTTCCAGTGCATATGGAGTTCAGAAGAACTCATGTGTTGAAAAAAAACAGACCATGTCTTTCTTATGAATATTAGCTGCACGAAGACCCTTGTTCAATGGCTAATGTTTGTCTGTGTGCATGTTAAATGTTTGTGGATCCTGGTAACAGGTTTGCACCTACATCTGAGACGATGGAGAGTGCAATATTAGGGCTTATTTTCAGGGAAGGGCTTATATTTCAAGCCCTTCCCCAAAAGTTCCTGTGGGGGTTGCCTGATTTCCATTGCTTTTAATAGGGCATCAGAAGCACCAGCCCCATTGAAAGCAACATTGCATTCCTCTGCCACGTCTGTGACAGCTGTGATAGGGGATTCATCATCCCCGCAGGAAGTCCCCTTGTCACTGAACATAGTGAAAGTGCTGTCACAGTGTTCAGTGATGAGGGCACTCCCCGTGGGCATGAAGGCATTCCCTGCCACAGGTGTCACAGCTGTGGAAGAGGATCATGATCTTCTCCATATGTTTTCAATGGGGCCGGCGGCACTGCTGTCGCTAGTCCTATTGACAAAAAGGTGAAGCCCCTGGATGTGACAGCATGTCACAGCCTCAGAAGAGGATAGCAATCCACTCCCATTGCTTTCAATGCGGTGGCAGTAGCCCTGGCCCCATTGAAAGCAATGGGCACGAAGCTTCGGTCATGCGGATTTTGAACATCCATGGAGCGCAAATGTTTTTGCGCACGTAGGTGTGCAAAAAAGATTGCTCGTCTGACTGAGTCCATATACAGTACTGTAGTTTTCATACAGGATTGCATTATAGTCTAATGAGAGTCTTAATATTATCTCTGTATTGTAACATTACTGTATCCATTATTTCTGTACTGTAATATCACTATATATATTATACCAGTGCTGTGACATCACTGTGTTTATTACCCCTGTACTATGTGATTGCTCTCCGTAAGAGAAACCAAGTAATCTTGTAGATATGACACCTTTTAACGGCTAACAAAAATACATGATGTTATAGCGAGCTTACGAACCTCTCAGGGTTCTTCCTCAGACTTTAAGCCCCAAATCCCAAAGATGGACACACGCTGGACCTGACCTTCACTCACCTCTGCTCCATTTCTAATGTATTTAAACCACCTTTCCTGCAATCTGATCACAACTTACTTACCTTCACCTTCCTCTTCTCCTCAACTGCTCCCTCTATCCAGAAGCCAGCATACCCCAGTGAGAGTCATTTAAGTATAATAATGTTTTATAAGCACATCATTCCTGTAGCCATTTTGTCTTGATTCAAAAAGCCAAGGTCAACAATAGAAAAATACAATTTATAAGAATAATAAATTCTTCTTCCAAGCTGATGTCCTTGTGTTTGTACTTCTAGATGTTTGGACATTCTTCCTATTGTTTATGTACTGGACACATTTCCCCAAGGATCGTTTTAAATAATTTTTGTAGGAATACAAACTATAAGATATATGAATATGCAATATGGATACATAAATGGGCAGGAGATGTAAACTTACTGTGATTCGCTATGAATTGATTAGTATAATTTGATTGGTTGTTAAAGGGTTGTGGCAGCTCGTCATCACCTTCTTACAAATATTAGAAAAATGTTGCTATAAAAGCTGTACAATAGTAAAACACTTCATAAGAGCTTGGAAACATCACCTGACTGTTTCACGTTTTCTCCTCCGATGTATCAAAATAATAATTTTCCCTGTACTGTGACATCACTGTTTATTATCCCTCTACTGTGACATTACTGTGTTTACTATTCCTTTATATTCCTTCCCCACCGTGACTAGGGACAAGTTCTCTACCTTACTCTCCAAGTCGCACCTCACTACCTGTGTGCTTGACACAATCCCATCTCAACCTCACTCATCCCCAACCTTACTACCATCTTCATCCCAGTCCTAACCCACCTATTCAACCTATCGCTGACTACTGGCTTCATTCCTATGTCCTTCAAACATGCATCCATCACACCCATCCTCAAAATAACATCCTTTGATCCTTCCTTTCTGTCCAGCTACCACCCTATATCACTGCTCACTTTTACATAAAGACTCCTGGAAAAGTAACTTCCCTTTGAACTGTCCTCCTATCTCTTCTGCAACTCGCCGTTTGCCAAACGTCTGACCCCACCACTCTACAGAAACTGCCCTAACTAAAGTTGTTAATTATTTGCTAACTGTGAAAGCCTCCAAACATTACCCATGCTCCTCCTTATAGACCTGTCCTCTGCCTTTGACAATCAAATGTGGATTGGACAGCGCCTTGATAGAGAATAATATATAGATTTTAAAAATTATATATAAAGAAGTGGAACTTACCCAGTGCTCAGCAGGGTCCCTGAATAGGGTGAGTTCCACTGGCACCTCCGAGTCCAGGTGTGCCTTCTCTTGTTTATATCATGTCAACGTTTTTGCACTTTTTTGAATTGTATGCACATTTTTTGCATGTTATGCATATCTTTGCACAATCTACTCCAATCTGCCTTAAATATGGTCAACCATTCCCTCCTGCTACAAGCCCTCTTGGCATCACAAATTTGTCCCTTTCCTGGATCTTCTTGTATCTCAGTGACCGAAATGTTAGTGTCTCCCACTCTCACACCATAGTCTCCACACCACATCTTCACCTCGCCCTTTTTCTGTTCGTATCCATCAAGGCTCAGTACTAGGACCTTTACTGGTCTCCATCTACACCCGTGGTCTAGGACAACTCATACATTCCCGTGGCTTTCAGCACCACCTTTAAATTGATGACACCAAAACCTACCTCTGGCCCAGATGTTACTTCCTCATTATGCCTGAGGAAGGATCCTGAGAGGTACGGAAGCTCGCTATAACATCATGTATTTTTGTTAGCCATTAAACAGTATTATATCTACAAGATGACTTGGTTTTTCTTACTGAGAACAATCAAATTATACAGTGATATGCAGTAATACTTGTCGCTATATGTAGTGCAATGTTGTTTAAGCCTATTATCCGGTTGTACAGCGCCTTGACTAATATTATTAATTCATATATTTATAATTAAATATATTTATAAATTAATTAATAAAAATAATTCCTATGCAGTGACATCACTGCTTTCATCATTCCTGTACTGTGACATCACTGTTTATGATCCTTGTACTGTGACATCACTGTTTTCATTATTCCTGTACTGTGACATCACTGTTTTCATTATTCCTGTACTGTGACATCACTGTTTATGATCCTTGTACTGTGACATCACTGTTTTCATTATTCCTGTACTGTGACATCACTGTTTATTATCCTTGTACTGTGACATCACTGTGTTTACAATTCTTGCACAATGATGCTTTTTTGCAGTGTGATATCATTGTGTGCACTATCCAGATTCTGTGCTATAACTGATGTCACTATAAAGGAAAGCTTCTTACATATTGTGCCTTTTCAGTAGTGCAGAAGTTGATTCATTGTTATTGCATTAGAATGCAGCCATTCCCCAGTCATTGTCCACAGACTGTTCTGGATAACTTGCTACTATGACAGGACAATTACATGATGATACTAATGTGTCTGTTGACAACACTCAGACATTTCCACTGTGAAGGACAGGCTGGTGTCAGAAGAAATCAGGACATTTAATTAGCAGGCAGTGCCTTACCTGGTTAATGTGATATTATGTGATCTGGCAGTTACTTGGATGCAGAGAAATGAGGAGGACAGCAAAACTGAGAAATGAATATCTTCGCAAAGAAGCAAATGCATGAATGAATAATGCC
This sequence comes from Eleutherodactylus coqui, assembly GCF_035609145.1. Classification (NCBI taxonomy): domain Eukaryota; kingdom Metazoa; phylum Chordata; class Amphibia; order Anura; family Eleutherodactylidae; genus Eleutherodactylus; species Eleutherodactylus coqui. The sequence continues at coordinate 273,226,878 of NC_089838.1, forward strand.
AGGAACAGAGCAGCTGAAAAGAAGGTTCACGACAATCTACTGCGGTGCTGTATAAAGGAAATCTGTAGCCAAAAGCAGAGCTCCTAGCCTCACTGCACCAGCAAGTGTCCATCTATATCCAAATGTGCCAAATTCATACAAGGGGGTTCTATTTCAGTGATATGAATGAAACTCACTGCTAAGGACTGTATCACATGAACGTATGGTCACTGCGTATTATACACACAGCTATTGCATGCGTAATACGCGGTTCCAATTTTCCATATACTCCTATCTTGCTGCTCACATCAGCCTCGTGAAAAAAGTCGCAGCATGTCCTGTCTTGGCACATATACACACCAAGATAGTGGATTGACGGCATGCCGCAAGTATGCATATTAATGTGTACTTGATGCGACTCGCATGTGGGGCCCACATCTAATGACATTATTGTTGTAACAGGATGCCTCAGCTTCTGATTATGGGCTCTTCTCTCCTACTTGTACCACTCCTTAGATGAAATGAGATAGTGGAACATTAACGCAAACTGCTTGCTCCTTTCTAAAGTGCAAGTGCAGTGTATGTCTCAAGAGTAGCAATAAGTAGGCAGCTGTCACATTCCGTCTAAGGGGCAGAGCGAGCAGGGGAGTAGCAGACGAGATGTCCTGCCACAACTATAGCCACTACACTCTTCAGTGATCCAGCGTTATACATAGATTCATAGGTTACATTCAGATCCTGTTCTAATTGCCACAATTTTAGTTTTATGCCTAAGTTTCTTCAATAAGACAAGAGTAATACAATTCCCAGTCTGAGTCCATCCACCTTACAAGCTGCTGTAGCTCCAGAATCCCTTCTATTGAGTTGCTGGTGCCCAAAGACACTGCTCTGCCTATCCCCTGTTGGTAATGCTATTGCCCTGAAGACTTCTATTTACAGACACGCCAGTGAAAAATCCATTCAAAAAGTCAAGATAGTGTACATTCTTTTATTTTCCCTAAACCCTCAAGTTTTGTCAGGGATAATCCGGCGCCTCGGCATAGATTGTAGAAGAAGTAAACAGGCGAAATGAGCTCCATTCATTGCCAGCAAACTGAATTGTTCATCATTTGTTCCATCTATAACACTCAGCCAGCATCAACACACAATTATGGGTTCCTGTAGGCTCCATTGTTTAAAGTCTGTTAACTATACCATATTTTGTTTGCTTCATAAACAGAGCTCTCGTCTTTTCAGTTTATCATGCTAATTGGGTTGAGGCTCAGCAGAACTTTTCAGCTGGGTAATGGCCTCATGAAAAGGCTTTAAATAGCAGCCTGCGAGTGTTCATGCCAGTCAGTAAACGGGCAAAGTGTTTGCTAGTTTCGACGCCCAGGTGATAATATGTTCTCCTACATTGGAGTGCTTTTGGAATAGAAATGTAAGTTCATGGCAGATGAACAGTCTATAAAAGAATTTCAAAGCTGGTGTGCTGCTGCCATCTAGTGTCCAGCTTAGAGTATGACGCTCATAGAAGATGTCAGGGGTCAAACAATACAGCGCAAGGAGATTTCTTTGAAATAAAGCCCATTTTTTATTTAAACTAATGACTGACAGGCGAAACAGGATAAAGCATGTAAAATAATAAAAGCTGCACTTTACAGCTCGGCAGATTTCTTCCATCTTCAAGAGGATGCGGCAAATATATGGATCCTAATATTGGCAAAGATGTGTTTAGTTAATGCCATGTAAGGCTCAGCAGCGGAGGAGCGCGACATGAGGAAAACACAGCGGGGTTTGTTAAATGTTATCATCTCAGGTGCGGCGCACAATCCTCTGTTTATCTCATTTAAGCATTGCTGGTCTTTTAGAAAGGGGGCAAAGTAAAAAGCAAGCTGTTTAATGAAATGACTTGATTCGCAATAAGATAAACTGAATAAACAGGATGCCGCATCTCATACCATCTCCAAAAAAACAACCCAATAGAGATCAGTGCTATGCATTGGATTACAATGCAAACTAAGACTGAACCTTGTAAGGGATTTACTTTCACTGGCCGTGAAATGAGAACTAGCATTGCTGTCTATGTTAGGGGGTGGCTTCATTAAGACCTGTATGCCAATGTCCTGTGGTTAAAAAGTTGCAAATTACTAAGTAGTGAGCATGTCCGAACTGTCCTGGATTCAGGGGAACAGTCCTAGATTTTGGGTATTCTTCCGCCATCCGAGGAGCGAAAGACATGTCCAATAGGGAATGGAGTAGGTTAAAAACCTGCCTATGCTCCCTTCTCTTGCTGCCCCCTGCAGCTCCCGTCTGCACTGCCTTGGTCCCCCGTATTAATAGGGGTAGGTCCCGCTGGTTGCTGTACCTCCAGGGGTGTGTCCTGTGAGGGAGGTGGTGTGCCTTAATTAAGCATACTTGGCGGTAAAATCTATTTGTTCTCCCCCCATTTTAGTTTCAAGACCAACTATAAAAGCATCTACTCTGCATGTACTCCCTAACATTAAGCTTGATAAAGGAGGCATTCTGAGGACCTCCGAAACGCGTTGCTTACATAGATCTACTATGACTGTCGTCAGTCCAGTTTGATTTCTTATTTTGTTTGGTTGTTTTGTTCCTGACTGACTTGAAATAATAAAGGAAAAAATTGGATCTCCTTACCATATACTTGGATTTACTACAGGCTACTCTGGATTTTAGAGGAGTCCTACCGCAGAGCGGACTTCTCTACGAAATGAGTTAAGGCCTCATGTCCACGGGGAAAATCAGATCCGCTGCAGATTCTACATGTAGAATCTGCAGCGGGTCCCTCCTGCCCCGCGGACGTGAGCGCTGAAAATAGCAATTTAAAAGCATTTACCTATCCGTAGCGGGCGGCGAAGCTCTGCTCTTCCTCACGGCCAGATCTTCATTTTCGGCCGGCGGATGAATTCCTGACGCCGGCGGCACGTCGCCGGCACGTCGTCGACGTGCCGCGCGCATGCGCCGGGCACATCCGCCGAGCCGAAGCAAGGGAGATGCGGCCGTGAGGAAGAGCAGAGCTTCGCGGCCCGCTGCGGGTGAGTAAATGCTTTAAATTCCTATTTTAGGTCTCCCGCGGATCCGGACGGCTTCCATAGGCTTCAATAGAAGCCCGCGGGAGCCGTCCCCGCGGGAGACCCGCATGAAAATGGAGCATGGTCCAGATTTTTTCATGCTCCATTTTTTTTTTAAATCACTTTTATTGACGATCCGCGGGTATTTATCTACCCGCGGGTGGTCAATGCATCCCTATGGGGTGCGGATCCGCGCGCGGGAGATCCGCTGCGGATTTTAAATCTCATTTTGCCCGTGGACATGAGCCCTAAGTTAAAGGGGTTGTCCCGCGCCGAAACGGGTTTTTTTTTTTTTTTTAAACCCCCCCAACCCCCCCCCCCCCCCGTTCGGCGCGAGACAACCCCGATGCAGGGGTTAAAAAAACCACCCGCACAGCGCTTACCTGAATCCCGGCGGTCCGGCGTCTTCATACTCACCTGCTGAAGATGGCCGCCGGGATCCTCTGTCTTCATGGACCGCAGGGCTTCTGTGCGGTCCATTGCCGATTCCAGCCTCCTGATTGGCTGGAATCGGCACGGGGCGGAGCTACACGGAGCTACACGGAGCCCCATTCAGAAAAGAAGAAGACCCGGACTGCGCAAGCGCGGCTAATTTGGCCATCGGAGGGCGAAAATTAGTCGGCACCATGGAGACGAGGACGCCAGCAACGGAGCAGGTAAGTATAAAACTTTTTATAACTTCTGTATGGCTCATAATTAATGCACAATGTACATTACAAAGTGCATTATTATGGCCATGCAGAAGTGTATAGACCCACTTGCTGCCTCGGGACAACCCCTTTAATTATTTCATCCATTATCCATTCACCTAGAGCAGGGAGATCTTACTTCCCTTTCTTCCGTTTGTTCCTCGTTGCTTGTTGCTAGCACTGAAGATCAAGGACATCTGCTTGGTCAAACAATACAGCCCAATGCCCCCCACCCCCAGATTGGTACCGCTCTCAACTCTACCAGCATCCGTAGGGCACCAATACAGCTGATATCTATGGTTGAGCGGGAAATCACAGTCTCCCTGCTGTACAATTCCCTGATGCCTAAATCAGACAGAATATAGAAAACAAACATTATGCTCACCTAACCCCTGGTCAGTGCAGCATCTTCCTGCCCTGATGCCCTCTTACTGTCCCCGCACTGCAGGCATGATGGCGTGACTACATGACACCTCCTGCACCAGGACACGGGACAGCAACAATGCATGAGGGAAAGAATACCCTATGGTGATCAGGGATTAGGTGAGTATAATGGTTATTGTTTTCTCTAGGACACTGCAGGGGGCTATTATTACTATAAGGGGGCAATGAGGGTCTGTTAATACAATAAGGAGACATTGTAAGGAGCTATTATCATTATAAGGGGCATCAGGGGGCTTTCACCACTATATAAGGGGGCACTGCATGGAGGGCTATTATCATTACATATAAGGGGGCACTGCAGGGGGATGTTAATACTCTAAGCGGGCACTGTATGGAGCTATTATCATTATAAGGGCCACTGTAGGAGGATTTCACCACTATATAATGAGGCACTGCAGGGGGCTATCATCACTAAATATAAAGGCCCTTTTAGACTGGATGAGTGTTGGGAAAGGATGCCTGACACTCGTCACCGTGTATACTCGCTCCCATGCTGTTACACAGGAGTAAGTATCGTTAAATTTCTCACAGCGCCGACAGCAGGGAGGCGGGGTGCTGAAGGAGAATTCTTTCCTCGCTCTCCCCTGCCCATGTCCATTCACTGTAAGTAGCGGCCATTCATTCTGAACGAATGCTATTTACACTGAACAATGGTCATTCAGGATTTTAAGCATGCTTAAAACTGAATGACTGGACAATTCTTATCCAGTTATTCAGTTTCTGCATGCTTTTACATGGGACGATTCGTTCATAACCCTGCGGGAGCGCAGGAGCACTAGCGTAATTATAGGGGATGTGGTTGCACCCAGGCCCAGGAGCCTTAGGGGGCCCATAAGGCCTCTCTTCTCCATATAGGGAGTGCAGTACTGTGAATAAAGTACTATAGTTGGGGGTCCTGTTACAGGTTTTGCATTGGGGCCCAGGAGCTTCAAGTTACGCCTACGCGTTAAGGGGTTAAGAGAAGTTGGGGGTCCCCAAAATAGATATTTGCACCCAGGCTCATGAGCCTTTAGCTACATCCCTGCACAGGAGCCTGAACAAACAGAACAATAAAAGGGCCTTTAGGGGGCACTGCATGGGGGGGCTATTATCACTATATAAGGGGGTAATGCATGGGGCTATTATTGCTATATAAGGGGGCACACCAGGGGTTATTTTTACAGGGGGAACTATCACCTTAAAAAAGGCACACAAGGGGCATTATTAATGTTTAGTGGGCAAAAGAGGGCACTATATCTGGGAAGCACATGGGGTATTATTACTTTTAAAGGAACAATACTGTCAGTATTATTACTATTTGTGGGGACAAATGGGGCATTATTAACATGTAGAAGCACAAAGGAGGCACTATTATTGTGTGGAGTACTAAGAATAGCGCTATTACTGTTTGGGTACAAGAGGAGGCACCTTTATTATATGTTGCACTAATAATGTCTGTGGCCCAATTATTTCCAGGGGTACTGTCTGCGGCACTATTTTTTGAGCGTAATTACAGTTAGGACACTATTAATTCAGAGGTATAATATTAGGGACACCGTATCACACAGCAGGTACAGTACTAGGGGCAGATAAGGCAGTAATAGTTGGAGTGCTGGTAAAGTAAGGAGCCAAAGATGTCTGCGTTGCAAATTTTGTAGAAAAAAGTCATAGCAGAAGGTAGTCATCATGGTGGTCTGTGCTGCATAGACAAGTAAACGACTTGAGTCAGCAATGACGTCACCTGTGATCACTATACATAATGGTACTGTAATCATTTATGTAATTCATATAGCACCTGAGTAGAGCTGGTATTTACCAGTATATGGTAACTGTGTGGTGGCACAGTAGTGTTTATACAGCAATATTCAGTCAGTAGGTAGTGGTCATGGTGTGGTGATATTATTTGGGCCTTGTATAGTGGTATTAGTAATATGGGTCTTTCTATCGTGATTTTCATTCCGTAACAATACAGCAATATTACTCAGTCATTATGGAGCAGTAGTGGTTATGGTGTGGTGATATTTTTTGGACCTTGTATAGTGATAACATTGGTCTTTATATCGTGTATTTTGCTCAGTAACAGTATGCAATTTAAATATGGTGCTAATATTTGCTTTTGGTATAGCGGCAACAATGTTATATGATAGCTATATATGCATGTCATTTGGGGCAGGGCTAGCGAACTTGGGCAGGTGTCTGGGCCCACTGCGTCTGGGAGTCCACCAGTGTACAGGGATCAAAGAGGGGAAGGGGGCCCGGGATAATTAATATTATTTACAGCTAATCAATATTAATAAAATAAAATAAAAACTACATACTCATCTCCCCTGTCTATTCCCTGCAGCTGCAATCAGTGCCGCTGCCACTGGGTTGTGTGATCATGTGACACACTTGTGATCACTGAGATCGGGGAGTATCTGCAGCGATCATGTGTGTCACATGGTCACACAACCCTGATCTTTTAAGAGTCCTGGCAGGGAGGCACCTCAGTAGCCAAGGATATATGAGATACATCCTTGTTAAAAGAGGTGTAACTTGAAGCTCCTTGGCCCCAATGCCAAATCTGTAACATGATCCCCAATTATAATGCTTTATTCATAGTACTGGGCTCCCTATATGGAGAAGAGAGGCCTTATGGGCCCCCTAAGGCTCCTGGGCCTGGGTGCAACCATATCCCCTGCATTCCCTATAGTTACGCTGCTGCTTGCTACTAAAGAGTATATCTCATGCTAGATATAGCCTAAGATAGAGCAGGTTGCAGTGAGAGCTGCATATACTTGTAGCTCTCACTTCAGCTTGTGCTACTAATGTCTTTAAGGCTAGATCGCAACCAGAGCTATGATGTTGATCTTGTTTTGAAGATGTCATTTTGGCCCAGCTTGAGCTAGAGCAAGTCCTTCTTCCCTATTAGTCGGCTCACACTTAAGTCTGACAGGGGGTGCATTGCAGAGAGAGAAGGAGAATATGTGATATCTGTTACATGTTGCAGATGTAACAATTATGATTATCACCAAAAAGGAAAGTCCAATAAGTATCCAACAAATATTAAAGATTTCCATCAGGAATATTTTTAACCACTCACTGTCACAATAAATGTTTCCAACTAGTTCCACAAATAAATCGGAATTCGGCCACTTTCATATAAGGTATAATAGGGATACTTTTTTGCACCCGTGTTATAGACACCCTGAGCTCCATCATTTCGGGAGGTTTGGATGTTTTTCCCATAAGGACAGCTCCAGACGAGTGAATGCGCAATTTCTGCTTAGAATAAATGATACAAAGTTTCATGAAGGTGGTTTTGTATATGAATTATTAAGTATTTATTTAATTATGTAAGTATTTTTATGCATGGTCTCCCAAAAATGTACATTTTGCTGGCTCCGTAGCAGTCTGCAGTATATATTTTTCCCATATTTGTTGATGACAGCCAAATATTTCCAGACTTATTTCAGTGTTTCCGAGGGCATGAAATCTTTTCTGATGTAAATGATTGGGGTATATATGAACTTTGCATGCCTTGATCTATTCTTGTGTGTAAGCCTCTGCTTGCTGAGAGTTTTAGGTACAAATGTATGTTTAAAAAAATAATCCCTGTTTGTCACAAAGTTCCATGAAGATGAAGAAGGCCGTAAACAGCCTGTCAAAAAAACTGTGATCATCAGGTTGTCTGCCTTCAGAAAATAGATAGGGGTAGATTTATGAAACTGTCTAAAAGGAAAAATGTCTGTCTATGAGCAGCAAAGACAGTTTTCCTTCTAGACGGCTTCATAAATCTGCCCTATAGTGTTTAAAGTGACCCTCCGGTACTTGACAAAAAATGATGGCCACACCACGTCTCTGACCACCTGATGCACAGATCTTCATAAAGCACTAGGAGTGGAAAGGTTAAAAATGTGGTTTTAGGAAAAATTTTAAAGATGGGGAACTTTTTCGAAAAAGTAACAACCTAAGCATAAGGACAGATTCAGATGAGCGTAGTTCTTTTCAAACTCCGCGCCAGAGCAGGGAAAGATAAGGCAAGTCCTATATTTTCTCGGCTGTACGATTAACGACCGAGAAAAGAACTAGTGAAAATAAAACCACTGAAATCCTATTGAATTGAGTGGTTTCGTTTTGTCCCGTTATACGGCCATGATTGTCTCGGCTGCAGAGGGGAGAAATACACATTCGTCTGAATCCGCCCCGCTTAACGGGACGAAACAAAACCATTGATTTCGATGGTTTCGTTTCCACTATCTGGGCTTGAGAAAGGCTTCAGTTGAAGCCGAAACGTCGCCAGTCTTTGTAATATGGAGGAATAAAAAGCAAAGCGTTTGTTGAATTCATCAGATGCTGCCTGGTTCAATCTTTACATTTGGTCTGCTATTTTGATCTTGATCCGGATCATACTGGGCTGGTGCATTGACTACCTCTTACTGAGGACTAATTCAGGTTGGTGAAATCTCTGTTGAGTGCTGCGTTGCCACTTGCTATTTCGTTTCCACTAACGGGATTCTTGCCTGTTATTGCTACATGCGTAAAAGATAGGGTAGGACCTATCGTCCCACTTCATTTTTTTCAAACCCGCACACACTAGTGGGTCAAGTGTATTAGCGCATGCGCCCATGTGTTGTTGCCCTTACACCCTTATAGTATGCATTGGCGGTCTAAGACATTACACTCTGCTTTGATCGGTCAGTGCTGCTCACATGAATGTATACTTCAAAGGGAACCTGTCATCTACTTTTAGCCCTACAAACTAAGATTATGGGCTGAAGGTCGGTGACCGGCTGAGTCCGGGGATGTAAGTGTTATACTTAACTCTCCCATCGTTCCCTCGGTGTTAATGCATTGAGCGGCACACTTAGTAGTCCACCCTTTCTAATTTTATAATGGCCGCACTACTTAGCAGCACCGCTCAATGCATAGAGTGGTGGATCTCAGCACTCAGACTGGAGGAACAACTGGGGAGGTAAGTATAAGGGCGGTTTCAGACGCACGTAGGCGTAAATATACTCGCTGTTAAAAAGTGTACTTGTGCCTGAATGAGGAGAATTTTTTTTCCCTTCGCTGGATTTTCAAACACCATGCCAGAGCGGGGGAGTTTAAAAAAAACACATGAAGACCGGTGCTGCCCTATTCTTTCCGGCATCTAGTATTCAGTCCGTGCGGGGAATATTGGACAGATCCTATCTTTTCTCAGCCGTACAATTAACAGGCGAGAATCCTGCTAGTGAGAATTAAACCACTGAAATCAATGGAAATCAATGGTTTCGCTTGTCCCGTTATATGTCTGTGATTATCACGACTGCATAAGGGGAGAAAAACCTGTTGATCTGAATCCGCCATTATACTTTTTATTAATGACTTTGTGTATAGCAAAAAGGGAAGTGTTAGTTTTTACTGATGACACAAAACTACGTAGGAAACGTACAACTCAGCTTAAGGCTAGTTTCAGAAGGACGCCATGTCCGTAATACGGATGTGATTACGCACATGGTACAGCAGACATTACAAGCGTATGTCATCAGTATGTGATCTGTTTTTGCCTCCATCTATTTTATTTTCGATTGGGCAAATACTGATCTGTATTTGCCTAATAGAAAGGAATAGCAATATGGAGACAAAAATTTTAAAAAATGGCTGTTAAAAATACGGCCATGTGAACAGATACATAAATATACATAAACTTCGTATTACAGTGCGCAAATACATAGAGCAAATACGGAGCTAAAATACTGAAAGTAGCCCAACACAATTGTTACAGAAAGACCTCAACTCGCTGGCAGCCTGGGCAAATACATGGCAGATGAAATGTAATATTGATAAATGTAAAGTACCTGAGCCTCGAGTAATAGTATGATTGTGCATGCATTACACAGAATATAACCTAGCATCAAAAAACATAAGAAGGTAATTTTAAGCGAAACACCAGCTGCAAATGCAATTCAGTGTGCATAAAAAGGAAGATAAAAAGCTGTGATTCAAAAACAATATTGAACCTCTGTAAACCCCTTGTGAGATCTTATTTTGTGTATGGGGCTCATTTTGGTCTCCACGCAAAGAATATGGAAAAGCTTAGGAAGAGTGGCCACCGGATTATTAAATGAGACTGGCAATCTCTCTTAAAATAGTTAAACCTGATTGCCTGTAAACACTCTGGAGGTCTGCACTGTGTATCGCAGCCCCCTGTCTGATACTTTTTTTACTTTCATTTTAAAATCAATCCCGCGATGCATCAGTGCAGCATTATCAGCTAGGTGTCAAGGGACTAGGGTTTGGATACAGTAAGTACCTGAACTGCCTGCAACCCCTGTCCCTACCTACTTGCCCCCTAGGCGACAGTTCCTAGGCTCTCTAGGGAAGAGGGGCAGGGAGTCAGACCACAAACAAACACGGAGACAAAAAACACAGAGGCTGGTCAGACAATCCGGGTCAGCAAAAGGAAAGAACACAGTACCAAGGGTCAGGCGAAAGACAAAGTCGGGTCCAGAAAGCAGAGAGTCAAAACGGGAGTCAATACAAGAAAATGCGGGTGCAGCTGGAAGACCTAACATACACTGGCAATCACAGGGAAAAACTGAGCCATTTAAATGCTGTCAGAACTCCCGCCCCAGCAGCTGATTGGGACGGAGAGCCTGACAGCAGCAGGACCAAATCAAGGATGCTGGAAGGAACATCCCCCAGTGCCTGCAGAGGCAGAGCACGCTAGTCAGGATGTCATGGCAACGGGGACGCATCGTGGGGCGGTACCCAATGTATCCCAAGCAATCCGGTCACCCAAGCGCCGCTCCTTGCGCATGGTAACATGCGCCCGAAGCCGGCATCCGGGACCCCGGTGGCCAGGGGGGTCACAAGGACCGTAACTTCCCTGCGCCGCATCCCAGCAGCCCGGGTGACAGGGCCAGCGATGCGGGCATGGAGCCCCAGACAGCCGCCGGTCCTGACAGTACCCCAACTTCTACAGGGGGGACACCGGACCACCACGCCCAGGAGCTGGCTTGAGAGGGAAGGCCCTGTGGAATAGTCGGACCAGACGTGGCGCGTGAATGTCCCTGGCAGGAACCCACGTCCTATCCTCAGAGCCAAACCCTCTCCAATGGACCAGGTATTGCACAGAGCCTCGAACCCGCCTGGCGTCCGCAATTTTCTCAACCTCGTATTATAGTTCGCCTTGTACCAGAGTAGGAGGGGGCAGTTCACGGGTGGGCAATACAGCGGTCAAACATTTTTCAACAGACTCTTGTGGATCACGTTATGCACCTTCCAAGACCCCGGAAGGGAAAGTTTATAAGCCACCGGGTAATAATCTGAGCGATGGCAAATGGGCCAATAAAACGGGGAGCAAGTTTTAAGGACAGAACTTTCAGTCTCAAAATCCTCAAGGACAGTAAAACCTGCTCCCCAACCACAAACGAACCAGAGATAGTGCATCTTTTGTTAGCCTGCCTAAGTAGTTTTTCCTGGGAACCCTGAAGGTTCTAACGAACCTGGGCCCGAACTGTGGCACCGTTCATCAGTAGAAGTATCAGCATACGGGGTGTCAGAAACCAAAGGAGCAGAGAATGTAAACCGCGGATGAAAACCATAATTACAGAAAAACAGTGAGGCTTGAGACGATGAATTAACATGGTTATTAATGGCAAATTCATCGAGAGGTAAGTAGTTGACCCACTGATACTGATTATCAGAAACAAAGAGTCGCAGGTGCTGAATCAATTTTTGATTCATGCGTTCATTTTGTCCCTTGGACTAAGGATGGAATGCAGACGAAAAAGACAAATTAATATTTAGGTTTTTGCAGAAAGCTCGCTAGAAGCGAGCAACAAACTGTGCCCATCTATCCGAGACAATATCCTCAGGAATCCCATGTAGCCGAACAACCTCCTTGATAAACATTTCAGATAATAATTTGGTGTTAGGCAGCTTGCATAGCAGAACGAAATGTGACATCTTGGTGAAACGATCAACTATAACCCAAATGGCCATGTTCCCAAGCGAGGGGGGAAAATCAGTTATAAAGTCCATGTACAGATGGGACAATGGCCTGGATGGAATGAGCAAGGGGAGAAGAGGGCCCTCAGGACATCTCCTGAGGCTCTTCCCCCTAGTGCAAACCGGGCATGCCGTCACAAATGACCAGACATCCCTTGCCATCAGTGGCCACCAATAAATTCTGGATAGTAGTTCCTGAGTAACCCTGATATCGGGGTGACCAGGTAGGACTGAAGCAGTGTCTCCTCTAACATTTTCAACCTCAAGGACAAAGGGACAAAACATTTGCCTTCCGGAAGGGCTTCAGGGGCCGATTGTTGAGCAGCGTGTATAAGAAGTGAAGGTCGGAGGAGACAGCATCGAGAACCACCCCTTGGAGGGGATACTTTCAGACTCTGCAGGTTCTGGGGTACCAAAACTCCTAGACAAGGCATCTGCTTTAACATTTTTTGAGCCGGGTCTGTAAGTCACCGCAAAATTGAACCGTGAAAAGAACAATGCCCAGCGGGCTTGCTGAACATTCAACCTAAATAAATGAGGTTTTTATGGTCTGTGAGTACAGTAATTTGGTGTAGAGCTCCCTCCAGAAAGTGCCTCCATTCTTCAAATGCCCACTTAATAGCTAGTAGTTCCCGGTTGCCTATATCGTAATTTCGTTTGGTAGATGAGAATATATTGGAAAAGAAGGCACAAGATCACACGCTCTCCTGCCCCTGAGCCAATCAGAGGCAGCCCTCACTCACCCATTCATGAATTCATGAATGGGTGTGAGTGAGGGCTGGCCTCTGATTGGTCAGGCTGTGACCATTCAGAGGCATCTTATTCAGCAGGTGGGGATTTTAAATCCCCGGCTGCTGAATACTACTCACAGCTGTTCAGAGCAGTTCAGGAGAACTGCAGCCTGCCGCGCTGAACTCCGTCTGCCGGCACCAGGTGAGTATATATATATTTTTTATTTTTACACATTTCTGGATGAATTGCAGGGAAGGGCTTATATATTTAAGCCCTTTCCGACAATTCACCCCGCGATCGCCGGCAGCCCATTGCATTCAGTGGAGTCGGCTGTATTGCCGGTTCCATTGAATTCAATGGGCAAACATCGTTCTTCTCTGTCACAGCTGTTACAGCTGTGGCAGAGAAGAAGGATTTGTCTTCTATATGTTCTCAATGGGGTTGGCGCTGCTGCCGCCGGCCCCATTGAACGCATATAGAAAAGATTTCTCAGGGAAGAAAGTTAAAGTAACCCGAACATCCGAACATCGTGTGGTGTTCGTTACGAATAACGAACATCCCGAACACCCTAATATTCGCCCAAGCATCAAGCTCGGACGAGTACGTTCGCTCATCTCTAGTAATGATGTACCCCAGGAACGCTATTTTCTGGACATAGAAAACACACTTCTCAATCTTAGCGAACAATCTGTTAGCCCTGAGGCAAGTCAGCACGGTTAGTAAATGGACCCGGTGTGTCTCTCAGTCAGGGGAGAAAATCAGGATGTCATCAAGGTATACCACAACGAACACGCCCATGATATCCTGAAAAATGGAATTCGTAAACCCTTGGAAAATAGTTGGTGCATTACATAACCCAAAAGGCATAACAAGGTATTCGAAGTGGCTGAGAGCTGTATTAAAGGCTGTCTTCCACTCATCCCCTTCCCATATGCGGATTACATTATAAGCTCCCCTCAGGTTGAGCATAGAAAACCACTGGGCCCCGGAAACCTGATTAAGGAGGTCGGGGATGAGCAGAAGAGTGTATTGGTTTCTGACAGTTACTTTGTTAAACTCTCTGTAATCAATACAGGGTCTGAGACCCCCGTCCTTCTTCTCAGCGAAGAAAAACTCGGCGCTCACAGGAGACCCCAAAGGTCAGATGTGCCCCTTGGCCAAACTGTCCTGAATATAGTCCTTCATGGACTCCCTCTCAGGGACAGTTACGTTGTAGATCCGACCCTTAGGGAGTTTGGCACCTGGGATCAAATTAATCTTACAGTCAAATTCTCGATGGGGAGGCAAAGCCTCAGATAGCTGCTTAAAAAAACGTCAGAAAATTCAGAGACATAGTGATAGTTATAGGGGTAGTGATAATTATAGTTACCTTTCTGAAAACATTCCGAGGGCAGTTTCAGACGGCTGTATGCGCAACTATGCTTGCCTGTACAAAACATAGTTGCACCTGAACAAGGTTTTCTTTCCCCCTTGCTGGCCATTCAAACTCCGTGCCATAGAGCAGTGATTTTTTTTAAATTGCAGGAAGACAGGTGCTGCCCTATCTTTCCTGCAGGTAGTTAATACTATGTGCAGGAAAGATAGGGCATGTCCTATCTTTTCTCCCCCATACAATTAATGGGCAAGAATCCTGATCCATTGAAATCAGTGGTTTGGTTTTGTCTCATTATGCGGCAATGATTATCACAGCCGCATTAGAGGAGAAAAAAACGTTCATCTAAACAAGCCCTGAAAAACATCCTCATAGAAGCGGATGGAAAAAAGGGGAATGATTTACATGTTTCAAGCACGGTTTGTGAGGCTTAAAACATGTAAATAATTTCCTTTTTTTTCCATCTTTTTCTATAAGGCTGGGTTCCCTTTGAGCGGAAATCCCGTGGAAATCTCGTGGAATGACAGCAGCAGGCCCATAGGGAAATACCGCAAGATTTTCGTGGCTGAAATGTAGATGCACTGCCTGCATTCCACTACGGCCATCTATCCCCATAGAGAGGAGAGATGGCCACAGCGGAGATGGCGCTAAAATTGACATGCTGTGGCTTTGATTTCCGTGCAGCACATCAGTTTCAGCATGGCTTGGCCACAACGGCTTCTCCACAGTGTGTGGACAAGATTTTTTGCAAAATCTCATCTACTTTGCTGCTTTATCCCGGGATAAAAATTGACGGCGGAATTTCCGTGCAGAAAGTCCGCACGGAAATTCCGCTGCAATTCCGCCCCATGAGAACTCAGCCTAAGGATGATTTTAAGGATGCTATAAGAAAAGTTTTGTTTTTAGCTGTTGCCACTGTGACCCAAGGGAGCATAAAATGTGGACTGTGAACTCAGTTTTAATATTTTCCTGCTGGTAGCATGTTCATTCTTCTCTGCTACACAGGATTGGGAAAAGTTAGTTTATTTTGCTACTACAGCTATTTACAATATACAGAGAAAAAGAAAGAAATGTAAAATTTCTTTAATCTGACATCAAATGATCTGATAGATCAAACTGATAACCCTGCATTTATCGCTTCATCTGTGTTTATTAATGGCATTTGTAGCTATTGTTTTACTTATGTTATATAATTTCTTCTATCTGCAAAAGCGTAGAATAAAGTAATACAGAAGTCCTTCTCCTTAAAGTTTCCAGCACTGCAGCTATTTTTAGTCCACCCTCTGTTCTACCGAATATCACATAAGACAATTCCCATATGGTGTTCTCTGCCGTCTCCCAATTTTATATGTAATACAGCTCAAATGTGAGAAATATCATTACATTTAATTGTTGCCTTGCAGGCATTTTCCACCTGGGTTTAAAAAATAAGCAAAGGTGCAAAATAAAATAGCCACAGCAATCATAATGAGCGTGAAGCATGATGCAGGGCCGCTTGGTAAGAGTCTTGAAAGAACTAGGGATGAACTACAGTTTGCTGTTCATCCGTACGCCAGTGATCAGCCTGCCTGATACTGCAGAGATGACCTGCCATGAAAGCCGATGTATTACTCACATGAGTGTGTTTGTGCACGCATTTGTGTGCGCCAAATATGCCTGAACATTACGCAGAGAATAGAACCCATTAATTTCAATCGGTTCATTCTGACTTTCACTTTTGCAGGCACATTTCTTGCAGGTAAAAAGAAAACTGTGAAATGCTCTATTTTTGTGTACATTTGCACACCTAAGTCATCATAGGAATCTATGGGGGTTCACAAATGAACACCCGATCCTCTAGAAATAACACTGGGAATTGATTAGGCTGCACAGACTTCGAAATCATGGCATGGGTGTGTCTTGCACCAATGCGAACAGTCCCCAGCAACACAGAAAGTACAGTAAATAGCACAGATACACATGTGATAGCACGACCTTCACAGCCAAAAGGTCGCACTATTGTGAGTGTTTCTGCACTTACACTCATCTGAAGCAGCCTTTAGTGGATGCAGTAGCAAACAATAAGCTGCCTTCTGAACTTTCAGTTGAAGGGCCACCTACCTGGATCACTGACCAGGACTATATGTCCTCCTCAGCAAAAGATAAAGTATTGATCTGCTCAATAGTTTTTTTCTTAAAGCAGCTGATGTTGCAATCACTGATACCAATCAGCTTAGAGGGGTGCACTGTCCTCATACAGCTCACATTTTGCCATGCCTCCCCAATCCCCACCCATAAATTTTATAGACATAATTAGTTTTGACATGCATTATGTATTACCATAGTGGAGCTAATGTAAAAGGTTAAATTGTCACTATGGCAATGAACTGAGAAATATGACAAAATACCACATGCACCAAAATCGATGCCAAATTCCAGCATAGTAGGACTAAGCATGTCATGAGAACAGTTTCTAAGACTCCTGCTACAAAAAGCGGAATTATTGCTGTGCCACAGGCAGAGTGTAGGGACAATGGACAGTGTGTGAGATCGGTGATCAGAGTCTGCAGTCAGCCCAAGAGCTGAGAGAGGGACTGTTGGCCGCTCAAGGAACTGATGCTGGGTGGTTGCATGAACGGGAAGATCCAGAGATAACAAATGTGTGGAGACTGGAGAGAGCATGAGATAACACTGTAGAGCTATGGACAAATACCCAGGAGGACATTATAAAAGCTCATGGGCAAACAAGTTGTAAGTGAGGTCAGCCTTAAAAAAAAAGACATTAGGTGTGTGCACCACAGGAAAATAGCAAATCAACCAGCAAGCCTGCTTCAGCCAGAGTCAGAAACATTAACAGAACAGCTAGTGCAATACCTGGGCTCAATCATATATGGATTGAGAGAGTTATACAAATAAAAGTTGAGCCTGAGAACCCAGAAACATTGACATCGAAGTTGCCTTTAAGTTGTGCCACAGATTTGCTATATCATGGGAAGCACTGAACTTTTATAGATAAACTGTGTATTACATAAGGTGATCTGTATTGTTATACTGTATCATATAAGATGATCTGTATTGTTATACAGTAGAACTGATCTTCAAACTGTATTATTACTTTGTTTGTATTGTTCCTAAGTCCTAGGAGTTAGTTAGCTGTAGGTAGCAATAGTTAATTTGATGGTAATAGTTTAAGTCCCTGTTTAATGTTATATATTGCCCATTTTCATTCCTCTGTTCATGAATCAATATTATGTATTTGTCGTAACTCCTTCTGCTGCATCATATCCCGAATCTGCGTATCTACTCCACAATAGTAGTACTTTGATATGCATTATTAATTAGACTGAATATTTAATGTACTGCTTTTCAACAACTACTGTATTTGCCCCCTTCCAGATTATCTTTTATTTCATCTAACAGTTCATGTCCTGTAGGTTAACCTTGCTAAACAATTTAACAGCATTTTAAATTTTTTCTTCTACAGAAACCACTTCCTATACCTTAATATCAGTATATTACATTCTTATTAAATCTCATCCACCCTACGTCTTAAAGCCAGTGGCTTAACTCTCAGATCCTGTGCTGGTCGGGTGCCCGCTAGTTCTGTACAGCACCTTCACAGTACTTACAAGTTCTAATGTAATTCTAAATACAGGTAGCTGCTTTAGGCTTAGTCTTTTATGTGCATTGCATGGAGATCTGAGTAACCCACTGAACACCAGGCATGATGATTTAACTCTTTTAGCCTCTAAGATTATCAAGAATGCTGCATTAACCTTCGTTACCTATGACCACTAAGGATGGGGAATTAATCCCTTTACTACGTGAGTCTACTAAAGATATTGGCATGAACTCCTGTTGAGCTTCAGGAGCGTTCTCTTTTATGCAATTATAACGATCATTGAATCACAGAATGGTAGAGTTGGAAGGGACCTGCGGGGTCATTGAGTCCAACCTAGTGCTCAATGCAGGATTCACTAAATCATCCCAGACAGATATTTGTCCAGCCTTTGTTTGAACACTTTCATTGAAGGAAACCTCACCACCTCCCGTGGTAACCTGTTCCACTCATTGATCACCCTCACTGTCAGAAAGTTTTTTCTAATATTTAATTGGTGTCTCCTCCCTTTCAGTTTTATCCCATTGCTTCTAGTCTTTCCTTGTGCAAACGAGAATAGGGCTGATCCCTCTGCACTTTGACAGCCCTTCAGATATTTGTAGACAGCTATTGTCTTCTCTCAGCCTTCTTTTTTGCAAACTAAGCATTCCCAGATCCTTTAACCATTCCTCATATGATATGATTTGCAGACCACTCACCATCTTGGTAACTCTTCTCTGAACTTGCTCCAGTTTGTCTATTTCTTTTTTAAAGTGGGGTGCCAAGAACTGAACATAGTATTCCAGATAAGGTCTGACTAAGGAAGAGTAGAGGGGGATAATTACCTCACTTGATCTAGACTCTATTCTTCTCTTCATACATCCCAGAATTGTGTTTGCCTTTTTGGCTGCTGCATCACATTGTTGACTCATGTTCAGTCTATGATCTATTAGTATACCCAAGTCTTTTTAACATGTGCTGCTGCTTAGCCCAATTCCTCCCATTCTGTATGTGCTTTCTTCATTTTTTTTGCCCAGATGTAGGACTTAACATTTCTCCTTGGTAAATACCATTCTGTTAGTCGCTGCCCACTGTGCAAACTTTTCTAGATATTTTTAAATACTCTCTCTCTTCCCTAGTGTTAGGTATCCCTCCTGGCTTTGTGTCATTTGCAAATTTTATCAGTTTCCCATCAATTCCCTCCTCCAGATCATTTATAAAAATGAACAAAACTAGGCCTAGGATAGCGCCTTGTGGTACCCCACCTGATACATTCTTCCATTTGGATGTGCAGCCATTTATGACAACTCTTTGAGTACAATCACTCAGCCAGTTGTGAATCCACCTAACAGTTGCCTTGTCAATCCCATATTTGGTCATTTTTTTCAATAAGTATAGTATGAGATACTTTGTCAAATGCTTTACTAAGGTCAAAATAAACTATTTCCCTGATCAACCCAGTCTATGATACTGTCATAGAAGGAAATTAGATTAGTCTGGCATGACTTGTTTGTCACAAACCCATGTTGGCTCTTGTTAATTACTCCATTTTCGTCCAAGTACTTGCATAAATGCTGTTTAATAATTTGTTCAAAGATCTTTCCCTATACAGAAGTCAGGCTCACAGGCCTGCAGTTTCCTGGATCCACCTTCTTCCCTTTTTTGAAGATAGGGACAACATTTGCCCTTTTCCAATTTTCTGGGACTTCTCCTGTTGTCCAGGAATTTTCAAAGATTATGGCGAGTGGTTCAGCAATTACCTCTGCTGCTTCCTTTAGTATCCGAGCATTTCATTCATCTGGACCTTGAGACTTGAATTCATTTAAGTTAGCTAAGTGTTCCCTCACCATCTCTCTGCTTATAGATAGCCTTTACAATGCAGATGAAGGTGTTATGAATGGTACAATAGCGGACAGATGGAAGCAAGACAAGTTTTTGCAGTACACTAAAACTTTTGACTTCTCACTACAGGGTTATCAGCTGATGTCAGTACAACAAAAGCAGCATTGGTGGCTTGTACTTTATTACAAGTGGTCTTTGGGCACAACACCACAGTATAAGAATGATAACGGACAGTTTATTGATACATTTACAGATGGAATAAAAAAGGTAAAATCATACAGTATGATAAGCCATGCCCCCAAACCATGCCCCTTTTCATCTTGTCCAGTATTTTTTGGTGAAAAAAGTAGCAATCCTACTCTCGCCAGACCAATCTGCTGCTATCACTCACAAGACACTACATCTCACACAACATCACTGCAAGGAGGGAGCCTTCCTTTCCTCCCACATGCTGATGCTTTGCTGTCATGGGCCATATGACTCACCTGTGGCCTGTTCTTCAAAAATACCTACTGGTCATTTTCTCATTGGCTTAATCCATGTCTTTGCCACTGCACAAGCCTTAATCTCCATCCCTAGTCCCACCGGTCTGCTTGGGCACCTCAGCACTCAGACTACACTCGGTTCCTTCGCCTTCTGTAGCAGCTGCTACAGCAGGCCTTTACAGTTGGTCTCTCTACTTCCACTGCCTTTCACAGGTGCCCTGGCTTGGCCCTTGCCATGGGACCTACCCCCCGCAGTCCTTAACAGAAGGATGTGGTCTCTCACGTGACCTATGCTGCAACTCTTCTGTGGCCTCTGCCACTTCAAACCACTGCGGCACCACTCTGCACAAGATGGCACCCATATGGTGCCTTTATAATTTCCCCCCCTTCTTCCAATGTGCAGACACATCAGTTCCAAAGGGCACGGCTTAGCCTCAGCACTTTTATGCTATTAGCAACTTAGCTCATCAGGGATGTTGGCATTAAATACTTCACTACTGTAAACCTACAGTGTTACCAACTGCCCTGTAGCTTGTTCGGTACTGTTGTACCTTGTTGACACTGGAAGTGGTAGGAGTCGACAAGGGTAAGGCTGTTTGACAGCCAGGTGACACCCCCTCTTCCTGATTGGCTGCACAGCTCGCTCCCCATCCTCGGCCCCTCAGGTCCTGCCACTCACCGCTCTGGTCTCCTTTGTCACTGCCATCCTCGGCCTCTCAGGTCCTGACACTCAGCACTCTGGTCTCCCTTCTCCGCTCATGGTTTGATTCCATCGTTGGGCTCTCGGGACCTGCCACTCACCACCCCCGGTCTCTGCTAGCTGCTCTTGTCCTCCTACTGTGCCCATGAAATGGGGGATGCTCTCTGCATGGCCCCGGTAACAGCTTGGCAGCGGAGGTGACCGCAGCAGCCGGTGGGGGGGGAATGATGTTAGACATCCGGAAATGTCCTCAGAGCATGAGTAATAATTTTTACTGGGATGGAGGGTTAGGGTTAGTTTCTCTGTAAGGCTTACATTATTTGCTGTAAATGCTTCCATGTTACTTCAGCCCCGCTGCTCTCACATCAAAGGATTTACAGCTAATAATGTAAGCCTAACACTGAGCCTAACCCTAAACCTCCATTCCAGGCATAACTAAATCCCCACGCTGCTAGGACCTTGCTGCAGGCAGCCAAACAGAAGCTTGTGGGTGTACACTGCGCAGATACAGCCCATCACTAGGTCTCCACCCACTCAGGTGGTGGAGACAAGATACAATTTTACCAGCCTGTTTACACTGCAGTTAGATGCTTAATCTTGAGAAGCACTTTGCAGTCCCAATACATCGGACAATAAGAAGAGAGAAGCATGCAGGAGCCCTGACAGAGCCCATTATAAGTCAGTGGGGCCTTTTGGGCATCGTTGGGATTTGTTCGACAGAAGCCACAACATAGAAGTGAACCTATGTGAATGGTGACAAAAAACATTCAGTGTGGCAATTCTGCAATAAAAGAGAACAATTGGAAGGTGGTAAATACTTTTCTGTGGTATGCATATTTTTTTTACATGTATGCAATTTAGTTTAATAAGATCGTCTATATATTCTTACTCCTTGACTATAAACCATCCTTCAATGGGCTACTATTGTTAAGCATCATGCAAGTTGTATTTCTAAAAACCCTACTAGGAAAGAGTTAAAAATCAAATAATGATACTGATCAGAGGATTAAAACTTCCTTTTAAATGTTTAGATACTATCTTGACACTATTTAGCTGATTTCTTTAATGCCTGACAGCTGTGGCTTTTGGTTGGGCTCACGTGACTTAAAAGGAGTTATTAATTCAGTGGTGGGCATACGGGCCAGGTATGTGACTGGCACTTACTAATTCTCACCTACCTCATCAGAGATAAGAAGAGTCTGAGTTGCAGATTAGAGCTTCAGCCAAGCAGTGATAAGATTGTATTCAGGGCTAAGTAAGAAATTCTTAATACCCCTCATAAGGCTGCCAGCGGTGCATGCATGCCGCCATACTGGCACTAAAGCTTTGAAGATTTGCTATATCTGCTGTGTTTAGAATGAAGACTGCCACCTGGAGACTTAGCTTTAAGGTATGGAGGTTTACACAGCAAAAATGATTATGCATTAAGCAGAACTTTTATGGTCTTCTGAAAATAAAGTGTATAGTAGATGGAAAGGACAGAAAAAATAAGGATGAAGATGGAGAAAAAAACATCTGGGTAGAAGGAGAGAATTCAGTTTGGCCCAGGCTAGAGTCAATCTGCACTCTGTGATCTTAAGCCCTGTTCACACCATGTGCTTTTAACAATATATGCCGGCAAAATTTTCAAACCTATACTTTAAACAGTGGCTGTAATGAATGTCTAATGGTGGAATCCATCACCTATAGTCTATAATAGTATATATCGGGACCTTTTCAATAGCTTTTTTGACGTATCTGTTAAGAATATCTGATGCCACTGTTCAGCACCCATTTAATATAAGGATATAGGCTATAATGGCATCCATTTAGTAGATACATCATGAAAAACTATTGAAATGCACATAATCTATATGTTAACGTATGCCTGTGATAGATGTCATATAGTGGCTTCCGTCACTCATAGACTTCCGTGTTAAAATCTGCATATATTTGGACTCCACAGGATGTACTTTTGCAGTCTACTATGTTATTTCATGCCCATTTTTTGCTGAATACTGATGTATACCAACCAGACGGAGGCCAAAAAGACACTTTCTTGGCCTCCATCTAAGTCAGTGTTTCCCAAACTCCAGCCCTCATGACCCGTCAACAGGTCACCATTTGAGGATATCCTATAAACTGAATGATCGCTGCATTAGGAATAGCTGACATATGTCATCTTGTGATTAGTAACGTGGTACAACATAATGGGTGTATCACTATCTGCTCTCAGATTATGTGCCGACCTCTCGTCTGGGCAGCAGAAGGCTACATTTGTCAGCCATGGGTAAATGTGGTGACTTGAGTGGTTTTGACATCAGGTGGATTGTTCATGCCCAGAGGTACAGTGCCAGTATTTCTGAAAGAAGTGAGCTTCGGGTGACATGTTTAGCATCTCAGCAACAATATGCCTTTGTGGACCAACTGACCAAATGGTACAACAGCCGGGAAGTTATACAAGTTTCTACGGTGACCATGCAGTGTGCCTTGTGTCGACTATGGTAAAATAGCACCAACAAAGGTGCCCCTGATGACCCCATGTATTTGCCAACAAAGTCTTGCATGGGCTCAGCAAAGACATCAATGACCTTAGATACATTGCAAAAGATTGTCTGAAGTGCCAGGTCCAATTTCATGCTGAACCATATGGATGGCTAGGTCAACATCTGGTGTAAACAACATGCAGCTATATCTCATGGGTGCACCATTAGGTTCAACTAGCCATTGGTTGTGGTACCATGCTCTGGAGAGCATTTTCCTGGTAAGGCCTAGGAGTGCTGGTCATCATACCACAATCCTTGAATAGTGAACACTACAGAGACCTGTGAGCTGACCATTTGCACCCATTGCTTCAGGATGTCTTCCTCAAACTGAATGCCATCTTTCAAAAGGAGAATGCTCCATGTCATTGAGCTTAGATCACTAGGGAGTGGTTGGAGGAACACGACAATGAATTCTCCACACTACCTTGGCCGCCAAACTCACTGGACTGTAATGCCATTGAAAATGTTTTGCATGTGCTGGAAAGAGCTTTGAGATCTGCTACCACTTTTCTGCAAAATGTGCACCAACTGACGGAGCTGCTGCAGCGAGTGTGGGTCGAGTTGAGTTTGGAGGACGATCGCCATCTTGTATAATCTATTCCCACTGTCTGAAAGCTGTGATTGTCAAAAAAAGTGCATCAGCCCATGACTGAGTAGGTATTCCTAAGACTTCCTACACACAGCTGAGCACGATATCGGGCCATGAAACTCAGCACGATATTGCGCTCATGCATGTGTGAAGTATTGGCGGATTCCAGGCCTTTTTCGGTGAAAAACGCCTCCCATCGCTTCAGTGGGGTTGCAATCTTTTGGTGTGGTTTTGAGGATTGGTAAGTGTTTCCCATTGTTCTAAATGGGAAGCCTCACATCACCCTCGAGTGCACATCGCACACCATGTGAAGTGTTTTCCTGCCTCATTGAAAACAATGGACGATGCATTCCAGCATAAAATCATTCATGTATATGACTCCATTGAAAAGAATGGGTCCCATATTTATTTGAGATTTGTGCTTCTCACAATGGACAAATATCACACGATTTTCTCGGCTGTGTGAAAGCGGTCTAATGCAGTGATAGTTCAGTGTTTAGAGTACAGCTGTGGCAATGTCTGAAGCACTGACAATTACATCATCTCTGTAATACTATGAAAATCCTGAAAACCTGAATGCTTGTGAGGACTGGAGTTGGGGAAACTGGTCTAACTAATGGAGCCCTATTTAGCCTGTATGTTAGGGGATTTCTTGGCATACACAAAGACATAAGCGAAAAACATAATGTCAACAGCATCTCATTTATCCACAGACCTATTCCTTGGGCACATTTATCTAAGATGATCATTTTACATACTAGTCATAGATAAATGCCGCTGGAGTAAGATGTTTCAAAAGTATTAAGAGGTGCAAATCTCTTAATATGTTTGAACATCTCGGGCCACCGATGCACCTACTCCTGAAATCTATACCAAGTAAACCCTGGGGTAGATTTCAGCTATATTTTATGCAAGTTTCTATGTAAATTATAGGGAATTCAGTGGACCACGTGTAGTGCCTCCCCTGTTGCCAAACCCCACCCACTTTTTTACAATAGTAGCAAGGATAGTAGCAAGAATAGTCACAAATTTGCCACTTTTTTTTTACAATTGATTTCCGTTGTAAACCCTTTTTTGAATCCTCCATCCCACCCCATATTATTTCCGTATACCTAGGAAAGCATTGACCATAAGACTTGAGGATGTGATTTTCTAGGCACCTACCAAAGCATTCTTCAATTTGTTTCTTTCAGCAAATCCTAAGCATGTCTGCCTCCATGATCACTTCTGCATCTCACATATCTTGTGCTACTGAAAAGACAGAAAGGAACCTGCCGGCTGAACAGAACACATTGAAATGGACCTTGCCATTCAGACTGGGAGATAGATTCATGAAATATGTCCAAGGCAGGGGCGTACCTAAAGGCTCAGGGGCCCGGGTGCAAAAGTTCAGCTCGGGGCCCCCCACCCCGGGCCTCCATCCCACACTCCCCCGTACCCATACCTAGATCGTGCTGCATACATGATCTGTCCCTTGGCGTAATCTTTCCAAACATGATGCATTTCCTGCACTACATGAAGATTTGTTTGTAGCCCCACAGACCACTCTCACACACACCGCTTTTCGCCGCTATTAGCACAGCGCCCCGAGCGCCGTACTAACCGCGGTACAACACTCCCATAGATTTTAATGAGGTTACTCAAATTTGTACTCGAACATGGTGTTTCTAAGGCCTTAGTCACACGGGCGTTTTTTCATGCGATTTGCTGATCGCATGACGGATGCGCATCCGCAAATCGCGTGACCGGTGCGCGCAAATCGCCCGCAAATCGCACGAAAATCTGCTCCTAGCCGCGTTTCATTAGAAACGGGCCGGAGCTGTCCAGCGCATTGCATTCAATGGAAACGGCAATAGAGCCGTCTCCATTTAAAGCAATGCGCTGCGGGCGAGCCCGGGATGAATTGTCGGGAAGGGCTTAAATATATAAGCCCTTCCCTGCAATTCATCCTAAAATGTGTAAAAATAAAAAATATATATATACTCACCTTCTCCCGGCAGCCGAAGCTCCGCGCGGCCGTCCTGCAGTGGGTGTGAAGGGGGTGTGAGTCAGACCTGCCCCCTGATTGGCTCAGCACTGAGCCAATCAGAGGCATGTCTCACTCACACCCATTCATGAATTCATGAATGGATGTGAGTCAGACCTGCCCCTGATTGGCTCAGCGCTGAGAGGCAGCAGTCACTCACCCATTCATGAATTCATGAATGGGTGTGTGAGTGAAACCTGCCTCTGATTGGTCAGGGCTGTGACCAATCAGAGGCAGATCATTCAGCAGGCGGGGATTTTAAAGCCCCACCGGCTGAATAGTGCCGTGAAGCAGTTCAGGAGAACTGACAGCGGCCGCGGCTGGACTCCGGCTGCAGCGGAAAGGTGAGTATCCAATTTTTTTTTATTTTAACACATTTTAGGATGAATTGCAGGGAAGGGCTTATATATTTAAGCCCTTCTCGACAATTCACCCCGCGCACGCCGGCAGCCCATTGCTTTCAATGGAGCGGCTGTATTGCCGGCTCCATTGAATTCAATGGGCAAACATCGTTCTTCTCTGTCACAGCTGTTACAGCTGTGGCAGAGAAGAATGATTTGTCTAGTATATGCTCTCAATGGGGTCGGCGCTGCTGCCGCCGGCCCCATTGAGCGCATATAGAGAAGTGAACAGGAATCGCAGATTGCAGATAGGTGCGATCTGCGATTTCTGTTCTATAATTTATCGGACGAGCGCATAAAAAGCGCTCATGTGTCCGATACCATTGCAAAGCAATGGTTTTATAAAATCGCCGGACGAATGCGCATGCGCAAATCGCGGCTAAAAACGCCCGTCTGACTAAGGCCTCACACTGTGATTTTCGAGAGCTGTCTGTTCTGTTCCTGCATTTTTGTGGTTTTTAACACGTCATCACCCATCACAATGATGGGGTGCATTGAAGAGTGCTGTTAAACGCTGTAACCTGTGTTCAAAAACGCTGCTTGAAATTCCGGTAAAAATGCCACGATTTTGAGCTGCGTTTTCTGAACACGTGTGAGAGCAGCCTCAGGGAAGTCATGTTTTTGTTGCACTTTAGAACCACAATTAAGACACATAAAAAACCTGCATGCAGTATTTAAAGACGGCGTACGGTATTAGGGTGACTACCCACTAGAGTTTTTTTTCACGGCGAAATTCGCAGCGTTATTTTTTTCTGCAGGGGTCTATGGGACTTGTATTGTTAAAATCACGATCATGCAAAACCATGATTTCACGGTAAATTGCGATTTTGCGCGATCGCTATTTTAACATTACAAGTCCCATAGACCCCTACAGAAAAAAAAAACGCTGCGAATTTCGCCGTGAAAAAAAAATGTAGTGGGTAGTCACCCTAAAGGAGCTGCAGACTATTAATAACAGCATGCGGTTTAGATGCGTTTTTTAATTACGTGTAAAGGGTGCAAATAAATACAGTAAATCCAGGGAGATGTATAACTTATACCAAAGAGATAGATAGATAGATAGATAGATAGATAGATAGATAGATAGATAGATAGATAGATAGATAGATAGATAGATAGATAGATAGATAGATAGATAGATAGATAGATAGATAGATAGATATGAGATAGATGGGATAGATAGATAGATAGATAGATAGATAGATAGATAGATAGATAGATAGATAGATAGATAGATAGATAGATAGATAGATAGATAGATAGATAGATAGATATGAGATAGATGGGATAGATAGATAGATAGATAGATAGATAGATAGATAGATAGATAGATAGATAGATAGATATGAGATAGATAGATATGAGATAGATGGGATAGATAGATAGATAGATAGATAGATAGATAGATATTAGATAGATAGATATGAGATAGATAGATAGATATGAGATAGATAGATATGAGATAGATGGGATAGATAGATAGATAGATAGATAGATAGATAGATAGATAGATAGATAGATAGATAGATAGATATTAGATAGATATGAGATAGATAGATAGATAGATAGATAGATGTGAGATAGATGGGATAGATAGATAGATATGAGATTGATAGATATGAGAGAGATAGATAGATAGATAGATAGATAGATAGATAGAGGATAGTGAGATAGATATGAGATAGATAGATATGAGATAGATATTAGATAGATAGATAGATAGATAGATATGAGATAGATAGATAGATAGATAGATAGAGGATAGTGAGATAGATATGAGATGGATAGATAGATAGATATGAGATAGATAGATATGAGATAGGTAGATATGAGATAGATAGATATGAGATAGATAGATAGATAGATAGATAGATAGATAGATAGATAGATATGAGATAGATAGATAGATAGATAGATAGATATGAGATAGATAGATAGATAGATATGAGATAGATAGATATGAGATAGATAGAGGAGGGAGACAGACAGATACACACACATATATACCCTTCCCCTAGGGCTCGGTCCACTTCTCCTCCATGTGACAGCAGCAGCAGGAGAGGTAAACTCAGAAGCTTCCCCGTTCAGCAGGAGGCAGGGGGGCACACATGATCACTGTGCCCTGCCGTCCCATGTGACCTCCTCCCCTGCCGTCCCATGTGACCTCCTCCCTCCTCCCCTGCCGGCCCATGTGAGTACCTCCCTGCTTTTCCTCTCAGGCTGGCTGTTCTGACTGCCGCATCATGCGGGGGAAAGAACGGCCAGCCATTAATGCACTGAATGTGCATGGGGGTATGGCGGAGGGCGGCCCCGGGGCCCCCTGAGCTCACGGGCCGGGTCGCCATGGCGACCCCAGCACCCCCTGATGCTACACCTATGGTCCAAGGCATATATTAAGAATAATGCAGCTTATCATAAACTTGTCATAACCTAAAATGGACAGAAGCCATATAAATATTCATCCATGGGGAAAAATGAGTTGATGCGCATATCACAATACTACAATTGCCTATATTGTTGACAGATTGACATGTTACTCCTACTCATCACAAAACTGCCCGATGGACCTACATGTTCCACAATTCCCCATCATGCCATTGCAATTTAATATAGCACAGTGTTATATCAGAATTATTTCTTTCAACAATGAAGAATGGTCAGTGACCTCAATTTCTGCTCAGTGACAGAGAACCATAATGTTTACACCACCAAAGGAATTTACTTGTCCTCCGTAATACTTGAGTGGCACTTTCTGTCTCCCACATGAAGGTCCCAAGACAAAGCAGCTTTGCTAATGCAATTAAAATTCTAATTATTCTCAGTCCATCGCGTTTCATCTCCTTGCGGAGCATCAAAAACTGATTATAGAGCGACTCTGACCCCAGGATGCATAAATAACTCAACCCAAAGAAAGGAGGACAGTAAACTTTTGACTGCTGTACAAGAAAAATAGTTAATGTTCCATCTCGGAAATCTGAGGAAGACTCTTGTCTTGGATCTTCATGCTTCTGCATCCTGTGGATTTTATATTAATCTTTTAACACAGCAACAGTTTAGTTGTCATTAGATAATTTTTTTCAAATTAAGGCTCCCCATGCAGTATCTTAAATCCTCCTTCAATCCTATTATTCTTATCTGGGCGTCAAACACTATTAAAAGAAAATAAATACATAGATGACTGATTTGTCTCTTAAGTAATTCTGTTCCTTCAAGGATCCATCTGGAAAAAGTGTCATGGAATGACATTATAATGGAATAATTCTCACTGGAATGAATAAGAATTACACTAAATCTGTCTTTTACTGTGTCTGCCAGTTGCAAATGCCGAAATAATGTCTAAGCAACTATTAATACTAAATGGGCCTTCACTATTGCCAGGGAATAACACAAATGTTATATTCCCGTTCGCTCCGTGTTTTGTTGTGGACTAGCTTCATATATTTTCTCTAGCATTGAGCGAACCGATCTAGCGAACCCAGTTTCAGGTTGAACTTTGCTAAAACATTGGTTTAGGTTGAACCTGAACCGAGCTTTTAGCAAACTTCTACCAGAAATAGGGTTCTGCTGGTTCGGTTTGCTCAATACTAGTCCTGAACACTGGTGTGTAACACTGTCCAAGAGCCATAAAAGCCCTATACAGTGCTACCTCGGGATGCGAGTGCCTCAGCTTGCGAGTTTTTTGACTTGCGAGCAGGCTCTCTCCTGAATTTTTGCTTTGATTTATGATTCGGAGTACGAGCCTGCTTGCGAGTCAAAAAACTAGCAGGCTAAGGCTAAGGGGGCTATCATTGAATGTCTGTGATTGGTTAACCCAGCACCAGCTTTCATTGGCTGATGCGGCGCTGAGTTAACCAATCACAGCATTAGCTTCCTGGAGGTGGTGCATTGAAGCCCCACATCCAGAAAGCAATGCTCTGACGGCGTGGAGGAGGGAGCGACAGCCTGCAGCAGAGCCGCAGATCATCGGGGAACGCCAGCGGAAGGTGAGTATTGATTTTTTTTTTTTTACTTGTAGCTAGTTTCCCCATTTAAATTAATTGGAACACATTATTGGTGTTTCAATGCATTTCAATGGGGAAAAGTGCTTTGACATACGTTTTTTGGCTCATATGTCAAGGCACCACTGTATAACACTCTGAGAGTGTTATACATGGCTTTTACAGCTGTTAGACAGTGTTATACAGGAGTTCTAGGGGTTTTGATGAACGTCTTGCTTGGTTCGAACTAATTCGGACCAAACCAAACTTTTTGCAAAAGAGAACCGACCAAAACAAATTTTTCAAAAGTTCGCTCACCACTGATTACCTCTTATCCTGAATTGCCACCATATTACATATATCCATCTCGTAGCACATTGGACCTCCTTTGGCCTTTAGAACCACAACAATTCATTGTAGCATAGATTCCACCAAGTGTGGAAATCGTTTTACAGGAATATTGGCCAATGCAGACAGGAAGCTTCTTGTAGTTGCCACAAATTAGATGAAGGTACTGACATTCTCTAAACAGCTAGCAAGAAGTGTTCATCAATTTATGCTGCTGCTGTCAAATTCTGGACACCACCACCACCATCACCATCATCATGGAGCACCAGAAATCTGGATTCATCTGACCAGGCGATGATGTGTCACTGCTCAGTAGTCCAATTATTGTGCTCTTTTGTCTAATGAGGTCTCACCTTTCTGTTTCTCTTAAGCAGCAATAGCGCTGGAACTGCTCCTTTGCTCTTATAGCCCATCCGTGCTAAGGAACAATGAGTTGTGTATTCAGATAGATTAGTTGGAGCACCATTTGTGTATTCAGCTCCAATTTACTTGACTGCGAACCACCTGTTTGTCAGAACGATTCTTGACGCACTTTTTTGACCGCTTTTACTAGAGAGTAGTTTACTTCCACAGGATCCCCATTTGCTGGATGTTCTTCTTGTCTTGGTAGAGCACAAGCATGTGGGATGAGAAACTGTATCCCTCCCTTTATTACATGACCAAATGACTATTGCCGTAATGGGAGAGCCGGGGTTCAGGAGGAGGCCAGTGGAAGGGTTAGTGCCACTGGGTCAAGGGAATTAATACTTCAGCCCATGCATCAGCCTGTTATGTCCTTTGGAGCTGCAGGAAGAGTGAATGCCCCAGACTGGTGAATGGACAAGTTACAAGTGAAGAGAAGAAAGCCCAAACAAAGCCAATTACCCATGTCATCAACGCTCAAGAAGGTTCCCCTTGGGATCGGGCACCAAGTCAGAGACTGGTCAGTAAGGCGGCTTTTACACAGAATGATTATCATCCAAAAAAAATCACTGGATTGTTCAAATTTGAACGATAATCGTTCCGTGTAAACACAGCCAACCATTTGCGCACAAAAGAGCCCCATAGAGGTCAATGAGAGATGCACAAAATGTTGCACAAACCCGTACACTCCGGCACCTCATTTGCCTTAATAACTATTTAAATCAGGGCAGGGTGATTCCCCGCCCATGTGAATTAGCGGTGCCTGCGCAAATAAGCAGAGTATTGTGTGTAGGCAAGTGCGCAAAGTATCCTTGTTCACGGCACAAGAAAGTTGCGCAGGAGCGAGCATCTGTCAAGTAAGAGACTGCCAACCTTTCAGTTGTCTGAAGGTCTGTGTTTATTAGAGATTGTTTCATTGATGTATCATTGAAAGAGATTTATGCCTTCGTGTGGAGTTTTAGTACGTATGATATTGTACAGTAAACGTTTTTCTGTGCTGATACCATCTCGCCTCCACCTGTTCACAGCCGCACCATTATATTGTCCCCCTGTACATTACAAAGTCATACCACTTGAGTTGCAAATACTTGAACAAAGTCCCTTTGAAGTAGCTACAAAGTCACTCAGTGACAAAAACTTGGCGGTTGCTTCTAGCATTTCTGGGAGATGAGAGGAATGGTCCCAATGATGATCGTTGTAACACCTGCTTCAGAACTGCTCAAAACTCTATCACTAGCAGTTAGTAGTATGGTAAGATTCATGTGACTGGGTCATATCTTTAATAGACTTTTCCTTGATTAATATCCATTGAGACTCTGGGAACTTTTGCATTAGATCAACACTTTTAAGGAGGCTGGAGTTTTTATCTGAAAGTTACCAAGGCACACGACTCCCTTAGACTTCCTTAGATTCCCACAATAAGAAAACTAAACTTCTGCCACCCATCCCCCTTCCCAAGACAATTTAGGGCCCTTTTACATGGAACGATTACACTGGAGAATACAGTTTTTGGTGACTGAGATGTTAGAACTTTTTTTTTTTTGGGTGGGGGTGATAGATTCTGAAAATGACATTAGTTTTTCTCCATCAGTTCTGCTTATCAAGATGACATATGTCCATATGAATGTATACATATTGTATTATACATGTAATGACTGCCAATCAAAAGCTGAAGGCACAAAGATAAATCCCAAGAAGCCTAGAACACGAATCAAACAAAAGTTTCTTCATTAAGATATGTCAATGAAGCTACATTTCTGTGATTTCCTGCAATAAGATTTTCCTGGACATTCGCGCTGGATGTTTCAACATCATATTCGTATCCCATCGTCCACAGTACTGGTCTTCCACAGTCACCAGTAGTCCGCCATCATATGCGTATCCCATCGACCGCAGTCCTGTACAAAGTTGTACACTGAATTTTGGAAATGTTGATCTTTCATAAATTACCGGATCTGTGGTCTATTGAATTTACCTGCTTTAAGCTTCTCCATGCTCATTGCAGGAATTTTTTACATTTGTAGCCGAAATACGTTCCATCTCTCTTCAATGTCTTTACACATTGCTTCTTTAAACCAAGTTTGACGTGCAGCAGTGGCGATACCATATGTACTGTATGTATTATTTTCCAGCAAGCAAATACAGCAAAAATAGATAATGACATGAGAAATATCACAAATCTACAGCTCTTAGAACAAAATGGATGGTATTTTCAGAATCAGTTGCACAAAAATACCAAGAATAAGGTCTGAAATTCCAGGCACCATGAAAAAGAATTTTTTTTATTGTTCAGTTTATCACTGGATTGTGCAAAACTGAACAATAATCATGACCCGGGTATAACGGAGTTGTCTCCACTGTGACCTGTGGCCCCTCCACCCCCATTCTACCTTAAATAACCATGGACACTGTACTTTGTATTAAATTTGGCCACAGCAGCCATATTTAATAACAAACATAGCATTAAACATGAATAACATTTTTTACCCCGTAGAAAAAACCTGGGGAGAGATCCTTGGAGCCCCGACAACTACTGTCGCCTCACCACCAAAACGGGAAATAATCGTACCTGTCACCCGTCGCATATTAACTGACTCGGGCAACACTATTTCCCTAACCATGCCTCCCGCCGCAAGCCATCTGACTCGGGAGCCCACCACTCAGCACTTAGTCTCTAGTCGCTGCCTCCCGACCCCGAGGCCAGCTAACCATAACCTGGCTAACCACTCTTTGCAAGGCACTGCTCGTCGAAGCCCAGAGGTGACAGTCCTCAAATTAAACAATTAAAGGGGGAAGGTAGCTATCCAGACCCTGCTTCCCTCCCACTACCCATTTCTGCTGACTCCAATGACCCCTCACCCCTCCCCTCCTCTGCCATGACGAATCTTGCTAACAAATCACCCCTCCTTTTTTGGGCGGGCGGGTGGGACTCTTCCACAGCTCCTCTGAATCTTACTGCTTCTCCCTCTCATCGTGTTCTCAGTAACTCCTTCCCCCCCTCCTTCGTGCTGTTTCACTTCTCTACACTAACCCCCCTTTCTCCTCCCAGCATTCCCCTCACCTATTAACCCCATCCCTCCCCGTTAAACCTGTCATGTCTGCTTCTCTCCTATTGTCCCTGCGGTCTCCAGCTCCTGCAGTTCTTTCTGTGTAAACACTGAATGACCAACAATAATTTGTTCGAGCGACATTGGGACGACTGCGAGGCACTTGAGTGCTTGACAATCGTCCCATGTAAAAGGACGTTTAGGCTCTGTCACATCTATGCTGTGACTTTTATTTCTAACAGAAGCTAAAACGGTCTACCGAATTCATTGCACAACAGGCACTACCAGCGATGCCCAATGGACCCCAATGACCTATAATGGAGTTCTGACAAGGTGGCTGCCATTCTGATAGCAAAAATACCACTGCATGTAGAGATTTTCTTCTCATCATCAAAAATGAATGAGCATTATTTGCAACATTTTCTCTATTTTCTCACTCTCTACATGTCAGATATAGACAAGTCTCCTATAATCAGCGGTATCATTATATCTAGCTGTGAATTTTTCACCATCTATTCCTAAAAGTATAATGCAGCAAAAAAAAAAAAAGTTGGCTCAAAAAACAAACAGGAATAAATAATATAAAAGTTCTAGCTTTATTGGTTTTCAAACTAGGATTCTTAGAGTTTATATTGAGAACACCTACAAAGTACAACGGGTTGGCTTCCCTCCAAACTCATTTCCCACAGTTCTCCGAGACATTTCTCAGCCGAGAGCAACTTTTTTTCCCCTCATTACCAACCGTTGCTTATGACCTAAGGCTGTTCCCTGTTTCATCCGAATTACAAGAATTCTTCCAAAACCCTTGAACTGCAACATGTTGCGCAGAACAGACGATAAGCAGCAGCAGCCGATATAAAAATACAAAACAAATAGCTTTATTGCGTGAATGAAATGATTCCGCATTGATCGCAGCTTATTCATAATCACTCTGCAATATGTTTACTTTTTTTACCCCATTCATTGTGAGAGTAAAGAGCAAAGTTCCTTCCTGAAGGCTGCATACACACATATATATATAAAAGAGACCGGAGCAATTTGATGACCCCAGAACAGCTTGTAAAAGCAATAAAGATCAGCACTTATGATGTAAAACAAGTCAGTCAGAACTCACTTTCTGTGTTAGCCTTGTGGAGAAAATAAAATCTTATTTATGATGGTAATCTTGTTGACTTGTCTATGCGAGTTCAAAAAAAAAAAGTGGTTTTGATAGTGCCGGGCGCTTTGTGCCTTGGGTCATCAGCAAATGCCACATTGAATTATTCTATTCAATCGCTGTGAGACGGCATTATTCACTGACGGTGTGCTGTTATTATTCAGTCACTGTACGGTGCTATTATTCTGCCACTTTATGGAGGTATTATTCAGTCACAAGTATTACTTGGTCACAGGTCGGTGGTGTTATTTATTTACCGTTGGTGGTGTTACTCATCACTGTATGGAGGTGTTATTCAGCTGTCACGGGTAGGTGGTATCACAACTCAGATTCAGGATAAAATCATAGGATCATAGACTGGTAGAGTTGGAAGGAACCTCCAGGGTCATCGGGTCCAACCCCCTGCTTAGTACAGGATTCACTAAACCATCCCAGACAGATATTTGTCCAGCCTTTGTTTGAAGACTTCCTTTGAAGGAGAACTCACCACCTCCCATGGCAACCTGTTCCACAAAAAGTCCCTAGCATCTAGATGGACGGTGGGCAAGCATC
Source organism: Eleutherodactylus coqui (assembly GCF_035609145.1). NCBI lineage: Eukaryota > Metazoa > Chordata > Amphibia > Anura > Eleutherodactylidae > Eleutherodactylus > Eleutherodactylus coqui. Next base: position 273,262,751 of record NC_089838.1, read on the forward strand.
CCAAATGAGACTCAAACCAACAATCTCTGGCTTAGGAGGCCAGTGCCTTACCTGTTAGGTCACTGGGCTTACAATGCAGCAGATGAAGTAACCAAGATGTACAACACTTATTTAAGAACAAAGGAATGAAAATGAATAATAATAACAAGTAAGCAATTAACTTTTACCTTAGATTTAACTAATGCTGGCAACAGCTAACTGAATCCTAAGATTACTAACCCTTTGTGCACAATGCAGAATAATTCTGTCAGGACAATATCAATAATACTATACAACGATTAGTCCTATAGAACAGAAATATAAATCACACACTATAATACACAGTTCATTTTGAAAAGGGTTAACAACCTGCAATTATCAATATGGAATATTATAAACCCAGCATTCAAACTCTTGGTTGTTATGGAAACTCACACCTCTGTAATCCTGTCTCAGTCCATAACTGTGCACAATAGAAAGTTCAAGTCCTTTGGGGCTGTTTCACTAATGTTCAGGATGGCCCCACTTACAGTTAGTTGCTTGGGAATCACAGCTACTACCTACCCAGTCAGGCCCAAAGCCCTGAGCTCGAATCTACCATGGATCCCTTAGATACTTGCCATAGTCCAGTGGTTTCCACCATGTTGAGCTGCAGCTCAGCCACTCTCTCTCTCTCTCTCTCTCTCTCTCTCTCTCTCTTTCTCTCTCCTTCTCTCTCTCTCTCTCTCTACACCCCCCCCCCTCTCTCTCTCTCTCTCTCTCTTTCTCTCTCCTTCTCTCTCGCTCTCTCTCTGTATTCAGTTCCTAAATCCAGTACCTTCTGTCCTCTCCAAGCAATCTCTTCTCCTTACAGCTTAGCCAGCTGCAGCTTTCCTCATTCTGCAGTAGTCCCTGAACAGTACCATAAATTGTCCCTTTGAGCAGTTCAGTTTTACTGCACCAAAATATGGTACAAATTTTGCCACACATTATAATTTTTGTGAGATTTTTGGCACATTTTTAATCCAGTTCCATTGCAGCATTTTAACCCTTTAGGGTATCCCCTTCCAGAGTCACAGTACAGAGGTATTATTCAGTCACAGTACTATAGAGGTGTTATTTAGTCCCTGTATGGCACTATTATTCAGTTATGGTATAATGTTATTTTTCAGTCACTTTTTGGTGCTACTTTATAAAGGTATTATTCAGGTAGTGTATGAAACTATTATTTGGTCACAGTATGGTGCTATTATTTAGTTAGTATATGGTACTATTATTCAGCCACAATACTGCTGTGTTATTTAGTCTCTTGTGCTAGTATTATACAGTCAATGTATAGTGTTAATATTTGTTCATGATGTGGGTACTTTATTCAGCCATTGTAGCCTTTGTATAGTACTACAAGCCTTTTTAAAACATAAAGGGGCGTATCTATCTGTCCTGTGCAGTACGTCACTGTACTGGTGCACAAGAGCCACAAGTTTGGCACTTGCACCAAAATTGCAACTTTTCAGTCATTTATACTGGGCCCCGACACTTTAAAAAAAAAAATGAGTAGGACCTAACGTCTGGGAGCATGGTCATTATATTCAGCATAAGGTATGCCAGAATCTGTCATACATTACACTAGAAACTTACTTCAGCTCATAGTTAGCAAAGGTTTTCATCTGGTGCACTGAGATTTCTGTCTACAAATATCTGAAGGGCTGTCACAATGCAGAGGGATCAGCCCTATTCTCATTTGTACAAGGAAAGACTAGAAGCAATGGGATGAAACTGAAGGGGAGGAGACACAGATTAGATATTAGACAGTGAGGGTGATCAATGAGTGGAACAGGTTTCTCTAACGAAACAACAAAAATACTACAGTTGTAAACATGGACTTACCCACCTGTGGTCCTGGATAGGTAATGCGTGAGAATTCTAGAGAAAATTTGGTTCAGTAGAACACCAGGAGGCATAGGTGTTGTGGCTGTAATATGAACACTAAAGTAACATCTGAAGCCAGTCTTAGGTCACATTCACATGAATATATTCTGCATTAGCTTTTTAAGTCAAAACTAGAGATGAGCGAGCATACTCGTCCGAGCTTGATGCTCGTTCGAGTATTAGGGTGCTCGAGATGCTCGTTACTCGAGACGAGCACCACGCGGTACTCGTCTCGATTAAACGAGCACTGACCATTGAATTCAATGGAGCCGGCAATACAGCCGGCTCTATTGAAAGCAATGGGCTGCCGGCGTACGCGGGATGAATTGTCGGGAAGAGCTTAAATATATAAGCCCTTCCCTGCAATTCATCTAGAAATGTGTAAAAATAAAAAATATATATATACTCACCTGGTCCCGGCAGAACGATGTTAGCCCATTGAATTCAATGGAGCCGGCAATACAGCCGACTCCATTGAAAGCAATGGGCTGCCGGCGATCGCGGGATGAATTGTCGGGAAGGGGTTAAATATATAAGCCCTTCCCTGCAATTCATCCAGAAATGTGTAAAAATAAAAAATATATATATATACTTACCGGGTCCTGGCAGACGGAGTTCAGCGCGGCAGGCTGCAGTTCTCCTGAACTGCTCTGAACAGCTGTGAGTAGTATTCAGCAGCCGGGGATTTAAAATTCCCCTGCCTCTGATTGGCTTAGCGCAGGGACAGCTGAGAGCTGCCCCTGAGCCAATCAGAGGCAGCCCTCACTCACCCATTCATGAATTCATGAATGGGTGTGAGTGAGGGATGCCTCTGATTGGTCAGGCTGTGACCAATCAGAGGCATCTCATTCAGCAGGCGGGGATTTTAAATCCCCGGCTGCTGAATACTACTCACAGCTGTTCAGAGCAGTTCAGGAGAACTGCAGCCTGCCGCGCTGAACTCCGTCTGCCGGGACCAGGTAAGTATATATATATTTTTTATTTTTACACATTTCTGGATGAATTGCAGGGAAGGGCTTATATATTTAACCCCTTCCCGACAATTCATCCCGCGATCGCCGGCAGCCCATTGCTTTCAATGGAGTCGGCTGTATTGCCAGCTCCATTGAATTCAATGGGCTAACATCGTTCTGCCGGGACCAGGTAAGTATATATATATTTTTTATTTTTACACATTTCTGGATGAATTGTAGGAAAGGGCTTATATATTTAAGCCCTTCCTGACAATTCATCCCGGGTACGCCCATTGCTTTCAATAGAGCCGACTGTATTGCCGGCTCCATTGAATTCAATGGGCTAACATCGTTCTTCTCTGCCACAGCTGTTACAGCTGTGGCAGAGGAGAACGATCTTTACGCTGACAGTGGGGGGGGGTCTCACTCTTGCCGCTATTGTGGCTTAATAGTGGGACCTGGGAACTTGAGATACAGCCCAAAATGTAGCTCCTCGCCTGCCCTATTCGTTTCTATGTCGTTTCCATCACTTTCTTGTGTTTTGCAGATTTTCACAAATGAAAACCTTAGCGAGCATCGGCGATATACAAAAATGCTCCAGTCACCCATTGACTTCAATGGGGCTCGTTACTCGAAACGAACTCTCGAGCATCACTGAAAGTTCGACTCGAGTAACGAGCACCCGAGCATTTTGGTGCTCGCTCATCCCTAGTCAAAACCAAGAATTATAAACGGAGAAAAACGATAATGGAAAATTGTACCTCTTCTTCCTTTTTGGGGCATCAGTCACTGAGGGTCCAAGGGTCGGGGTCTTACCTCCGTAGTCAGAGCGGGAGCAGTACATCTTCATTCTATGGGGACCCAGGATCAGTGAACAGCTAGCAGGCTACCAAAAAACCTTGGTCATGTCAATTGGATTTGGCCAAGCCAAGGCGGCAAGCAATGCATGACAGTTCAACAAGGTGCTTAACCAGAAACGTATTTATTGACCCACCCAGGAGCAGTTTCTGTTAATGATTGGCTTGTATAAAACAATGTCAAACAGATCAGAAAAAGTCTCAGTAAGTCAATACTTTGTAGAAGATAATATAATAGCAGTCTCTACATGACCAAGCACCCAACCAGGCTCTTAGGACTCTTCATACTTGTCCCAGCACAGGAGAACACTCAACTGGAGAAGTTGGGTACCTGCAATACAGTAGGTTTGGCGAATTTCTCATACACAGGGTCACTTCTCCCGTTCATTTTGGTGGACCGATACCCCATGGCCACTTTGAAACTCAAGAGATGTCCAACTCAGGCCTCTTTGAAGCATCAGCAGCATATGCCCTGCCTACACACAATGCCACTACAAAATGACACAACTGCCACTTCTGCCTCCGGTATTCCAAGGATCCCCACTCTTAAAGCAACCATACAGAAAACAGCATAAAACATATAACAGAATATAAATAATTAGACATGAGGGGGTACATCCTGTTACACTCATTCCCAGTGTACTGACTCTGATACCAAACACAGGCCAAAATATGCACGTATGAAAGGGGTCTAAGTTTTTTTTCTTGCGTTTTGAAGATGAGAACAAACAACTAGTAGGGAGAAAAGTCTTAAAGTTTTAATTTTAGACCTACGGCTGTCTCATTACTAAAATGGGATGCATGTTTCCATTCTACAGGTCTACCTTTGAAAACAATGCAAGAAAAATGAGCAGAAAGAACAAAGGAATCGCTAATGACCAATCTATGTAATGGGCCCAATTAATTTATTCTAGCGTTTGACCCACTTACAGCACAATGCAATATTCAGATACTGATAACGCATACCTAAGAAGACTAGCATGGAAAATATTGTGCCTCCCCCTCCCAAAGTTCTTCATTGTGGTAATTGTTTCTCTTCCATCTCTGTAAATTTGACCATTTTTTTTATTTGCAAAAATACGAATATCTAAAACTGCTTGAAATGCACTCTGTGTGCCTCTAGAATTGTGACTGCACTACATTACTTTTATCATTCCCCAAATTGCATATGATACCCGCTCCACGGAGAGATGTATTATCAGATAAACAGCAGAAAATGGAATGAGCAATTCCTGTTTTTTATTATTTTTTATTATTTTTTTCTGACAACAAAAAGGAGAATGGGAGGCTGCGCTCATTTTAAGGATGAGTCTACATCTACTAATGCAGCCAGCATGGGCTACTTTGGCTTAGACATATTCAGCTAATTATGCTAGGAATGTAGCAATGACTTTTTTTTTTTTTTTTGCGTGGAAATGAAAGCTTTCAAAATACAACATGTTCCAGGACAAAAATGGGAGGGAAATTAACAGAGCACTAGAAGCCATTCCCTGTGATTGTCTGCTAATGTTTTATAATTCAGCTGACAAAAGAGTAGTAAAAAAAATACAGCCGATTTAGGCAGTTATTACGTATTAAAAGCCAATTCTAAAGGACAGCTGGTGACGCTTTCATAGACGCCAATGCGGTGTTGTATATTAGAAGACTATATTAAAAAAGGGACACATGCAAGAAAACATGGTTGGGAGAAATTGTCGATGTTGTACTTTGTTATTGTATGTACCGGATTCAAGCCATTTTACAAACATTTACTCGAAACAGAGTGTAGCTCAGTGGTCGCACATGGTACTGCACCTACTACTGTTGAAGCGAGAGTCGCTGGTCCTGAGACCTGCACCCCTCATCGCACATTTGGTGTCCAGATCTGTAGAGAGTCAACTACAAAGGATGTAGCTACACTCTTTAGGAAATTGAATGGTCAGTGCTAATTACTGTTATTTAGAGCACTGTTTGCTTAGTCTTATTAATTAAGCTACCAACCACTGAAAGTTTAAACTTTCTATAAACTTTTGATGTGTTGTATTGACGTGTCAAAAGTTTTGATTAGTGGGAGTCCAGGTGTTGGGACCCCCACCAATTACTAAAATGAATGGGCAGAAGCGTTCATCTGGGTGCTGTGCTGTTTCTGTTACTGTTCGGAGCATTCTATGGTCTCCGCTTAAAGTCTGTATACTGCTGCAATGACAGCTGAACAGGCACAGCACTCAGATCCTCCGGTGGGAACAGGGCAGGCCGTGATGGAATAATAGACTCCAAAGGTCTAGTACAAGGCAACCCCATCTGAAGCTGACTTTAGATCCAATCACTTGCTGCTAGAGTCTTTTTATTAGGTGGTATGAAAGATAAGCCACTCAAGAAAAGCCAAATCTACTGGAAGGTGTAAAAAACTCACCTGTAAGGGGCTTCCCTAAAGAGTAGGAATATGGGAAACTTGGGGTTAAATTGACCTCTATTGGCCATTTTGAAAAATTGCACCCAGACATCAACTCTTATGTGCTGTGCTTTGATTGGCTGTCCGGAGGTCACATGTAAGGAAGATCCTAAAGTTTACTAGTGGAACAATGTCAGCATTACAAAAGGACAATTTCCTGCTGCATCACAGGAGAGAGCTCAGGGGCTGTGAAGAGCTGAGGTGCTGCTAGTAAAAGGGTGCAACAATCTGTGGAGAGACTGCTGTTACTGTCAAAGAGGAACATGTAGTCATAGCCTGCACCTGCACCTATATCAGAGAGGGGCTGTTTGGAGAAATCAGAAAGCACCATGCATAGGAGAGTGTGGGACAGCACTACAGAGCACACGGATCGAGAGCTAAAGAGAGCACTGAGGAGTTTGTCAGAATCGGGTTATAAGTGAGTCCGGCCTCAGTAAAAGCCGTAAGTGTGCATGCCACTAAAGACAAAATAGTGCACAGACCTACTGCGAGTCAGAATAGGGACTCAAGCGAGTATTTAAATGTTAGTCATTTGGACAGTAGTGGCAAATTCTGGGCTCAAGCAGTCAGGACTGGACAACTATCGAACATTAACAGCAGTCTAGTTAAACTGTGTTCTTGCCTTATGAATCAGTGAATGGCAGAGTGTTACTACTTTGGTGACAAACAGCATTATTGTTTTGTGTTTTACTGGCATTATAACCGTTTCATACTAAGAACAAAGTATTGCTGTTTTCTCATTGCGCATAAACTACTAATTTCAGGATTTAATTAGCCGTAGTCGGCAAAGGGTAAATCCACAGTAAAGTAAACGTTCTATTAATATAACATTATTCATTCTCATCTATTTGTTCGCAAATAGATATTGTATATTTTGTAATTCTATCTGCTGCATAATATCCTGAACCTGCGTCATGATACCAACTGCCAGGACATTTTTTTAACCTGGCACCACAGGCAACAACTCTAACCACTGAGCCAGGTGCTTTTCTTTCCTCCTTTTTTCAATACCTCCACCTTGTGTAATATGTATGGAGGAGGATTTGGGGGGTTTTCTCAACACTATTGCTGACTAGCCAATTTTTTCTTTCCCAATTTTCGTCAAAAATCAGGTCGGGTTGCCCTGATCCCTTTCTGTGAAAATCACCCCGATTTTACTTGCCAGCCGATCACAATGAGCAACACTAATTATAACTGTTTTATACTAAGAACAAAGTCTTACTGTTTTCTTATTACACATAAACTACGAATCTTGGAATTTAGTTAGCCGTAGTCAGCCATGGGTAAATCTAAGACGAAAGGTAAACTGTTTCTGTTATTACAACATTAGTCATGGTCATTTCTTTGTTCGCAAATAAGTATTGTATATTTCGTAATTCCCTCTGGGGCATCGTCATTACTCAAGTCATTGTGATAATAAAACACTCCATATATCAGGACATTGTACGCAACAAATTATAACAACCCCAAACCTCATATCAGGTTAGCTGAGGAGCAACTTGCAAAACACAAGATTCATGACTTTGAATGGCCAAGTTGGGGTCCAGAGCTCAATGTCCAGGGAAGTTTAGCACTGGAGATCCTATCACAAAGTCAGAATGCAAACCCAGTCTTGGGTTTCCTTTCAGCCCCCTGTACACGGGCTTGATTTTGTCGGCGTTGCTATGGAAAGCGCCAGCCCCCTGTCCACGAGCGGAGAATCATTGCGATCCTCGCTCGTGGCCATCAATTCGCAGCATGCTACGAATTGCAGCAATTCTCCACGGTCAGCCTATCTGTTAGATAGGCTGATAGCGGAGATCCGTCTTCTGGCTCCTGCTCCCGGGCGGCAGCGGCGGCTCCCGCAGCGGGTCTCCGCAACGCACGTGGACAGGGGGCCTTACAGGGGCGTATTTTTTATCAGTATTTTGTGAACCAAAGCCAGAAGTGTGTCCAAAATACGTAAAAAATGTAAATCTTCCCATTATACTTTCTCTCTGTACGTTCCACTTCTGGTTTTGGCTCACAAAATACTGATGAAAAATACGCCCGTGTGAAGTAGCCTTTAGGCCTTGGCACGCTATCGTATTTGGAGCTGTGTGTTGTCTATGTCAATTCACAAACATCACACGGCACATTATAGAGCCTTGAGGACATGCAGATATTTTTTCATGCAGATCAATGTTTTAGAAAAGGCAGAAAATGGTGTTTCCACAAAGACTGAGGGCTTAAACAGATGGGCGCATGCACCAATACGCCTGCCGCTACGGAGCGTAACCAATGTTTTGGGGTTTTTTGACTATTCAAACTCTGCGCTATTGCGTGCGAATTTAAAAAGAAAAGTGGGAAGATAGGACTGCCCCACGTAGAAAAATGTGATTTTCACGGCCGCAAAACGGGACAAAAACATGCCCATTTGTTTAAGCCCTGAGCTGAAGTATGGGCCCACCTGTATAAACCATGTCATTTTTGCAATTGAGAAAATGACTGGTGTGATTGGGGCTGGGCGACTTGGCCTAGAATTAAAATGTCCATTTTGCTTTCTAGTCTTCTCTTGATTTTTTTATTTTAATTTTAATCTCCATTTTCTTGTGTTATTTTATTTTTTTGCTAAACAAGCTAAAAACATTTGGACACTTTTTTTTAAATCACATGCAAAGCAATACAGCAATTTCTTAATATATTCTAATTATCAGAATTGAATGGGATATTTTTGATAATCAGTACTTATCAAGGAATTGATGCACATGCAATTCCCGTATATAGGAATAATACAATAGGAATAGATGCAAACTTGATTTAGAAGCACATGAATGATGGGATTCCATTGCCCACCTCTATTATCACAGCCCCTATGTACTATCCACTGCCCCCAGTCATTCCAGCAAGGCATAGGTGTTAGTAATCGTGGTCCTTGGCTTTACATTAGAAGAATATGCATGTGGAATAATGGTCTAGAAGGCATAGAATACCAAGATATGCCGGTAGTTTATTTCTCCACTAGACTGCTTTTGTGGGTAGGGCTTAACAATGATTTGATATCTGAAAGAATCAGTTAAGTGACTTCCTGACCAGGAAAAGAGTAAATAAATGTATTCCCCTATTCTCCATGATTAATAACGTTCTTCAAATTGTAGCTCATCTGAGAGCATCAGAAGAGTAGTGGATTAAATGCCCGTGGATCTGAATAGTGTGAGTTCCATCTGTAATAACTAGCTTCATATCTGGGCAATCCTTGTGCTTTCAGAAATACAGGACCATTACAGGAGATAATCATGGATGATGATGACAACCTCAATGAAAGAATGTAATTACTGTTCCGTCCTAAGACTAAATCACTGGTAATAATCTTGGGATATGTGGTCTTCATTCTGGCATTCTTTATTTCCATGGTCACAATTATGTTATATTCTATTCTGTAATTCAGCACGGAGCATTGCTCATTGCTTTCTATTCTTCATCATGGTGGATCTGTGGTTCGCATTGCTACTTGCAGTGATGAGCGTATGGCTTCAATTCCAATCTCCACATGGAGTTTGCATGTTCTTCATAAGTCTCTGCTCGTTCTTCATGTTCCTTTTCCTATCAGTTTCCAGAAATATACCTACAGATGTATTGGTTTCTCATTAAAGCAACTGATAGGTTATTCCACCCATAGTGAGGAGTCTTCTAATCACCTGATCAGGTGGTCTTAATGTCTGTTCTTCCCACACTACCGTAATACCTTCTTCCCATACTACAGTAACACCTAATAAATGTATATATTTCGCGTCGACCCTCCTATTTTTCAGAAAAATTGATTCCCTGTTCCTTTATACTAATTTTACGTATTACCTTAAGAACTTCTTAAAGATCTGTCACATATATTCAAGCCTACAAACCCACTGTACTATACAATGTGCGCTCTAATATGGAATCCATAGATACCTTTATTTCTTTGCAGCTTGACTCTACCATACAGATATCAGTCTTTAGATGTATCCTGCGCCATATTTAAATTAGTTTTGGACCGTTCAATAAGCAATCTACCGCTGCCTGCCGTCTGGGCTCTCTCCCTCCCCAATGTTTGAAAGAACCCATTTAACGCTTAATGGCATCTCCAGCTCCACCCGCTGAAGGCGTCATGCATACCACCATCACTGCTCTTGCACCACACTGAGCAAGCAGACATCGCTAAGCTTGAAACATGGCTGTTTTCAAACAACGGGGAGGGAGAGAGCCCGGACCACAGTCAGTGGTGGAGCATCTGACTGTCCAAAGCTATTTTGCATGTTGCGTGGGATAAATTTTAGGACTGATATCTGGACAGTCGGGAAATAAAGATATCTATGCATTCCACATAACAGGGTAAAATATAGGTGACAGACGTCCTTTAACTAGATCAACTTATGACACAAGATATATCGCAGGCTTAACCTTTTGCAATCCATTTTTGGATTCATGGTTTCCTAGGGGGCTGTCTCTTTCTGCCATTATACAATAGCGCCATCTGCTGGCTAGAGCCAGTACTGCGGTATGTGACATGCTGGAGAGGCCCCCAACAACAGAGCAGCCAGTAATCTACAGTAAGAATACCCTGCCGGACGTCTTCTGACATTGGAGCTGTACAGCCTTCAATCAGGATGTCTTTAGACGCCAGACAGTGGATTGGAAAGGGTTAAAGAGTAAAATGAGCCCTATTCAGAACTGAATTTTGGGGGCACATTCCATGGGGCCTTCCCTACCTAGCCTCCATGCCCAGGCTGATTCTTCTGATCCACCCTACCCAGCATTTGTTTTATTAATGCACCTGGTTGTCACTACATGCTGCAGGTAATTTATATACTGCTCATCTATGATACCCCACCTCTCAAAAGACTTGCTGGCTCAGATATCTCCATATCTCAAAGACTTTAAAGGGTTAGATGCAGTTTGAGATGGGGCGCCTAACCCAATACCAGTGGTACGTAGTAGTCTTTGGATAAAAAGATGCTGTACAAATTATCAGTTTCACCATGTCATGTTTTCTTCTTAATATTCACTAAACCTCTAATAGTCACAATAGCATTAGAAAAACGCTCCAAAAAAGTTTTTGCTTTATTACACATTTTGAATTTTTGTTTCACGTAAATACATTTGGTGTAGAACTCGGCCTCCTTAAGTCCATTTTTAACACCTTAGTAGGATAGCTAATTTTTGCCTTAAGAACCAGTAAGGCCTTAGTCAGACGGGCGCTTTTAGCCGCGATTTGCGCATGCGCATGCGTCCGACGATTTTATAAAACCATTGCTTTGCAATGGTATCGGACACATGAGCGCTTTTTATGCGCTCGTCCGACAAATTATAGAACAGAAATCGCAGATCGCACCTATCTGCGATCTGCGATTCCTGTTCTCTTCTCTATATGCACTCAATGGGGCCGGCGACAGCAGCGCCGACCCCATTGAGAACATATAGAAGACAAATCATTCTTCTCTGTCACAGCTGTAACAGCTGTGGCAGAGAAGAATGATGTTTGCCCATTGAATTCAATGGAGCCGGCAATACAGCCGCTCCATTGAAAGCAATGGGCTGCCGGAGTGCGCGGGGTGAATTGTCGGGAAGGGCTTAAATATATAAGCCCTTCCCTGCAATTCATCCTAAAATGTGTTAAAATAAAAAAAAATTGTATACTCACCTTTCCGCTGCAGCTGGAGTCCAGCCGGGGCCGCTGTCAGTTCTCCTGAACTGCTTCTCGGCAATATTCAGCCGGCGGGGCTTTAAAATCCCCGCCTGCTGAATGATCTGCCTCTGATTGGTCACAGCCCTGACCAATCAGAGGCAGGTTTCACTCACACACCCATTCATGAATTCATGAATGGGTGAGTGACTGCTGCCTCTCAGCGCTGAGCCAATCAGGGGCAGGTCTGACTCACATCCATTCATGAATTCATGAATGGGTGTGAGTGAGACATGCCTCTGATTGGCTCAGCGCTGAGCCAATCAGGGGGCAGGTCTGACTCACACCCCCTTCACACCCACTGCAGGACGGCCGCGCGGAGCTCCGGCTGCCGGGAGAAGGTGAGTATATATATATTTTTTATTTTTACACATTTTAGGATGAATTGCAGGGAAGGGCTTATATATTTAAGCCCTTCCCGACAATTCATCCCGGGCTCGCCCGCAGCGCATTGCTTTAAATGGAGTCGGCTCTATTGCCGTCTCCATTGAATGCAATGCGCTGGACAGCTCCGGCCCGTTTCTAATGAAACGCGGCTAGGAGCAGATTTTCGGGCGATTTTCGGGTGACTTGCGCGCACCGGTCACGCGATTTGCGGATGCGCATCCGTCATGCGATCCGCAAATCGCTTGAAAAAACGCCCGTGTGACTAAGGCCTTAATCGTTTTTCCCTTTCGTGTTTCAGCGGTTGTCGCTTTTTAATTTTTTATCAGTGTACCTGTATGGGACTTTAAATTTAATGGGACAAGTTTCTAGTTTTTATAGGAACCAATTAAACGTATATATAATGTACTCAATAACTTCTTTTTTTTTTTTTACTGCTGGGCGGTGTTCTATGGGAATTATTTCTAAGGCATTTACCATGTGATATACATATTACGTAAATTTATTCTACAGTTCATTACAATTCTTACAATACCAAATTTATATAGATTTTTAGAAGTTTTGCTACTTTTGTACAATATACCCACTATGTTTTTCACAAATAGACTTTCTGTGTGTAATCACATTCTAGGACCAGAGTATTTTCAGATTTCCATCAACAGTTCTATGAGCACTTGATTTTTGGAGTACGTTTTTGGTACCATTTTAAGGTTTGTATGACTTTTTGATTACTTTTTTTTTCTGTTTTGGGAGATCACGACAAAAACAGAAAATAATTCTAGCTTCAAAATGACATTTAAATATAGATGAGCTAGCACCAAAATGCTCGGGTGCTCGTTACTCGGGACGAAAATTTTGCGATGCTCGAGGGTTCGTTTTGAATAACGAACCCCATTGAAGTCAGTGGGCGTCCCGAGCATTTTTGTATATCGCCGATGCTCGCTAAGGTTTCCATTTGTGAAAATCTGGGCAATTCAAGAAAGTGATGGGAACGACACAGCAACGGATAGGACAAGCGAGGGGCTACATGTTGGGCTGCATCTTAAGTTCCCAGGTCCCACTATTAAGCCACAATAGCGGCAAGAGTGGGCCCCCCCCCTCCCAACAATTTTTACTTCTGAAAAGCCCTCATTAGTAATGCATACCTTAGCTAAGCACCACACTAACTCCAACAAAGCACAATCACTGCCTGCATGACACTCCGCTGCCACTTCTCCTGGGTTACATGCTGACCAACCGCCCCCCCTCCCCCCCACAGCGCACACCAAAGTGTCCCTGCGCAGCCTTCAGCTGCCCTCATGCCAAGCCACCCTCATGTCTATTTATAAGTGCATCTGCCATGAGGAGGAACCGCAGGCACACACTGCAGAGGGTTGGCACGGCTAGGCAGCGACCCTCTTTAAAAGGGGCAGGACGATAACCCACAATGCTGTACAGAAGCAGTGAGAAATATAATCCTGTGCCACTGACATCAGGAGCTGCATACGTGGGCATAGCAATGGGGAACCTATGTGCCACACACTATTCATTCTGTCAAGGTGTCTGCATGCCCCAGTCAGACCGTGGTTTTTTATAAATAGTCACAGGCAGGTACAACTCCGCAATGGGAATTCCGTGTGCACCCACACCATGGGTGGCTCCCTGGAACCCACCGGCTGTACATAAATGTATCCCATTGCAGTGCCCTGGACAGCAGAGCTAACGTCAGATTAAATGCAGGTGGGCTTCGGCCCACACTGCATGCCCCAACCTGACCGGGGTTTTTAATTCATAGACACAGGCAGGTACAACTCCCTATTGTGAAGTCCCTGTGGACCGACAGCATGGGTGGGTGCCAGGAAGCCACCGGCGGCACATAAATATATCCCATTGCATTGCCCATCACAGCTGAGGTAATGTCATATTTAATGCAGGTGGGCTTCGGCCCACACTGCATGCCCCAGTAAGACTGGGGTTCTTTAGAAGTGGACACATGCAGTTACAACTCCGTGTGGACCGACAGCATGGGTGGCTCCCTGGAACCCACCGGCGGTACATAAATATATCCCATTGCAGTGCCCAGCACAGCTGAGGTAACGTCAGCTTTAATGAAGGTGGGCAAAAAATTTATTGGATTACACTGTAGGCG